>NW_020664419.1:36936991-36995414 GCF_002925995.2 Terrapene triunguis | reverse complement strand
TTCGCTCTTGGGACTAAGAGGGACCAGACATCAATCCAGGCTCTCCACATCTTTCTGAACAAGTCTCTCATATTTCAAACTTGTAAGTAAACTGCCAGGCAAGGCGTGTTAGTTTACCTCTGTTTTCTCATCTTGTAAATGTACCTTTTGCTAGAGTGTTCATCTCTGTTTGCTGTACTTTGAACCTAAGGCTAGAGGGGGGTCCTCTGAGCTCTTTAAGTTTGATTACCCTGTAAAGTTATTTTCCATCCTGATTTTACAGAGATGATTTTTACCTTTTTCTTTAATTAAAAGCCTTCTTTTTAAGAACCTGATTGATTTTTCCTTGTTTTTAGATCCAAGGGGGTTGGATCTTGATCCACCAGGAGTTGGTGGAAGGGAGAAGGGGGGATGGTTAATTTCTCCTTGTTTTAAAATCCAAGGGGTTTGGATCTGTATTCACCAGGGAATTGGTGAAGTCTCTCAAGGGTACCCAGGGAAGGGAATTAGCATCGAGAGTGGTGGCAGCGGACCAGATCTAAGCTGGTAGTTAAGCTTAGAAGTTTTCATGCAGGCCCCCACATCTGTACCCTAAAGTTCAGAGTGGGGAAGCAGCCTTGACAGCTTATCTTCCGCACCAGGTTGTCCAAGATTCTTCTTGTTTGTGAGGATACCTTCCCACTCCCCACCCTGCACCTTGTACCTATTTTGGGTGGGGAATTGGAGGGCAGAAGGGAAGAGTTGGGAACAGAGTGAGAAGGGAAAAACTCCCAGCCATTCTGATGAATGCCCCAGATTTTCTTTTTCATGAGTTGATTGGAACACACTTTTCCTTTTTCTCCTACTCTGCTTTGAAATAAATTTGCCATTGTATCACTTCCACAGATAAAGATGTGGGACTCAGACACCATTTCAGCAGAAAATTTGTGGAGATTATTCTTCTAAACATAAATTGAGTTTTCAGCTGTAGAAAAAGGAAGTTTAGGATTTTTATGAAATTTTGAGACCTCACAAACTCTTTCCATAGATGGCGTCTCTCTTAACCTACCAATTCCTGACATCAGCAATCAAAAAGGTGTGACAGACAACAGAATGGCAGAAGGCCTGTATTTTGTTATGTATTGCACCATCATTTACAGATTATAACGCTTCATAACTATAATATCTGTTTTAAAGATGTTTCTTCACTGTGCAAATAAACCAATTTTGGAAAAAGCAAACAGGAAAAACTAGTTTGGTCATATTCAACCCTGTACGTGGGTCACCAGCAGGGTTTGAACCTCGGCTCTTCAGATCCTCAGCACAGACCTTTAACGCTTGGGTTAAGGAGTAACTGCTAACCTCGCTATAGACCAGCAACTTTAGAGAAACTCAATCAGGGCCGGCTCTGGCTTTTTTGCCGCCCCAGGCAAAAAAGCCTCTGCCCCCCCCCTCCCCGGAGCCGGGGGGGGGCAGCCGGAGCCCCAGTGGGGGCTCCACTCTCCCCCCAGCGGCCGGGGGGAGGGCGCGGGGGGGGGAGGGCGGCCAGAGCGCCGTGGGGAGGGCGGTGAGCCCGGCTGTGGCCCCGCTCTCCCCGGCGGCCGGAGCGCCGCGCCGCCCCCCTCCATGTGCCGCCCCAAGCACCAGCTTGGGTGCCTGGAGCCGGCCCTGAACTCAATACATACTTTGCTCGTAGGTTACACATCTATTTATTAGGCTGCAATAGAAAATTGAAGATTAGGACTCCTCGGTCTGTATCCATAGCCATGGGTGGGGTGTATGGGGTAGTGGTTAGATATGGGATAACCAAAGGACATAGATTTGGCACTTCAGTGGGAAAAAAAAAAAAAAAAAAAAAGACAGCACTGCTAAGTGGATAAGATTTAGGTCTACCATATTAGAGATCCACGTTCCATTCCCAATTTTGCCTCAAGTGATCTGGTGCAATTTCTCTGTTAACTTATTTGTAAAATGAGGGAAGGGGGCTAATACCTGACCACCTTTTACATTTGGGGTGGAAGGCCACTGTCAGTAATAAGGTCTGACAAGCACAAGAAAAAATAAACAGCCAGCAGAGGTGAGATATGAACTCATTCTCCTAGCTCCCAGTTCAGGGCACTTTCCCCTAGCTACAGAGTATTTAGGAAAATAATCTCTCTCCCCTTCTGCCTGCCTTTGTGGTACAATCAGACAGACCAGCATGATTCAGCAAAAAAGCTGGATAGTCTGCAAGATCCAGTATGCTTGAAATGTCTGTCACAGGGAGCTTGTCTTCACTACCCGCCCGGATCAGCGGGTAGAAATCGATCTCTTGGGGATCGATTTATTGCGTCTCATTGGGACGCGATAATCGATCCCCGAATCAACGCGCGTACTCCATCAGCGCAGGTAGGAGTAAGCGCCATCGACGGGGGAGCCGCAGCAGTCGATTTGCCGCCATCCTCACAGCAGGGTAAGTCGGATCAGATACGTCGAATTCAGCTACGCTATTCCCACAGCTGAATTTGCGTATCTGAAATCGATCCCCCCCCGTACTGTAGACGTAGCCAGGGTGTCTGGCGCCTGTGATTAAGGCATGTCCAGCTCACCTGTGCCAGAGGGCAGGGCACCATCAGGGGACTATAAAAGGTCAGGGAGAAGCCCAGAGAGAGAGAGACTTAGTGCGTCAGTCAAGAAAAGTCAGGAGACTGGAGGAGGTGACGGTGATTATCATCTCTGGGGAAAGCTGCCACCCTTCCTGGAAAGAGGGAGGAATTGGCTAGGAGACTGTATGTTTGGGACATGGGAGAAGGTTGAAGGCAGGAAAGCAGCAAGACGAGTTTGCTGGCTAGCAACCCCAAGCCAGAGAGCTATGGCCAGCAGGCTGGAGAGGGTTGAAGGCAGCAGTAGCAGTAGAGCGAGTTGGCTGCTAGCTCTAAGATGGAGACACAGAGCCTATGGCTGGAGAAGGCTGAAAGCAGAGGAGCAGCAGAGGAACTTACCCACTATATGTCCAGGGCTGAGAACTGGACCCAGAGGAACAGCAAGAGGGCCAGGGGGAGTGAGGGATGCTCACCGCGCAAGGATGCTCCTAGCAGAGATAATTCTGTTCTTTACTATAGTTTCAAACAGTTTGCCCGGTACTGATGTCAGGCTTACCAGCCTGTAATTGCCAGGATCGCCTCTGGAGCCCTTGTTAAAAATTGGTGTCACATTAGCCATCCTCCAGTCATTTGGTACACAAGCAGATTTAAATGATAGGTTACATACCACATTTAGTAGTTCTTCAATTTCACATTAGAGTTCCTTCAGAACTCTTGGGTGAAGACCATCTGATCCTGGTGACTTATTACTGTTTAGTTTATCAAATTGTTCCAAAGCCTCCTCTATTGACAGTTCCTCAGATTTGTCACCTAAAAAGAAGGGCTCAGGTTTGGGAATTTCCCTCACATCCTTTTCAGTGAATATCTTTGCAAATAATTCATTTAGCTTCTCCATAATGGCCTTATCCCACTTGAGTTCTCCTTTAGCACCTCGATCATCCAGTGGCCCCACTGGTAGTTTAGGAGGCTTCCTGCTTCTGATGTACTTAAAAAAAAAATTGCTGTTACTTTTTGAGTCTTTGGCTAGCTGTTCTTCAAATTCTTTTTTGGTCTTCCTAATTATATTTTTACACTTCATTTGCCGAGGTTTGTGCTCCTTTATTTTCCTCACTAGGATTTAACTTCCTCTTTTTAGAAGATGCCTTTTTGCCTCTCACTGCTTCTTTTACTTTGTTGCTTAGCCATGGTGGCATTTTTTTGGTCCTCTATGTTTTTTAATTTGGGGTATACATTTAGTTTGAGCCTCCATTATTGTGTCTTTTAAAAGTTTCCAGCTTGCAGGGATTTCACTTTTGGCACTGTATCTTTTAATTGCAGTGTGGATAAGACTCTGGAGAACATGGACATTGTTTTCTTGGCAGCTACCTGTACCTCAACTGTGGGCATCACTTCCAAAACTATCAGAATGATGACAGACCTCACTCACTTCTTTGAACTAGCTTTCCTACAATAATAAATAATAATAATACTTAAAAAAAGAAAGCCCTCCCAGTTGGAGAATGGAAGGAAACATAAAACCCTTTGTAAATTCCAGAAATTGTAAGGCACTTGAATTAAAGTGTTTAAGTTAATCTTTCTATCCTGCACTTAAGTCACATAACATTGTTATGTTTTGTACAGTTATGAAGTTGTGATGTATTATAATGATAAAAGCAGGTCATGCAGAACATGGGGAATTTCAGGGGGGAGACATTAAGAAGACTACAGTAAATAAGTGGGTTTTTTTCATTATTTTATTATGTAAAATGTATGTGTATGTACACATACAGGTTTAAAAAAAACTACAAATATTCAAGATTTTTAACCATTTTAAAATTAATTTTTCCTAATTATGGCTTTTTTTTTTTAAACAGATTATGTGCAGAAGGCCCATTCAAACAGTATTCAAAAATATAATAAAAATTCACAAAATATAGCTCAAAAGGCATTCTATATTAAAATCTGCATGTCCTGGTAATTAAATGGTCCCGAGGTCAATTAAATGCTTGACCCAACAGATGTTTCTTACCCTCCACTCAGAAACTTGGCAAACAAGCTCTGGCAGAATGCGAGAGGAAGCTGTCGCTTATTAGAACACTCAAAACTGAGAACTTTTCAAGGAAGTTTAGCTGACAAAAATTACAGTCAAGGCAAGCTCACAGCAATGCTATGACTGGGTACACATTAACAATAATGCCCAAAGCTGTTTGTCCTTTGCCACAGTAGCATCTAGTAACTGGGAGTGTTTGGGGATATGTATGGCTGCTGAACATGAATCCAATCTCACCACTGTGTTTTGTTGAACAGGTCAAAAGAAAGCCTCTTTAGCCTGAAACTTGTAAATGATAAAAGAACTTTGAAGAATTCAAATTATGGCAGCCAGACAAGTGGATATAACTTTTTCGACCAGCAGATACAGACAGGAAATAAAGCAAAACCTCATATGACATCAGTTTCTAACAAAGGGCACTAGCTGATCCTTCTTAGCAGTCTTCCTAAACAATAAAATTTTTATTAAAGCTAATGTTAAGAAAATACATAGGTTGGGAAAAGAGGGTCTGTAAATCTGGGTATAGTGCTTAGATTATCCACAAATACAAAGTTAGTTTTTAAAAGTCATATGATACACAGAGTACATAATCAGCAATAACCCAAATTTAGGTGAATAGATTTAACAATACAGTTTAGATAGTAGAATCGGAATAGTTGGGTACATCACTCATGAAAAGTTGTATGGAGACTTGGTTGTGAAAAGCAAAATATATCAATGAGTGGAGATTGTCCCTCAGTAATTGAGAATTAGGTTGATTGTCCATTTAGAAAATGGAATCCACAAGGAAAGTATTTGTTACATTCCTGACTGCGCTTCTCATCAGCACTCCAGCTCATCCCTCATGGTATTGTCAATGTCCAGTGATGTGATCTATGTAGATGTTTGTCGACCACCTGATGGTGTCCAACACCATGAGTTGCCGCATCAGCCGAGCATAGCATAGACCAATTCCGCATTCTCTCAGCACTCGCTCGTTACTGGGGTCCCATGCGCCTAAGGCTCCGACGGTCAATACCTGATAACCCTTAGCTCTCAAGGTTTCGGCCAGAGGGGCATATTTCTCTACCTTTCGAGCTTGGGCATCATAGAATATCAGGGTTGGAAAGGACCTCAGGAGGTCATCTAGTCCAACCCCCTGCTCAAAGCAGGACCAATGCCCAACTAAATCATCCCAGCCAGGGCTTCGTCAAGCCTGACCTTCAAAACCTCTAAGGAAGAAGATTCCACCACCTCCCTAGGTAACCCATTCCAGTGCTTCACCACCCTCCTAATGAAAAAGTTTTTCCTAATATCCAACCTAAACCTCCCCCACTGCAACTTGAGACCATTACTGCTTGTTCTGTCATCTGCTACCACTGAGAACAGTCTAGATCCATCCTCTTTGGAACCCCCCTTCAGGTAGTTGAAGGCTGCTATCAAATCCCCCCTCATTTTTCTCTTCTGCAGACTAAACAATCCCAGTTCCCTCAGCCTCTCCTCATAAGTCATGTGCTCCAGCCCCCTAATCATTTTTGTTGCCTTCCGCTGGACTCTTTCCAATTTTTCCAAATCCTTCTTGTAGTGTGGGGCCCAAAATTGGACACAGTACTCCAGATGAGGCCTCACCAATGTCGAATAGAAGGGAATGATCACATACCTCAATCTGCTGGCAATGCCCCTACTTATACAGCCTAAAATGCCGTTAGCCTTCTTGGCAACAAGGGCACACTGTTGACTCATATCCAGCTTCTCGTCCACCGTAACCCCTAGGTCCTTTTCTGCAGAACTGCTATCTAGCCATTCAGTTCCTAGTCTGTAACAGTGAATGGGATTCTTCCATCCAAAGTGCAGGACTCTGCACTTGTCCTTGTTGAACCTCATCAGGTTTCTTTTGGCCCAATCCTCTAATTTGTCTAGGTCCCTCTGTATCCGATCCCTACCCTCCAGCGTATCTACCACTCCTCCCAGTTTAGTGTCATCTACAAACTTGCTGAGAGTGCAGTCCACGCCATCCTCCAGATCATTAATGAAGATATTGAACAAAACCGGCCCCAGGACCGACCTTTGGGGCACTCCGCTTGAAACCGACTGCCAACTAGACATGGAGCCATTGATCACTACCCGTTGAGCCCGACGATCTAGCCAGCTTTCTATCTACCTTATATCATGGAAGGCCGGGGTCCTGTTATCGAACGGCAGTGTTATGTCCACCATGATGATCTTCTTCTGGTCCTCGTTGGTGGTGATGATGTGCAGTCGCAGTTGGCTGTCAATTCCAGGGATGGTGGAGTTTATGGCAACCTTCCCCACGGGAGGCGGGATGGCTCTGGCCAGGCGATCTTAAATGGCGTTGTGCTTCAGCTGCCAAGCTCTCGAATGGGGCTTACAGCTACACAGGACTTGGGGTAGCATCTTGTTGGCATAGCCACACTTCCTGCATCGCTTATCCCGATTCCCATGGCGGACAGCTCCGTTCAGTGGGATGCAGTTGAGCCGGGCCCTGTGGATGAATTTCCAATCAGCAAATTGAGTGAAGCTGCCCCCAGGGAGGAATTGGTTGCTGGCATCCCACTTGCACGTCACTTTGAATGCCTTGCCCTGGTCCAGCTTCTGTTTCAGGTTTTCTATGTATTGGCAGCAGATGGCATCCTTCAGGGTCCTCTCCAGTGTGGTTCTAGCTCTCAGAGTGACGATAGTGTGATCTGTATTCTTCACCTGTGGCACCAGGACTCCCAGCTCCTGGCGTTCCTTGCACCAAGTCCAGTGGCAGCCGATACGCTTTTCCAGTCATCAAGTAGCGTTGCGGGCACGAGTCCAGAGCGAAGCAAAGTCTCCCATCTCTTCCAAATTCACCTTCCAGCGAGCCGCTCAGGTAGGTGGCAACATCTTGATTGGAGGGGGTCCTGGTGATTCGCATCTTGATGGCATCCTGCAGAGCACTCTTCGCGATGTTCCTCACCATGGCGTCCGGGTACATCAGAAGGCGGAATGCATGAGTGATCATGGCAACGTCGCACAGATCACCCATTCAAGGGACGTTGGCCCTGCCCTGCCTGTGCGAGATGTACACCAGTTCATTGCTGGCCCTCTGGGGAAGAAACATCCACTTCTTCTCCAGCTGCCAGATGGTGTTGTCTGCCTTGTTCAGAGGTACCTTCGCCACGGCAGATCCCCTCAGGACAAATGAGATACGGGGTATCAGGAAGGGGTTCAAGGCGTTGATCTGCTGCCATAGTGCCAATAGGGAGGAGTCAATCCTGGCCACATCTCGTAGGATCTCCGCGATGGTATCCTCAGGTGTCTGCTGGACGCAGAAACCCATGGTTGTGCCAAGATGTTGGTACGCCTGTCCGTCCTCGAGAACTACAACAATCTTAACATTCCAGTAGCTTGGAGGGGGAAAAAACAAACAAACAAACAAACCTGCCACCACCACGTGCATGATGCAAATACACATGCATGTAATCTGTCCTGTTACCGCCACTCCATCTGACAGCACTGCATCCGTGTTCATTGCAATGATCATATTATATTTAATTTTCACATTTCAACATAACTATCTAGAGCAGGGGTGGCCAACCTGTGGCTCCGGAGCCACATGCAGCTCTTCATACAGCTCCTTGTATAGGCACTGACTCCAGGGCTGGAGCTACAGGCGCCAACTTTCAATGTGCCGGGGTGTGCTCACTGCTCAACCCCTGGCTCTGCCACAGGCCCTGCCCCCACTCCACCCTGCCATGCCCTTGCTCTTCTCTCCCCCCCCCCCACCCGCCCTGAGCCTCCTGCATGCCACGAAACAGCTGATGGGGATGGAAGGGGAGGTGCTGATTGGCGGGGCTGCTGGTGGGTGGGAGGTGCTGGGAGCAGGGAGGAGCTAATGGGGGGGCTGCTGATGTATTACTGTGGCTCTTTGGCAATGTACATTGGTAAATTCTGGTTCCTTCTCAGGCTCAGGTTGGCCACCCCGATCTAGAGTAGTTGTTCTCAAACTATTTACCATTGTGGACCGCATATACAGCTCTTTATGTGCTATGTGGGCCGCATCCACACAATATATACACTACCTGTATGGCCCAGAAGAGGTCACATGGGCTGCAGCCTGTGCCATTGGACCGCAAGCAGCCTGAGAACCACTGATCAAGAGGCATTCATATAGCTGTGTATTTGTTTGAACGCCCAATTCCTTAAACCAATGCACTTGCACCTCTCTCAACGTAGGGAGCTGCAGCAATGATGCTATGGTGTACCTGGAACGCCTCACCTCCTACCCTGATGGCAGATGCTTAAAAACATGACAGGAAATTTTAGGGTCCAGTAGGTGATTTTCAAATAATTATAGCTTAGTTATACCTAACAGGCATTTCTTCAAACATGTCAAAGTAATGGAGGCCCAAGTCCATGGTACATTTAAACTTTACAAATTAAGGTGCTCCTGATTTAAAAAGAGTACAAAAATAAGCATCTGGAAAAATTAACACCTTGTTATACATACTTTGATAAATGCTTGGATAACAAACAAACAAACAAAAAACCCCAAGGAATTTAACTCATTTTTTCAAGAAAGGGGAAACAATCTTCAGACAGAGAACTTACATAAGAAATAGATAATCTTTCTAAAAGTTACATGCTTCTGAAAACAGACTCTGTCCTCGAATGCACTCTCTCTCTCCCCTTCCCTCCCTCCTCCACACTCCAATATTATCTGTACAACAGCTTTCTATTAAGTCTTGCTTTAAAGAGTGAAGTGCATTAGAAAGATTGACCTTGTGTAGCTTTTATCAAACAGTAATTGATGCCATCATATCTCAGCGAACTTCTGAACCTATACCAGACTGAGCTCTGAGTTGTACTGGTAGTTAGCAATAAAAGACTTTTATATTACATATAGGACTTCAGGCGACACCTATATTTAGATGAAGGACTTGAAACATCCAAAAGTTAGTGGGTAAGTGATTTAAAGTGAATGATTGATTTCCTCATTATAATAATAAATAATAATAATAATAATACTACATTCATTCTTACACAATGCTTTTTCATATATAGTTTACAAAGCACATTACCAATGAAGAGGAGGAGTCATTAGGTCCATTTTTCAAGCAGGTTAAGTGACTCGCTCAAGGTTATATTACAGGTCACTGACAGAGCCAGGAACAGAGCCTACGTCTCCTGACTCCCAGTCTAGTGCCCCATTCTTTGGGACACTGACTCCCATTGCAACTTATAAATGTATGATCAAAGATCTTACTAGAACTTACAAGATCTACTTGTCTGGGAGCACAATGTACAGCAAACATGGTTTCTGTAAGATACTCTCCCCCTCCCAATTCACCAAAGGGGGGTGGGGGGGAAAGACAGCCAAGTTGTAACTACTTTCAAAGTTTTTAAAAAGTCACCACTTTATGGGGCCAATCCCCAAAGGTGCTAACCACCCCACAGGTTTATTTCAATGAGAGCTGTGGGCAGACACAATCACACAGGATCACACAAGTAACCAGAGGAAAAAATATTTCCATCTTCTGAAATAGTTGGGATCTAAATCAGATTTTCAACATAGATTACTATGTTATCTTTATGCTACACATGCAAAAATCCTAGACAATGTAACTACTTGATTTCTACAATTTTTAAATGTGTTTTGTAGTTTTCAATGGCTAAGGCATATATAATACTATGTTGCCAGCTCTGATGATTTTAATCATATCTCACAATATTTGATGTTTTTCTTAAAACTCCAGCTGTGGCACCAAGAGTATTTAAATTTTCATTTTAAAGAAGACCCGGATGTTTCTAGCACTCATGGCTGCAGAGAAAAGATTGAAACTATGAAGTGATTGCACCCTACAGGCTCAGAAACCCAAAGACGGAGAAAAAGTTCTTTAAAAAAAAAAAAAAGTCTTAAATCTCATGACTTTGGGGGGCCCGATTCATGATTTCTGAACTCTTGAGGTTGACAATACTGATACTATAAAGTGAATGCACTAAAACATGAGTAGGGTAATCATACCACCATCTCATAGATCAACATTTTCCTTCTATTCAAGTCCCTTCCAGACCATGACCTGACTTCCTGCAGCCTTCACTCAGTGCAAACACCCACTGATTTCAATAGGAGTTTGATCTCAGTATGACTGCATGATCTGGCCTATGCTCATAAATACAGCTTGTTATTTTTGATTTCCAGGTATTTTCTCAACCTTTGCTACTCTGAAAAATCAACCCAGGAGGAAGAGAAATTCTCCTCTCCTCCATGAAATGATATTAGCAGAGTAACACAGCAAGTTCCAGGCACACCTCAAACTAGTCTGCTTTTTATTTTTGTTTCTTTGTCTTGCTAGGCACCTCATCTGTAAGGAGACCACAATAAAGGTCCAATATTAATATTTTAACACAATGCATATTTGATATGCCAAACAGTTCCAATAGAAAGACAATATTATGACATTTTTGTACAAGGAAACAGCCTCCAGTGCCCTGCTATGCGGCCTCTGAATATGTAATTCAAAAATTAATGAAGGGATAGAGGACAATGAAGCACAAGCTGGGGGCTCTCTTAAGTAACAGCTTTCAAAATAAATATTTGGCACACACTGCCTGGAGATGTTCATTTATATTTTTAATGAAAGCACAAAAGTCATCCCGTTATCACACAAGCAGTTAAAGGGTACATTCTTTTGCAAGAGTACAATATAATACCATAAAAACTCTGTCTCCCACACTCATTCTTGGGGACCTGAACTTCCATGTTGATGACCCACCACAACCCACACATCTCCTCTAGGGTTACCACCTCTAAGGTACAAAAATTCCAGACATCCAAATCGTTTCATGCAAAGTATGAAACAACAAATTAAAGGAGGCAGCACTTTTAGTCTCCAGGCATCTCACCAGGTCTAGAAACTGCCTCCACCTTTTCCTCCTCAACTCCTGTGTTTCAGACACAGCTGGAAGGAGCTGCTGATCCCCCACATCAAGCTCTAGCCTGAGCTGCCTGGCTGCACGCCCACGTAGGAGCCGGAGGGGGGATATGCCGCTGTTTCAGGGAGCTGCTAGAGGTAAGCACCGCCGGGAGCCTGCACCTCTGACCTCCTCCCGCGGCCCAACCCCCTGCCCCAGCCCTAGCCCTGATTCCCCTCTCACCCTCGGAACGCCTCAGTCCCAGCCCAGAGCACTCTCCTGCACCCCTCATCCCCAGCCCCATCTGGAACCCCCACCCCAACCCCAATTTCGTGAGCATTCATGGCCCGCCATACAATTTCCATACCCAGATATGACCCACGGGCCAAAAAGTTTGCCCATCCCTGATCTAGCTGATGTCTAGCCATCAGCTCAAGTTCAACATGACTAAAACTAATCTTTCCACCCAGGCCCACCCCTTTCCTCCTTTCTAGATCACTGAGGACAACACAAGCATCTGCTTATCACTCAGGCCCACAACTTGGGCATTATCTTCAACTCAGATGTCTCTCTAGTCTAGAGCTTCACATCCAGGCTAGGTCCAAATCTTGCAGACTTTGTCTGCGTAACATCTCTAAAACATTGTACGGGGAGACTTTGGCAAATCAGTAAAGTGCTTGAAACCACTATGGCTTATTATTAAAAAGCAACCTAGTCAGCAGGCTATAAAGTGGCCATGCAGCTTGACCAAGGCAGGAGGGGAGGGGGGTTTAGGGTGCCACAGAAAGGGCAGCTTGACCCCGTGTCCTTCCTGATAAGAAATGTGTTGAAGTTGCTGATACACTTTAGAAGAGCAGGATGTACCCTCAGGAATGTCTATTGGGGTCTCAAGGCTGCAGACTCTGGAAAGACCCACACCTGGTTAATCAATAATCAGAAGGAGCCTCTTGCTTGCCCATTGGAACTGCTTGCTTGACAAGTTTTTTTTAAGGGACGTGTCATTGTATTACTAATGTATAAATAAGGGAAAAAAGCTTGAGATAGGGAGGACTCTTCAGGACTGGTCTCTCCCTCTGGATGCATCTTGTGTTCCCCACCGGCAGATGGGCTGCCACTGTGCCACTCGAGAGCCACACTCAACTTTGGTAATTTTCAAGGGTTGGGGGTGTTTTACTAATCTTGTTGCGGACGTGCGTAAGTGCTTGAGACTAGTAAAGTTTAGCTTTAAGTGAAAGCACTCTTGTGTTGTCCTGTTTGTGCCAGCCATCTATTGGTTGGACGGCTGTCTCCCCCCTGATTTATTTCCTGATACCTCCTCGCACAGAGTAAAGTTACCAAGAGCTTTGGGTTGAAAGAACCCCGGGTAACAACATGACTTTTCCTATCCATTCACACAGCTAAAACTTTAATCCAGGCGGTCAACTCAAATCTCAATTATTGCTATATCCTTCTCTGTGGCCTTGATAAATGCAACCTTGCCCTGCTCATACCTATTCAGAATGGTGTTGCTAGGATCATTTTCCTTACACATCACTTTGATCATGTCAGTCTTTGGATCCCCCTTCTGTTTCCCCATTCTCCATGACATCAAGCAAATTGCTTGTCTTCACTTTCAAAGCCTTTCATGACCTATGCCCACCCTACCTATCATCTCTTAATCACCATAATGATAAAGGTGTATTACTGTATTCACTGATCTCACTTTTTTGGAAAGGGAATGTCATGGAGTCTGATCTAAATTCCATTGACTTTAATGGAAAGACTCCTAAGTACAGAATGAATTTTCAAGAAAAAAAAAGATGCAAACAAAATAGTGCAAAAGGTTTTGCACAATTTCCCTGCTGATTTTTTTTTAAACCAACACATTATTTATTACAAACTTACAACTTAGTAACTGTAGTTTAGTTTCTCATAGCCCCTCCAACAAATTCTCATTCTGGCCCCAATTCAGCAAAGCACTTAAGTATATTCTTGGACTTACAAGTAGTCATGCTTAAAGTTAAGCATTCACTTACATTCTTTGCTGAACTGGATCTCTTACAGTTATAACACAAATAGCAGGACTTAAAAACTCCACTTGCCCAGAGTATGTAATAAGCTCTTTCACACAAGTGCCATCAACTTCAACAGAATCTAAACTCTCTTTATTTTTTTAAGTCTCTAGTCCTTATGACTACCAAAACAACCTTCAAATTGTGAACATGGGCATAAACTGATGCAATCTAGCACACTGCAAGCAACTCTACTGCCTCTGATGCGCCTCACACGTCTCCCCAAACTACATCAGAGAGAAAACTGACTCAAGTCCCTGTCCTTTTTCACAGCTGTTGTTCAGGACACTGGGAATAAGTGAGAATGACAAGAATTTGGTCAATTTCTATATGCTGTTAGCATTTCCAGGCAGAAACAGGCACTAGAGCTAGTCACCAGTTCATTTGCAAATTTGACACCATCAGATCAGGATTAAACAAAGACTGTGAATGGCTATCCAACTACAGAAGCAGTTTCTCCTCCCTTGGTGTTCACACCTCAACTGCTAGCAGAGCACCTCACCCTCCCTGATTGAACTTACCTCGTTATCTCCACACTGATTTATACCTGACTCTAGAGATTTCCATTACTTGCATCTGAAGAAGTGAGGTTCTTACCCACGAAAGCTTATGCTCCCAATACTTCTGTTAGTCTCAAAGGTGCCACAGGACCCTCTGTTGCTTTTTACAGATTCAGACTAACACGGCTACCCCTCTGATACAAATGTTTTAGTTGTTTAAATTGCAAGAGGTTTGTATGGAGTCGGAGCAGTTGTGTCATAGCAGATATTTCCCCCCCCCCCCCCCCCCCCACACACACACACTTTTTGAGTCCTGTCAAAGAACACTGGAAGTGGGTGAGGCAAACAGAACACAGCACCCATGCTTCCCTAAGCATCAGGTAGCCTGTTGTGGCAGGAAAGAAAGCACACACACCAACATACAAAATAACAGAAGGGCAGGAATAATTTTCTGAATATGGGAAAAGAGCAAAGCAGCTAGCAAGCTCCCTCCCACTAGCCCTGCGGAGATTGTGACAGTTACTGGGCTTCCCATGCTGTCTTCCTGACAGTGCTTTGATCAGCCACCTGTAGAGAACCTGTGAAGTTCTCTTCCCTCCCCGCTCCCCTCCCAGCCCCACTCAGAACAGGGTGTTAGCCAAAGCAAACAGAGCTGATGAGATTTTTCCCAAAACTGGGGGGGGGGGAGGGAGGGGAGAAGAGAAAGAGAGGGGCAAACTTCTAACAAAAACCACAGAGGTTTTATTAAACATAAAAAGGCAGAAACTGGCCAAAATAAAAAGTTTGCAATCATGCAAGTAAAACATATAATGGTTGCCAATCTTCTAGCTATCCAGGACTGCCACTCTTTGCATCTGATAAAAGCAAATGCATTGCTAAGGTTTCAGCACCTTAGACTATTATACAAAGCCTGGAAGTCACCAAAATATAACACCAAAACCAAAAACTCAAGGTTTATCGGAGCTGAGTACTTTCAACACTACTTTACAGGGCAGAAACCGGGAAATGACAAAATATAACATGTCCATACTGTCTTTGTTTCATACAACCTGCCTCAGAAAAATCCTTCGTATCTTTTGGCCCAGAAGAATTTCAAACCAGGACTTATTCACATAGTGCAGCCAAGACGATATGAGCACCATCATTACCAGGAGGCGCTGGAGATGGATTGGCCTTCTGCTTCGGATGGAAATTGATTCCATCACCAGAGTAGCAATAAGATGGACACCTGAAGGCAAGCGAAAACGAGGCTGCCCAAAAACAACATGGCAAAGAGCTGTGGAAGCTGACCTGAAAAACCTGGGGCACAGTTGGGGAACCATTGAAAGACTTGCCAGAAACATACAGGAGTGGAGGAGCTTCGCTGCTGCCTTAAACACCAGAGGCATAATGGGTGCTAACTAACTAGACTTATAAACTTTTGACCAAGCCACATCTGATTGAGGCTGAGTTGGATAAACAAGACAGCAGTTTTAACTGACAAAGTTCTGCTTTAATCGCCATTCTCTGAAATGGTGCTGGACACTGTTTGTCACTGGCTTCACTTGCTATAAAACAGCTTTCAATATTTCTTCAACCTCCATCCATGGCCAACATCCATCACCCTCAATGGGTAATTTTACTAACACAGACAAGTCTAAGGTAAAAAGAATCTAAAAACCCAAAGCCTTTTCTGATGGACAAAAAGGGTGAATTTTTCAATGATGTTAGCACAACACAATTGAATAGCCTTTTAAACACATGTGAAGCTGTGTTAACCCACATCTTGGGCCTTCACAGGGCTTATCAAATCATGGCATGCTAACTGGATCTATCTAAGAGAACTGAAAGTAAAATAAACACTTTGCCCATCAAGACAGGGCCTTAGGTTGCTTGTAAAAGATAAGCCTGAGTTTCATCAGAAAAAAAAAGACATGGTGGAAAGTCATTTTAAGAGCTGTAATTTGGGAGTGTTAGCTCTCCCTGAGGGTATGGGGGGAGAAGATCAATGTTCCATTTTACCTCTCTTGATAGAAACCATTTCTGATTAAGTTTGATCTGCCTTGGCAGGGAGCATGAGAATTCTTTGCAATGTACTTCTTCCTCTGAAATACCCCTTGAATCTTATCAGAATTGGCTTTGTGGGGTACTTCCACATTTACCTTTACTTTGGTCTGAGACCATCATATGAAGAAGGCCCGGAAGCATCCAGGAGATAGTTTGTATCAGGAGAAGAAAAATAGATGTATTTCCAGATATTGCTTGGGCAAAATAGGCCTAAAAGAAATATCTGACAATACAGTCTGTTCCCTGGGGATGGACACCATGGTTTTGTTTCTTGCTAAATTTTTCCTGATAGTTGCTTGGAGGTTATTATTATAACTTATGATCAACTTTTCTATCATCAATAAAATCCTAGAAAAAATGGGGAAAAAACCAGGCGAAAGGAAGCTTGTGGGATTTAGATGAAAATGAATTATTGCATTCCATTATTCCCAGCTTTGAGTAGTAATGCTTCTGATGTACTCACTTGTGGGTTTGTTTGGTTATATCCGCAACTTCCTATTTTCAAGTGAAAAATATGAAATGTCAGTCATTTACTACTTGAAATAGTTTTTTCTTTTTGCTTCTTCTGATTCAGATATTAGACTGATTTAGTTCGGATCTTAAACAGCCAGCTAAATTAGTGTCCATTCTTTATAATCAGTTAAAGGCATAGTTTAATTATTAACTCTTGGTGTTGTATGACTTCATACCGTGCTTGGGAATATTTCTCTTTGGTTTTGATAGGTTTTTTATTGATTTATTTTTAAATTCTTCCCCCATCCTTGGATTTCTACTGTATGTACATGTTGATTATTAAAGTAAAATTATAAATATGGAGGGAAAAGGCAGTCGTTTTATATCCTTTCAGGCACTGAATTTTACCACTTTATTGTCCTCTGTTTACTCAGGAACCCTCCTCCTGATGTGTCACCCAGAGACCATTCCTCTGGCATGTAGTCCATGAATAAAACTGAGCACTATAATTGTCACAATCTTTCCTCACTCAGGTAGTTCAATGCATGTTCACAAACAAAATTCTTTCTAGACTGAAAACAGTTTACAGAACAATCCATTTCTGTTTACACACTTTATTCTATGAGCTTTCCAAATATAAATTGAATCAGCTGTATTTTGGGAGGGTGGGAGTGTCATAACTATAAAGGGAAGGGTAACAGCTCTCCTGTGTACAGTACTATAAAATCCCTCCTGGCCAGAGACTCCAAAATCCTTTTACCTGTAAAGGGTTAAGAAGCTCGGGTAACCTGGCTGACACCTGACCCAAAGGACCAATAAGGGGACAAGATCTTTTTGAATTTGGGGGGGGGGGGGGGGTGGGGAGGAAAGGCTTTTGTTTTGTGCTCTTTGTTTAAGGGGTTGTTCGCTCTTGGGACTGAGAGGGACCAGACATCAATCCAGGCTCTCCACATCTTTCTAACCAAGTCTCTCATATTTCAAACTTGTAAGTAAAAAGCCAGGCAAGGCGTCTTAGTTTTACTTTGTTTTCTCAACTTGTAAATGTACCTTTTACTAGAGTGTTTATCTTTGTTTGCTGTACTTTGAACCTAAGACAGAGGGGGGGTCCTCTGAGCTCTTTAAGTTTGATTACCCTGTAAAGTTATTTTCCATACTGATTTTACAGAGATGATTTTTACCTTTTTCTTTAATTAAAAGCCTTCTTTTTAAGAACCTGATTGATTTTTCCTTGTTTTTAGATCCAAGGAAGTTGGATCTGTATTCACCAGGAGTTGGTGAAAGGAAGGAGGGGGGAAGGGTCAATTTCTCCTTGTTTTAAGATCCAAGGAGTTTGGATCTGTATTCACCAGGGAATTGGTGAAAGGTTTCTAAAAGCTTCCCAGGGAAGGGAATGGTGGCAGCGGACCAGAACTAAGCTGGTAGTTAAGCTTAGAAGTCCTCATGCAGGCCCCCACACTTGTACCCTAAAGTTCAAAGTGGGGATACAGCCTTGACAGGGGGTGAGAAGAAAAACACCACCATATACTTCATTGGATTCTCAGGAACAAAGAACAAAATCATAACTTGTTTTAGACTAGGCTTTATTGCTCATAGAAAATAGAATGCCACCCTCGGTACCCTGGCGACATTAACATTCCAAGACATCTGGAGAAGTATGTGGTTGAACGTTTGCAAAATATCCACTGGAATGATGGTCTTCTGGTTAAAGCACTGCATTGATACTCAGGAGGCCTAGATTCAACTTTGGCTCTGCTGAAGACTTAGTGTGTCAACTTGAGAAAAATCACTTAGTCTCTGTGTTCTTCAGTTGCACATCTGTAAAGTGAAGGTAATAATCCTGCCCTCCCTCACAGGGGAGTTGGGGGAGAATAAATCCACAAATACTTGAAGATGCTTTGATGCTACAACATTGGTAAGTACAATGATAGATAACAATGGATTGCAGCAACCACTGCTGCATCTTTTCATTATTTCCATTTCCTCTTCCACAATAAATGTGGCGAGATCTACCGTGAAGTTTATTTGGAAGGTTTTTCATCACTCAGCATGTACATTCACATCTATGGAGTACAGCACTTCTAGCAAAAGGGTGCACCCCTGCCCTGATCCCTTGAGGACTTCTTACCTGTCTGTGCTAGATAGCCTCCAATTTAATGCTTAAGCCAGCCATTTTAGCATATTTGACCATTGTTTTAACTTTTGTCTCAAGCAAAAGAAAAGTCTTGCTGATCTTGAATGGAGTACAGGGACTCGGCACCTTAAAATGGGCCACTCCTGAAAGTATTTCTGTTAAACTTCCAATTTCTCTAAAAATGTTTAGCATGGATTTTTTACCCTTGCAATTTGCCTTAGTCTAGTGGTAATTAGGTAATAAAAGGATTGGGTGGTAGGATTCCACCTAGAGCCAGATTTCACAGGAATATTTTTAATTATGCATAATCCTGTAGATTAATTTTAACATTTAACAACTATTTTTCTTACATAGCTTGTGCTTAAATAAAATTAAGGGATGAAATTACAGTAAATCATACAGTCAAAAACAGGTTATTGGATTAGGTGAACCACTAATCTGGTCCAATATGGCAGTTCTTATATAAAATACTCTAATATTTGTTTTTACTTCTTGTTTCCTGAGCTTCATAAATGAGCTGAATACATTTCTTGTTGTATAGGGGGAAGTAGAGTAAATGCTAAATCACAGTTTAAAAACATTTAAGTTCATTAATACAACTCAGCCTATAAAATTAAGTATTGTGGTCTCAGCATATCATAGAGACCAATGCATTGGTTTTAAAAGAAATAAACCATCTCCTCACAGATATTGTTTCTGTTCAGACTGAGGTTGTAGTTTAATATGTGGTTTCCATCACTTCCCTACTGGATAATATATTCCACATAACAAAAAGCAGCAGTCTGGCACATCTTGCAGTATTTGCTCAGCAACAAACTAACACTCAATTAGCAGAAAAAAAATAAATGATCAAAGCCTAATAGATTATCTAACCTCTTTTTAGTTTATCAGTAAGACTGCTAGAAGCCTGCAAGCAAAAACATCACTGATAGTGCACAGCATCAAGAGATCTGGTCTTTGGGAAGACTGAGACGATGCCAGAATTTGGAGTATTTCCACATGTAGGTCACTGGTTCAAATCCTTCCCAATCATCAGTGACAACCAGTGAATACCATATGAACTATTTAGTGGTCTATGTTAAACACCACAATAGGGTGGTCTCAGTCCAGTTCCCTGTGAAAAGGACTGCAGAAATTTTCATTACAAGTGACATTAAACATCTGTAGAACAGACTTCAAGGATTAAATAAATGTGAATAAGAGATTTTAACCCTTCGATGTGGTAGGACAGAAGGCTGGTCTTGCAGTTGAGGAACTGTACCGGGACTTGAAAGATCTTGGTTCATTTTTCACAGGACTTCCTGTCTCACCTTAGGCATGTCACTTAGATTGTCTGTGCCCATTTGTAAAATGGGGACGATACCTGTTTTGGTCACAATTGTTCCTTCTAACCTTAAAATAATCTAAGAACCTCTTAGTCGGGGTTGAGGCACATTAGCAAGTGTGCAAGGTCCTGCCACCCAGAACATACCAGTTGTGGAGCTTTGCACAAGCACGATGTTCACTTTTTAAAATGTTTTTTGATTTCAGATACCCCATTATTTAAGACCTATGAGGCCAGAAGTCAAAAAATCCTCAAAATGTGGTAAGGGAACTTAAGACAGAGCCACGCATCTGGAAGTGAAGCTTCCTGAGGCAATTTACCTTAGAAAGAGATTACTTAACACATTATCAAGAAGAAAGCATGTTATAGAAGGGCTAGGAAGAGGGTGTAGGGGGTAGAGAAATAGTAAGGTAAGCAAACCCATACCTATTGTTAACAAGTATGGTTAATTAGCTTGTGTACCAGGAGGAGAAAAGAACACAGATAGCAGGAGCTGTCTATAGTAGTTAGCCTCACACATAAAAAAAAGCAGCCCAACGTACTATATAATCCAAATAATAAAATATGTAGTAGATCAATGAGATTTTCATATAGGTTATCGAATACTCTGTTTTTAAAATGACAACATTCCTATTTGTCTAGTGGCTCTGATTAATATATGAGTTATCAATATCCAAAGAGTTCAAGAAGATATTTGTGCACTTGACAATTAAACCTCTAAACATTTTGTGGACAAGAAATGAAAGCTAAGAAAATTATCAAGATATATCTAAATAATCTTTGAGGAGTTATTATATAAAGAGTAAAGTTTATACATATGAAGTTTTAAAAAGCTAATTTTGAAATAGACAAAAGATTCAGATTACTTCAAATTATGGGGTTTGTTTGTGGCAGGGTCTATGACTTTCATGTTTGGAAAACACCTAGAACACTGTAGTTCCTACTACAATCTAAGTAATGAATGAATGATTTAAGTAGATTTGCAATTTGAAATTACAGAGTGTATGGCTAAATCTTAAATTCATCCCTGGTACAAAGTGAGATATTGCTTTCTGTTACGTTCCAGACAGCACTGTAAATGATCACGAGGCATGTACTGAAAACAGGTGTGTTTACAATTCAGACAATTCCTGGTAAATAAAACATTCTAGCTGAGCAGCTGAAGCCTAACAGATCTACAGTATTTTTAAATATGTTACATTTACTAGATTATTATAACAACAACATCTGATAGTTTCTTACTTCTAACAGAAATGGACACTGAAAAATGACGTTTTTCTTTCTTACAAAAGCACTAGGTTTTTCAGCCTGATTAAAAACATAAAACATCTTTCTAGTTCCACAGTTAAATTCTTAAAGCAAATGAAAATTTGTCCCATTTTAATTACTGTACACTGAATGTCATGTGTCACTTAGAAGTGAAAACTGCAGGTAGTATTTGATTTGAGGTGAGATGTCAGATTGGGTGATTTACAGCTCAATGGCTAAACATTAATACAGCAAGTGTCATACTTTTACACTGGGTGCAACACCAATAAGTGCCCTATACTGATCTCAGAAATTCTCAAGATCCTCTTTCACACACCTTTAGAAACACCATGTACATGGTACTACCTTGGAGCATTACCATCAAAATAAGTGAATTCAAAGGTTGTAGTCAATTGCAGCAGCTGGGTGCTTAGCATTTTGGAAAAATCAGGCCATTTATTTTTAGGTCCTAAATATAGATTTAGGAACCTAACTTTAGGCACTTGTTTTTGAAAAATCTTGACCATGGGTTTCTCTGTTTAAATAAGTAAGATGAAATAAAAGAATTACTACAATATGCTATTTTGTTGCTGTTACTATCATCACATTACATTAGTGCCTACTGGATTTTTGTGACAATCTGCCGTCACCTATATCAGTCACATTCAGGCTGGCACCCTACATGTCCCCAAAACAGTAAACACTTAAACTAATAGTTTACTAGTCTTCACAGCAACAAACCAAGTGGAATTCAATCCATTTTGTGAATTAAAAATAAATACATTCTGAAATATATGAAGATTTGAATCTACGTAAAAGTAAATACCCAGACTATTCTCTTTCCCAATAGCCCTTACGTATTCAAAAAGATCAAGAGTCAGAATCAAAAGTATTCTGTCTGGAGACTGAATTTAAAAAGATTCTCTCTGTTAGCCTCTAGCGCAGTCATTAATAGAAGTTTGTTTAGTATCCTTCTAGAAATTGATTATGCAATATTTACAGAACCAAGTACAAAATGAAAAGATTTCAAATTTTAAAATAAACTTTCCAATAACTGAGTATTTTTTAAGCAACTGAAAAATCTAAAAGCATAGAGTAACACACTATCTTGGGAGCCTGCCCCAAATATATTGCACAGCAAATGAAACTTTGCTCTACCTTTAATAAAAGGCAAACAACCACGTGATTGGTTCCCTGAGTTGTTAAAAGCAACAGAGGGTCCTGTGGCACCTTTAAGACTAACAGAAGTATTGGGAGCATAAGCTTTCGTGGGTAAGAACCTCACTTCTATTTCCATTACTCGCATCTGAAGAAGTGAGGTTCTTACCCACGAAAGCTTATACTCCCAGTACTTCTGTTAGTCTTAAAGGTGCCACAGGACCCTCTATTGCTTCTTACAGATTCAAACTAACACTGCTACCCCTCTGATACCTGAGTTGTTAAGACACTGTTTCTCCTTATCTGGAGTCTGCATTTAGTAATAATCACTGAAACAAAATAGATGGATTGTCTCATTTACAAAACAATTCTCCTTTGTATTATATCCATGATTTATCTTTAGATGTATTTGGTCAGCACATTATTTTTTGCATGAAATACCTTTCAGAGTTTAATGTCATTTTAACATCTGTTTTGCCATCTATCATACCCTGCTGGATTAGTACTTCTAACAAGTCTTCCATTATTTATTTTTTTACTATAAAATGATCCTATTTGACAATAGAGGTGGATTTAACTGTCACCCTGAAAAACTTATAATTTGTAAAGAAATTTTCTTCTGCTCGTTTCTACATGCCACTAGTGCCATGCTGATTTTAAAAATGCACTGGAACCTACTTTAGAGAGTATCTGCTGCAAAGATAATCCTGTTAACACCGACATAAAATACAAGAAATTGATTCCCTTTGCAGAAACATCTGTGAAAATTAATCACTCTGTTGAACGACTGCATTTTCTTCCTCCCAAACGTTCGGAGGCTCATTAAACAAACGCCTATTAAAGAGATCAACCTGTTGAAGGAATCAGAGATGTGCCCAACCTAGACTATGGTAGTGTCTGAACAGGCTTCTCCATGCTCTGCTAGCGAGCTGGAAATTAATCTCAACAGTGCGGTGTGACCCACTGACACAAAAACACTTCACTACTGAACCGATCGATACAGAGACTCGGATGAAAGGTGGGCAGACGATGGCCCACAATCCCGGTCTCGGGCGTGCTCAGAAGAAGTTACGGGCGATTTAATACTTTATGGCACTTCAGAGACGTGCAGCGGGATCCCGGGGATTGCACCCCGACTGAGCAGGCACGCCTGGCTCAGGCTGCCAGTAGCGATCAGCTGCTGCTACCGAGATGGGGGTCGCAGTGCAGAAAACAAACCCAAAGCTCGTGGACCATGCAGCGGAGATGGAGCGGGGGCGGAGCGGGCAGTGCCCAGTGGCCAGGCGGGAAGTGGGGGCGGGGGAGGCTGGTGGGACCGGTGCCTGCGGCGACTCACCTTCTGCTGCCTCCGGGCCATGTCGGTGGGTTGCTTGGCGTTGAACGGGTACGCGATGCACCTCACTATGAACACATACAGCTGCAGCCGGAGCCGCTTCTCCCTCTCCTCTTTCTGCAGCCTCTCCTGCTCCTCCCTGCCCTCGCTCAGCACCGAGGGGCTGGGGCTCGCCGGTCTGGCGGGGCCGCTGCCCTGGCGCCCCGGCTCCCTCGCGTGGGGCTCCCGGTTGGGAGCCGGCAGGACTCGCGGCGAGCTGCCGCTGCAGCCCCCGGGCGCCACCACCAGCACCTCCCGCCTCTCCTCTTCCAGCACCTCGTCGGACTCCTCTTCGCTGGAGGACGGGTCCAGCATGGTGCCGGCAACGCGCGGCCCCTGCCTGCGGGCGCGGAGCGAAAGGGAAAGCGGCGCGCACCTTTCCGGACACGTCGAGTTTTACACACCGACTAGTTCCTACCCGCGGCAGACGCCAGGGAGGGGGCGGGGCCTGGGAAGGGGGTCGAGCTTGGGTTGCCTTGGGAATTGCTCTGGCCGGCTCCTATCAGAGCCCCGGCCAGCCTGTCACTTCTCCCCGAGCGACGGGGACGGGCTCCGCCCGCCGGCGGCTGCCGCGCCGCGCAGGTGGGGAACCTGTAGCGCCCACAACAAGCAACACGTGGAACGGAATGTTAATGGGGCTCGGCGCGCTCCGCCCGCCCCGCGCCGAGCCGCTGCCGAGCCGGCCCAAGCGCTGTCTGGCTCCTGCTGGGAAACAAAACCAGAGGAAAGCTGCCGCCACCTGGATCCTGCTGATGTTGGGTCCCGCCGCTAAAGAAGCGTCGCCGCTCCGATTACACCAGGAAAAACCCTGCCACAAAACAGGGATCCAGCCAACTTTTGCCTTCCCCCAGGTCCGCTGCCTGAGTAGAGAATGCCGCCGCTCCTGCTCCGCCAGAAAACAGAAATCCCAACCCTGATGCATCTTTGCACAGTCCCACCAAACCCCGGATCCAGCACTGGGATCCAGTTTAGCGTTGCCACTTTCCGGGGGGAGGGGGAAAATTGGGAACAACTTAATCGCTATCATGGAAAAAAATATGCAAGTTGGTTAATACGATAATTTGCATATAAGCAGAAGTGTAATTGAGGTTTTGTTTGTGTTTTAATGTGTGGATCTAGTGGTGGTGAATGAATCCATTTGAACTTCCCAGGTGAATGACATTTCCTCTTTAGCTTTCTGAACACACAGCCCCGCTAGCTGGGTCAGATTGGGGAAATACCACTCTTCTAAACTACACCCATAAAATAAACTGCCTGGGCAAATAGCCAAAATGAGATACCTCTCACAGTAGCTTGTGCAATGTTCAAGATATCATTTACTGGGCAGCTGCTAGGGCTTCACTGGCTTCCTTGAGCTTAGTTCCCCTTCTGGAGGGCTTGAATATGTACTTGTGCTTTGCTAGGTGCCTTGAGTGTATCTCCTTCTCAAAGGGGGGGGAAATAATAAATCTGCCAAAGAGCTACATGGTTGTGGCAACAAAAGGAGACATCGCTCATAGTAACTTGTGTAGATCTGTGACCCTCCTCTCTTAGCTGAGGAATTAAATATTTAACAATGGTGACATTTAAATTTATGATTAGTGGACATCTGAACTAGCATTTCACTGAGATGAAAGGAGCAGTTCACACCTCTCAGCACTATTGGTCCCGCCTCTATCAAGGTTCATGTTTTTGAGGTTTTCTTCGCAACCTTAACACCTAGAGACTTTTTAGCCTATATTCTGGGGAACAAAATAGCTCCTTCAAAGACGTTTGAATACTTGCTGTTTTGGAGCCCTACCTACCAGTGTGGCTCAACAGTGATAGGTGTGTAACCTCTTGGCAAAGTGTGTGTGACTTCCCCCTCTCGGAGTTGAAGGTAACCTACTTTAAGGATTCATTCTTAAATTAACTTATTGGAGGACTGGATGCCACAGGATATTGATATAGACTACACAGCCTTTCACTATAGGGACTGAAGGTTGTTTCTATCAAATGGATGTTTGGTGGCCCTTATATGAGATGAGTTTGCCAGGGTTTAATTCCAGCTCCCACTTTGCAAACTCACCACCTTGCTTTGCTCTAATCAACAAACTCAGTATAGAGACCAAGAACTGCAGGGGCCCTGGAGACTGAACTACTCCTGTTGCCCTTAAAGGAATATATATATAATTGTCAGTAAATACTATTGTCCTTTTAAAAATGTTTTGTTGTTAGATAGTAATATTTCCTTTGTACTCCGCATTTATTTGATGGTCCTATGCATACACTGGATTATATTTAAGCAATTATTTGCAGGATTAGCTCACCTATTCATACACATAGAAGCTACCATATTACATTAAACTTGTGTGCTACCAGTACAGTAAGCAACTGCACAATGCCAGATTAAAGAATTTTGGAGCCCTATGCTTGTGGAAATTGGGGGCCTGGCATCTTTTCTCAAATTTGTCCTGAGTGGTACTGTGACCCCATGTGCTAGGTCGCAATGCCACTCACTCAGAGTTGGCCTAGCTGCCCCCCTCATGACAGAGGAGGCAGCCAAGCCAACCCTGAACAGTGTTGCAACCCCGTGTGCCACGTCACACCACCACCCACAAAAAACTGGTGACCTGAGATGGGGGTTTAGTGTAAGTGACCAAGTGCACATTGGTTAATCCGGGACTGCATCTACAGCTATTATAGACTGATATAGGCTCTTTCATTCTCAGATATTCAGAGTTTAGATATCTGTGGAGAACTAGGAAACGTTTGTATTATTTTTATGAATATTGGTCATGCCTCTGTGTTTATAATGAGTTGCTTGCTATGGAGTTAGAGCAACAGGGAGCTGTTAGAGTAACCAAGCATGAAAGGTAACACAATGGCCTAGATAAGGAGCATCCTAACACACACTCAAAGGCAACAGCCAGATTAACAGCTGTGAAGAGTCGACTCCTCGGTCCCAATCCTGGTTACATGGCTGTTTTGTCAAGGTTGAGAACATGGAGATCACAAGAGAAAAGGCACTAAGATCTGCCCTAAGAGAAGGCAGGGGAAGTTGTCAGCTGTGGCAGGCTGACACAGACTGATGGAGAGTCAGGGTCTGCGGCAAGCAAATTGTAACTTGTGCTCCCCAAGAGAATAGGAGGCACCTAACATAAGTTATGTCTTTTAGTGGCTTGAGGGGAATGCCAAGCATAGCTAAGACAGTATGTGTTCTTTTAAATCCGTTTGTTTAAATCCCCTTTGTTGTTTTAAATCCATTTGTCTGAGTGCTACTCACCTTCTGGCAAAATAAATCATACTTTGTTTTGAAGAAGCTGCTTCTGCGTCACTGTATACTGCTACTGTACCCATGCTTCCAAAGGGAAATTCCTGCAGGTGCCAAGCCTGTTGGGCCTTCTAGGTATCATGGTTGGCAACCAGGGCGTGTAACTCAGAGAGTCACTCAGAGAATGGTTAGATTGTGGGATCCCATGCCAAAGAAGAGTGGAGGCCTTGGCCAGTTACTTGAAAGGGGTGCACATGGGGGACTGGAAAAGAATCTCATCAGGGGCAGCCTAGCCAGGGCCATGATAAACAAAACCATTAGTACTGAAAGAATAGATTTATTCATGTACACACCAGTTTTCTCCATGGGAACTACTGTGTGCACACTCAGATTTGCAGGTGTCTTTCATGAAAATTTATTGTAATTTACATTTTTGTGGCTTACATCTGTCATTCTGACAGGGAGGATGGACTGGCATTTAGGGCACAAGCCTAATACATGGGAGACTGGGTTCATGCCCCTGTTTTGCTACAGACTTACTGTGTGACTTTGGGCAAGTCACAACCTCTCCGTGCTTTAATTCCCCATCTCTGACATGGGCCTATCCTTGAGGTGGCTGGAATTCTAGTTACTTACCCGATCCAAGAAACTGACAGAGAAGTCAGCCCTACCCAACTTTGGATCATCATCAGCTCTTATTTCCATCATTCTAAGAGCTTCACAAACACAATACAGGTACCACTATGAAACAGAGATGGGCCCAAACCAGAACTCCTTTAGGCTTTGAGAGTCTAGATTCAAACATTGTGGCTGAGATCTATTTCTATTAAAGGCCTAGATTTAAACTTTTTTGGGGAAAATTTGGATCCAGATCTGAACTTCACAGCTTGGTCCCATCTCTACTTACCATTGATGACATTTTTAAAAGAAAATCAAATCATGCTACCATGCAAAATGTGTTTACAAATAAAAATACTTTTAACAGATTCCTGGTCCGAGGCATTTTTCAGCTCAAAAGGTATTGCGTTCCACAGACTCAGAGCTGAAGGAACAGGGACACAACCCTTTATTATTTACTGAGCACCGTCAGCATGCATGGTGCTAAACAGAGAGGATGAGAGGGTCCCTGCCCCAAGGTGCTTACAATCTAACCTGTTCTGGTACTTTATGCTTTTAGGACCAAACTTGTTGCTTCCTCTGACTTGAGAAGTCATAGGGCATCAGAAGATAAGTAAATTATGTGAAACGTTATGAACTTTCACTAGTCTAGTATATAGATAGCACGTAGGAAACCTTCAAGTTTAAAAGTCATAAATAAGAGGCATTCCTGTCTGCTATATATATACACACCAATTAGTCAATTCAGGTTTGTAGAAATCAGTGATATGTTATATGTTCTCTTAACACTTTGTGTACCATGGCATCTCAGTGGACCATGCCCATTCCAGGCAAATTCTGCTTCCATCAGTGGAGTTGTTATGCACAACACTATACCATAGTGTTGTTGCCCCTCTGGTATCCCAACTGCCCCTCCCCCCCCCCCACTTCCTCTCTATTCTCCCTCCTTTATAGCTGGGTGTGGGTAAATATCTCCATGACTGGCAATTCTGGTAACTGTGTGGAGGTGTGGTCAGCTGATTGCCTGTAAGCAGGGTAGACTCTGATCTCCAATCTTCCTATGCTCAATATGGGGTTTGAAGGCTATTATAGTCTCTTATTGCTGCTCAGTAGATAGAACCAGAACTGTACCTAGTATTAATTCTTTAAAATAAATCACAGTGTAAATTAGGATAATTATAACATTTAAAGGGGGAGGGAGGAGGTTACTCTTGGGTAAACACGACCTGAAAATAAACCTGTGAGGTCAGCAGGAAGTAGAGAACAAAACAGGTTAGGTTAGATTACATTGATAAGAAGCTGCAAAAGTTGTTGCCTTGCCAAGAGTGCCTACTCATGCAGCCTAAGGGAAGATTCACTTCATTTTCTAGGTGTTAAAAAGCATTAAAACTAAGATATTTTTCTCCTCACAAAAAATACAGGCAGCAAATAGAGCAAAAGCAATCGTAATGCTAAACAAGAAGAGTGTTGTAATCCACTGTATGATAACACAGTATGAACAACCTAAGATTAATATGGCAGTAGCTGGTATTATAGATTTATGACCAAATCCTGCAGTGCTGATGCAAGTAAAACTCCTACTGCAGGATTTGGGCCCTATGTTAAAAAAAAAAAACCCTCAGTAAAATGGAATTGTGGACCTTTGGTTGTGCATAACAACTCCCCTGATGGAAGCAGAATTTGCCTGGAATGGGCATAGTCCACTGAGATGCCAACAAGGAGACAAAAGAAGACTGCAAGTACTGGAGTTTAAGGGCTGATAGATTCAATTGAAGTTAAGAGTTTATGGACTGGTTTAATTGCAGATAAATTGAAGGGGACCAGTTAGGAAAAAGCTGGGATCCCTAGAGAACTGCACCAAGAGCAGTTGAGAATGTGGTACAAGAAGTGAGGTGGATTTTCACTGTCCCTGCAGAAAAGGGAAGCTTTAAATAAAAAACAAAAAACATTCCCCCCCCACTTTTCTTTTATATATAAAAAGAGAGCTGTGGAGGTGATTTAGCTCCTGCAATAGCTGGATGACTCACAAGCATTACAGCAAAAGAAACAGCAACAACTGTTCAGACCAATGGCATCACATCAGCAACAGTTGTTACAATGGCTGGCGGAACTAGTACCAGCTGCTACTCGTCAGGGTCCTGCCCCTAAAGAGAATGTATCCTCCATAATTCAGGGAATCCTTAGACCCTGATGCTTTGCAAGATGATGAGAGACAATGACCCGAAGTCTTCTTGGTAACTTTTGAAAGGGTAGCCCCAGCCTGTCAATGGCCTCCAGCCCAGAGGGCAATCTGACTTCCTCCACTCCTTACTGGGGAAACCTAAGCAGCATATGGGGGGATTTGATGATGTGGTAGCCCAGGTCTAGGAACAAGTAAAGGTGGTCATATTGAACTGGCTAGGTCTGGATGAAGATATCTACCATCAGCGATTTTGCCAAGAGTGCTCCCCACCAAAGCATGGCCAAGGGCGGTTGTCCATGCTTGTGTTAGTTAAAGCCAGAGTCTTGAATGGGACCCCAGATAGTAGAACTCATAGTTATGGAGCAGTTTGTACAGATTCCTCCGTCTGCAGACACCAACCAGTAACCCTAGATGATGCCACCCACCTCATGGAAGACTACATGGGCACTCAAGCTGCTGTGGAAGTAGCTGCTCCTCATACATTAGAGAAGGAAATGGACTGGGTATCCGAGGGTGGTGGTGGCCCATATTGGGTAAATCCCCAGGCAACGGACTGGTTGGTGGGCAGGATAGGTGACAGGCAGCCCTCTCAGGTTCTGTGGGTAAGATTTCCCCAAGACAGCAGGCCCAGGACTTTAAGCACCCCACCAGCCCTTCACCCCATGCCTACACAGGAACAAGGGCCCAGTGAAGCTTGGAAAGAGGAAGATCCAGCCGCTAGAAGACAAGGGAGAGATTCGATAGCCTGTTTCTCCTGTGGACAGCAGGGATACAGGTTTTGCTACTGCCTCTAGATGGAGTTGTAATTTCAGGCAGGTCTGGACAGGAGAGAATAAAGCCCCCCAAAATGTTCCAGGGAAACTCATAATTCCAGTAGAAATGAGTAGTCAAAAGACACTAGTCCTTGTAGACTCATGGTGTAACCAGAGGTTTGTCTAGGTGTGGGTAATTAAAGCAATAGGGAAACTTGAGAAATGGGAAATTCCTATTAAATGTATCCATGGAAATATTTTACAGTATCTCTGCAAGACAATACAATTGACTGTTGATGGGAACCAAGACTGGATGAAAGTAGGTGTGTCTCTGGATCTTCCTTACCCCATGATATCAGGCTGAGACTGGATGTATTTCCCCGGACTCTTACAGACACTTCCTTTAATGCAGGAGCCCAAGGAATACATCCAGAAGAAAAGTTAGGGGTCCTGTTCCCTCTTTTAACAATGCTGACCTACTTACTTCCTGGCTAAAACAAAAATGTTCCAGAGACAAAAGAGGATAGAAAGAAAGGAGTGGAGGAAGGTGAGAGAGGTGATCCCCTCCTTAGGCATAATGGAAACCACAGACTCCACAATCAATACAGAAGACACTGAAGAAGGGCCTTCCACAGGCCCAAATAAAATGCCCCCTCTGCAACTGGACCCAGAGAAGCGAACAGGATTCTCAGATTTCTGCATGGAGCAAAGAAATGATGAGACTTTGAGCCAGGTCTTTATACAAGTAGCAGTGATAGACAACAAAGAGGTGGATCCTCTGAAGGCACGGCTATACCCCCATTTTGTCCTTTAGATGGACTTGTTATATTGCATAGACCAGGACAAGCAGACACAGGAGATACGGACACAACTACTAGTACTCTGGGTATATCGTCACAAATGCCTCCATCTCACACACACAACCCCATGTACAGGACAGCTTGGGAAGGACGACACAGTCTAGGATCCTGGCCCAATACTTTTGGCTAGTGGTCCTTAAAGAAGTTGAAAATTTCTGTGCAGCCTGCTCTGAATGCCAATTAGTAGCCCCTAAGGGAATCCGACAGCCCCACTGCTACTACTTCCTTGACAGAGATCCCTTTTTAATGAATAGGAATTGAGCTTATTGGCCCCCTAGACAAAAGCACCTCCAGTCACCAGCATATACTTGCTATCATGCCACCTGATACCTGGAAGCCATATGACTCTGGTCAGAAAATGCCAAGATTATCACCAATGAGCTGGTGAAGGTCTTTGCACAGGTAGGGATTTGCACAGGTGGGGATTCCCAAAGTTTCACAAATTTCACATTCCAGCTGGTGAGAGAGGTCTGGGAATTACTGAAGGTCAAAGCATTATGCACATCCATATACCATCCGTTGACCCATGGCCTGCTGGAAAGATTCAGTCAGACGCTCAAGAGAATGCTCAAGAAATTCCTTATCCAGGACTCTCAATATTGGGGTCAGCGACTCCCAGCACTATTCTTTGCCGTCAGGGAAATACTGCACGCCTCAGCAGGGTTTTCACTGTTCAAACTGCTATATGGGAGGCAGCCAAGAAGCATACTATACCTGGTGTGGGAAATATGGGACAGGCAGGCACCAAGAGTTGAAAACAGAGTATAATATGTTCTAAAGTTACGTGAGAGACTGGAGGCTATGGGGGCATATGCTAGAGAAAAATCTCAAAGAAACACAGGAACAAAAATGATAGTCTAGTAAAAAGGCATGAATGTATGTCTTCCAGATGGGCAACAGAATTTGCCTAGTTTTACAACAGGCTACATCAAAAGCACAAATTAAGTCAGTACAAACTAAAATTTTATACAGACAATGACTTGTTTATACTGTTCTATATACTACACACTGAAATGTAAGTACAATATTTATATTCCAGTGGATTTATTTTATGGTAAAAATGAGGAAGTCAGCAATTTTTCAGTAAGTATGCTGGGACACTTTTGTATTTTTATGTCTGTTTGTGTAAGCAAGTAGTTTTTAAGTGAGCTGAAACCTGTGGGTACACAAGACAAATCAGACTCCGGAAAGGGGGACAGTAGTCTGGAAAGGTTGAGAGCCACTATCCTAGAGAAACTGCACTAAGAGCAGTTGATAGAGGCTTTTTGCAATACAATTTCTTATTTAGGGTATCAAGGAGAAAATAAGTGTTAAGAGAAATTAGAGCAATGAGAAAACTAATTTTTAACCAGTTTTCAGGCTAGGGTGACCAGACATCCAGATTTTATAGGGACAGTCCCGATTTTTGGGTCTTTTTCTTATATAGGCTCCTATTACCCCCCACCGCCTGTCCTGATTTTTCACATTTGATGTCTGGTCACCCTCTTCAGGCAAGTCTACAAATAAAAATGTATTCCATAAAACTAAATTTGGACTCATCTGCCTTGTCCCTTTTTTATATTGGATATTTTGTAAGTCACTTGTAGAACATTTAATGGTAAAAATGCAGTATTTCTTCTTAGAGCCTTTGTAGTTCATGTTAGTGGGTTGTAACCTCACAGAGCTCATTCTCAGTATTGCCAGTTCTTGTAATATTTGGTGTTTTTCTTAAAGCCCCAGCTGCTAGAGTTAAATGATGGTATGAGAATCTCACTTTTGTATTTTAGAAAAAAAGTATGGTTGTGCCCTCATGTTTGTGGAGAAAAGTTTGAAAACATTAAGCAAGTGCCCCCTGAAGGCTCAAAACTAGAAAAAAATAGAAAGAACTCAACATTTATTCTTTTTAAATTCTCATAATTTTCAAGTCAATCTCATGATTAGGGGGGCCTGACTCATAATTTTTGAATGCTCAGGGTTGATAGTATTGTAGTCTGCTAATATCAAAGCAAAAGTTGCAGGATTGAGCTACCATATTCATGAATGGCTGATGCAGCGTGTATTGTGGATTTCACTTTAATTGGGAAATCACTTAGGCTCAGATCCACAAAGGTATTTAGGGCTAACTTTCATTGAAATCAGTGGAAGTTAAGAGTCTAAACATCTTTGTGGGTCTGGGCCTTAGGTCAAATCCATCCTAAAGTACACAATCTGAGTTTGTGGCTGTGGTTTCTTGTTATACGGTGATGTATCCCTGCCCCACCCCCCTGCCCAGGTCACCTCCGCCTCCACATCCTCCCCTGAGCGCGCCGCGTGCCTGCTTTCCCCCCCTAGCTGTTTCGCGGCGGCAAGCACTGGGAGGGAGGGGGGAGGAAGGGGAACGCGGCGCGCTCGGGGAAGAGGTGGGGCCTGGGCGGGGATTTGGGGAAGGGGTCCAGTAGGGGCAGGGAGGGGGCAGAGTTGGGGCGGGGACTTTGGGGAAGGGGTTGGAATGGGGGTGGGGCAGGGGTGCGGAAAGGGTGGAGTCGGGGCAGGGGCACGAGCACCCACCGGCACCGGGGAAAGTTGGTGCCTATGCCCCTGCCCATAAAGCCCAGCTGCCATGCCATCCCTGAGCAGGCTGGGTGGCTCCAGATTCCAATCCACTGCCTCCAATCCACAGTTTGAAAACCTCTGTGCTAAATGAAAGGCAGAAATCTGGGGGCGGCTGGGGTGGCGGAGGGAGGCACATGACCCCCTGTGGTGGGGCAGCTGCCCCACACAGGTAGAAGAAGAGTTAAGGCATCCTGGGAGAGGCTGCGCAGAATCCATCCAATCAGGAAAGTGTTTATTGGGAGAGCCAATCAGGAGACGGTTTACTGGAGCAGCCCATATGTAAAGGGCTGCTCAGCAGAGCAAGGGGCAGTCTCTTCCTAGAGGGCAAAGGAGAAGGATTATCTGCTGAGGAGCACTGAGGATACTGCAGTGCTGGGCAGGGTAGCAGAGCAATAGGGGAGCTCTTGGCTGACCATGGCTAGACTGAGGCCCTGAAGCAAGGGCAGGGAAGGTGCTAGGGCTACAGGGGATGTGGCCCAAGGAAAGTAAGCAGCAGGAATAGGAGGAGCGACAATAAGTGGCTGCCAGCTATAGGGTCCCTGGGCCAGGACCCAGAGTAGCAGGCGGGCCTGGGTCCCCCAACCCCTTTACCCCTACTTGCCAATGAGGAGAGTGGCCTAAATCCAGACTGCAGTTTGCCCCTGAAGCCAGAGGCTAGACTAGAGACTGCAGTTGGCCGCTGAGGCAAGTGGAAGGACTGAAGACTGCCTGTCCCCCAAAAGTGGGGAAGACAGCGGGCTGAGGCACAGCTAGAGGGCCGTGTCCCAAAGAGGACACCACAGTCCAGGAGCGATGCGAGTCCAGATGGTGGAGGAAGTGGAGGTAACGGCGAATGAGACACCGCTAGTAAAAGGCACCCTGGTGGTCCAAGAGAGCTAATTCCCAGCATGACCAGCAGGAGGAGCCACGGCGGTGAGTCAGCACCGCTACACACACCCCCCACATTGCCTCTAGGGGGAGCAAATATGCTTGCTTTCCCTGGGCATTAAAATGCCTAGTTACGGCTCTGGTGTGCAGGAAGTTGACGCTAGCATGGGAGTGTTCTAGAGAGAGTTTAATGGATGGGTGGTGGTTGTTAAAGTTCTGGTTGAAATCTATGAGGCAGTGTAAGTCATCTGTCCAGAAGATGAAACTATCATCAATGTATCTCAAGTATATCATTGGTTTCATGGTGCATTTGCTCAGAAATTCTTCTTCAAGGTGGCCCATGAAGAGGTTGGAATATTGGGAAGCCATCCTAGTACCCATGGCTGGGGGAAGTGTTGTTGAAAGTAAATTGTTATGGGTAAGGATGAAATGGATGAGTTTGGTAATGTGTTTGTGGAGGATATCTGAGGATTGTCCATTGTCTTATAAACATTTGAGGCAGGCAACTACGCCATAATTGTGAGGGATGTTGTTGTATACTAGGGAAGTGACATACATGGTGGCAAGGATGGTGTTCTGAGGGAGGCTGTTAATGTTGCGGAGTTTGTGGAGGAAGTTGGCCTTTTGTGTGGTGAGTGGTTTGAGGATGGTGTGACACTGGCTGACCAGGTCATGCCAGAATGTATTCAGGTCAATTCACTTGTGTAGATCAAAGAGATTGTTAATTGTATACGTGTATTGGGTGTTTAAACGTCATAAAAATTAGTGGAATGTTACTTGCATTGTTTTCACTTATCTGTGTCCTGTTGTAAATAGCAAACATTTACACTGTGTATATCCCTGTAACTAAATAACCCATCAAAGAAGTCTTTTAGAATGCAAATGAAAAACTTCAACAGAAAAAAGGCAAATTTCAAAGCAAGTGGTCATTTTGTGTATCGTGATCAAGGTCAAAGACTCAAAGTGCATTCCTCACTCACCGTCATCAAAGGAAAAGTTCACATGGGTAGAGACACTGTCAGCTTGTCTTCTGTCAGAAGAAGATATAAGGATGGATTCAAGGAAAGATCCATCATGTCTGAATAGTTTAGACTCTTACAGGGAAGTGTACCAGATGTAAAGCGGAGATCCACAAAGACAACCTGGGTACTCTGGAAGACTTTTGGGAAACTGACAGTTTATTATATCGCCACCATTTGCAGTTACAAACTGTGATTCACCTTTACATATATTTCACCTCACAATAATTGTCATCCTTTTTTCTTAGCTAATAAACTTTTAGTTAGTTTACTATAGAATTGGCTGCTAGCATTGTCTTTGGTGTAAGATCCAGACTATCAGTTGATCTGGGGTATGTGACCGGTCTCTTGGGACTGGGAGCAACTTGATGTGGTGTGATTTTTGGTTTAAGTGACTATTATTACTAAGTTCAGTTTGTCTAGGTGGCAAGATAAACCACAGAGTCTAAGGGGACTGTCTGTAACTCCATGGTAAGACTAGTATAGTGATCCAGGAGTTCACATTTGTTACTTGCGGTGAAATCTAATTATAGACTGCACCACCAGCTTGGGGTATCTGCCCTGTTTCTGACAGTCTGCCCTAAGGTAGGCACTCACAGTGGTGAGACATTCCAGACAATCTGACAGATGGTTTCTCTGAGTCCCGATATGCCTTCAGTAAGAGTGCCATGTTTTGCTCCTGGCTGGGTTCTCTTGTTTGTGTATCTTGAGAAGCTATTATTGACTGGGATGTAGATGATCTGGCCTAGTAGTCAGAGCAGGCATCCAAGTTGGAGAACAAAGTCAAGGGGCAGCTCCAGAGCCAACACCCAATTACCAGAGCCACAGGTCAAGCCAGAGTCAGAACCAGGAATTGACACTGAGGGTCAGAGCCAAGGTCAGATACCAAATGCCACAGCCAAAGGTCAAGCCAGAGTCAGGGTCAGAAGTTGGAGGCCAGGGTCAGAGCCAGATGATTGGAGGTGAGATGTAAAGGCAGGGACTGGAGGTGAGGCAAAGACCCTGCACAGAGCAGGAGCACAATGGGAACAGGAGCTAAGGCAGGCATGAGGCAGGAGCCAGGAGCAGAGCAGGAATCAGGAACAGGGTTGGGTGCAGGAGGCAGGCACAAGCAGGGTCCAATGCAACCAAAACAGGAAAATACCTTCTTGCTCAGACAAACTTCCTGTGCTGCCTCCTGGCTTAAACAGCATAGGTGGACCAATCTATGTTGCTGGGGGATTCCCCCAGTTAGGGCTCCCTGGGTGGTATCTAGGCTGAGGCTATAGTCTTACTAGTTTCTCAGCCCACCAGGTTTCAGCAGACATTGGGTGGAGGCCAGGATGCAGCAGCTGTCTGGGGACTCCCAGGCCTGGGTTCAAGAGCTGGGACATCACAGAAGCATGTAGAAAGTCCCTACAGTGGGTTCTTGGGGAATGAGTTTGTAGAGTTTCCCTTGGAATTGTTTAGGGAAGGATTTGATGCTATCCTTAAATTCCTTGGTAAATTGTGCTATGGGGGTCTTCTTTGAGTTCTTTATAGTAGGTGATGTTAGAGAGTTGCTGGTTGGCCTCGTTAATGTAGTCATCACAGTTGAGGACTATGATGGCACCCCTTTATTTGCTGGTTTGATCACTATCTGGTGGTTATCAACCCTCCACAACACAAGATTCAAGATCCATGGGTCCTACACATGCCTATCACAACTTGTGGTGTACCTCATCCAGTGAATTAATGCCCCAATAACTGTGTGTGTGAAACCAGACAATCACTACATTCTTGAATGTACTCACACAGGAAATGATAAAAGCCAAAAACCATCACATGACCTGTGGGTGAACACTTTTTTCACAAAGCGATCACTCTATATCTCACCTCAGTCCTCATCCTCAACGGAAACCTGCACAATGTTTTCAAAAGACGAGCCTGGGAGCTTCATAACTTTGCTAGACACTAAAAACCATGAACTAAATAGAGACACTAGATGTATGGCTTATTTCAACAATCTATAACCCACTTATAACCCCCCACAGATGCTTATTCTTCCTCCTTTCCTTTCCCTCCTATGACTGGAGGCTTCACCTTGAATGGTCCCATGAAATATGTGTCAACTACTTATGAAAACAATCTGTTCCACCTTGTATTTAGCTGTGACACTCTAAGTACATTTCCCAGAACTGAAGAAGAGCTCCGTGTAACCTTGCAAGTTTGTCTCTCACACAAACAGAATTTGGTCCAATAAAAGTTATTGCTTCACCCACTTTGTCTCTCTAATATCCTGGGACCAATAAGGCTATGACAACTCTGCATACATTACTAACCTCACAGCCCTGAAGTTGCAGCTCCCGTGCCTTACTCTGATGGGCAATGCCCAATAGATTTTTATAGCTGCAAATCCAGTGGCTCTAATGCACTAGTGCATACCTGTGAAAAGCTCCCCAAACTTTGCCCTTTCCCCTTGCAGCAGATCCCTTTGTTCCTGCTTCAGCTGGGGATTGTCTGTAATGGAATGTTAAACTGTATGTCCTGTCCAGCCACCAGGTGGCACTGTGTATGAAATACCTTTTTAAAAACTAGCCTCAGCCATACCTGGCAGAGCATTAAAGGATCTTATGATGAACACAGCTGGTGTATATAAGCAAGCTCTGTGCCCAGTACATATCTGATACAGAAGAACATGACATGGTGTCAGGAGTAAACTAAGAAGAGAAATAGAAGAAAAACAGCAACAAAGGTTGCAGATAAAAGAGACAAAGCAATAAAGGTTGCAGGACCTCATCACTATGCCACTCTTCATTGCCCCAGAGGACATCAGCTTTGATAAATCTTTAGAATGGACAGATTGGAAACAATATTTTGCAAGATTTTCTATTGCAAACAAACGTCACAAAAACGGAAGCTATGAAGGTATCTTTAATTTATGCTATGGGGAAGAAAACAGAGCATATCTTTAAATCCCTTGACTTTAGTGAAGACAGTCATAAAGATGACTATGAAAGGATTGTGGCTATGTTTGATGCATAGATTATTGCCCAGAGAAATGTGGTTTATGAAAGAGCATGTTTTCATCAGAGAATTCAAGAACCAGAGGAAAATGTTGAAAGTTTTATAAAAGCTCTGCATTCATTGGCTTAAAACTGTAATATGGGGAATACAAAACATGAAAATATCAGAGAGAGAGGTTTGTTATTGTATTATCAAATAAAAACCTTTCACAGAAGCTACAAGTCAAGAGAGATTTAATCCTAGCCACAGCAATACAGATAGCAAGGCAGTCAGAATTAGTCAAATAACAGAACAAAAGACAGGAGCAACTTGAAAAACCTGAAACAAGTTTAGAAGCTATAAACAGACCTTTGAGAGTGAAAAGTCATTATCATAAACCCACTGAGGCATGGAGAAAGACAGGACCGGCTCCAGGGTTTTTGCCACTCCAAGCGGCAGGGGAAAAAAGAAAAAAAGCTGCAATCGCGATCGGCGGCAGTCCAGCGGCAGCTCCACCGCGCTGCTTTCTTCTTCGGCGGGAATTCGGCGGTAGGTGCTTCCCTCCGAGAGGGACCCGCCACCGAATTGCCGCCGAATAGCCCGACGTGCCACCCCTTCCCCTTGGCCGCCCCAAGCACCTGCTTGCTGGGCTGGTGCCTGGAGCCGGCCCTGGAGAAAGAACTCCCAGGCTAAGAGGGATAGAAATTCTACCCTACATGCACTAGGTGTGGAAAAATTATAACCAAGAGATTATGCATGTCCAGCCAGAGGCGCACAGTGTAATAAATGCATGGAATATGGACATTTTGCAGCTGTTTGTCAGAGCACTCAGGTAGTTGACACTTATTACAGACAATCAAGAGCCATTGTTTCTGGGATCTATCACTTGTGATGACATAGAGCCTGCCTGGAGAGTGAAATTGAATATTCATGGCAAGACTATTGACTTTAAAACTCACCAAGGAGCTGACAGAACTGGGGTTTCCAACTCCAGGGTGGGGCTGGGGATGAGGGATTTGAGGTTGAGGGGTTCAGGGTATGGGAGGGGGCTCCAGGCTGAGGCGGGGGTAGGGGTGTGGGAGGGGGTATGCTCTAGGCTAGGGTGTGGCCTCTGGGGTGGGGCCAGAAATGAGGGGTTCAAGGTGTGGGAGGAGGTTCCAGGCTGGGGCAGGGGCTTGGGGTGCAGGAGGAAGTGGAGGCTCTGAGAGTTTGGGTGCAGGAGGAGGTTCAGGGGATGGGAACTCTGGGAGGGAGTTTGGGTGCCAGAGGGGGCTCAGGGCAGGTGCAGGGGGTGAGGGTGCAGGCTCCGGGAGGGTGTTTGGGTGCTGGAGGGGGCTCAGGGCTAGGGAAGGGTGTTGGGGTGTGGGAGGGGATGAGGGGTCCGGGCTCAAGACAGCACCAGTTTACCTCAGGTGGCTCCCTGGAAGTGGTGACAAGTCCCTTGGCTCCTATGCGGAGGTGCAGCCAGGTGGCTCTGCGTGCTGCCTCAGTCCACAGGTGCCCCCCCACAGCTCCCATTGGCTGCGGTTCCTGGCCAAAGGGAGCTGCAGAGCCGGCATTCAGGGCGGGGACAGCACGTGGAGCCCCCCAGCCACCCTTATGCCTAGGAGCCAAGGGACTTGTCGCCACTTCCGTGGAGTCACGCCGAGCCAGGTAGGGAGCCTGCCAGCACCACCATCCAGACTTTTAACAGCCCGGTCACTGGTGCTGACCAGAGCTGCCAGGGTCCCTTTTCAACCAGGTATTCCGGTTGAAAACTGGACATCTGGCAACCCTAATCCTTTGCCATGTGGCTTGTACACCCTCTGTCACAAACACAAGCTCACAGAACATGGGCAAGGAAAAGTACTTGGAGTCCCCTGTCCACAGGCATTTCCCTACATGTCTGCTGATTCATAGGCAGAATGACTATGACTTCTAACCCCTGACTTCTCTCAATGGGTTCATTGTACAGCTGATTGCCCTTGAGTGGGCCATTAAGAAGGCTGGATAGTGCTGATGCCAATCTGTCTGATAGTGTCACCCAGAAACACAGCATAAGTTTGAGATACAGATATATCACACATTTATAACTCATGATACAAAGATGATACATACATATAAACAAGGTTATCATACTACTATAGATATGGTGAGGATAATACATATTGGTATTACATAGATATATATTTGCTAGCTATAATATATTGGCCAATAATATGAAATGGACATTTCAATTGGATTTGGGTTTTTTGTGCAGAATCAAATAGCTGGATTGTTGGTGATGAAAAGGAGCCAAGAAATAGGTGTGACCAGTGCAAAAGAATTAGCATCCTTGGTTTGGCAGCAATGCAGAGTCATGGTTATACAAGGATAATGTGCTGGAGCAGGTACGTCAATGTGCTTGACACAACCAGCTAACTAACTAACTAAAGAGCTTTCCTTGATGATTAGAACGGCATGTCGTCTTATTCACCTGTTTATCTTAATAAACTGTAGGCCAATGCTCCTCTTCACAGAAATGCCCTGCAGGGAGTAGAAATACCTGGGTAAATATTCAGAGTTTTCTCTTAATTCTTCTGTTGCTGCGGAGGGATTTCCTCCTCCCCATCAAAGTAAATGGGACAGGGTTTGAGCCCCTTGCATTGCAAGGGAGTCACATTTGTGCAGAGGCCCCTTGGTGCCACATGATCCCCTGATCCCCCATCCTCTGCCTGCTATTACACCTTGACAGCCATGATCCTAAATAAGCAATGCTCCCGAGTGTTCCCCTGACCACTGCAAACTCTGGGTACTCCTGGGGAAGACTGCACACTGCACTAGAATATCCCTATGCAGTAAATTGAATACTTTTACTCCACAGGGTTGCAGCTGGAACCCTACAGAATAGTTTTTGAAAGGTTGGGGCAAAGCCAAGGGAATGCAATGGAGACAGCACTTGTTCCTGTCAAGCCCCCTATTCCTTCCGAGCTGGGTTCTGCAAGTTTTGACTCCCTAGAAGAAAGCATTTGGCCTGTCTATAAGGCCAAAACAATTTTTTCAGCTGCAACCACTATTGACTTTCAGTGGATTTTACACCAGTACGGCTGACAGCAGAATTTGGTCCACATATACTGTGCACAATACAAGAAAATCGTACTTTGTTTATGATTTGTGTCCTTTAGGGATCTTGCAAATGATTCCAGATATCAAATAGAGACTGTTCTCCCACACTCATAACTTTTTGGGGATTATTCCCTTTCAGTATTCCAGTGGCAGAGTAACTCATATTTAAAGAAACACTAAACTCTTAGGCCCCAAATTCACCTCCCATGCAGCACCCATGAAAAATGACTATTAAAGAGGATCCAAACAACCCTATACACAGATCCAAACTTTGAAGCTCAGTGTGTGTGTATGTATGTGCGCGCGCACACACACACATACATACATACAAGAGAGAATGCATAATAATGTGCCATGGTATAAAGTTTTTAGAGGCACAGATTAAGGATGATTGCTCTACAAAAAATAGTGGAGCCTCAGTGCAATTAACAGGTTATCATGAAAAGACCAAATTAAAATTTATATCACACCATCAAATAGCAAGGGAAAAAAGGCTATTTTGAAAAAATTTGAGACTTTTAGATTGGTGCTATTCCTTGTATCCCCTGCATGAAATTGTGGGTTGCTTTAAGGACCTTGAGTTGTGGTAATTAAAGCAATCTGCGGTTACAGTGGAGGGACTGGAAAAGTAGCACTAATGCATTTTTAAAAAACTCTAACAATATTCTAATACACGTTTCTATTAGAAATATTTCTGTCAAAAACAAGGTGAAGAACCTACAATCAATCCAGCCACCCCTTCCTGTCCTAATTGGCTGGAAGGAGTTAGGAAAATGCCTAGAGGTCTAGTGTCCAGTTAGCTTTAGGGAGACTGAGAATCTTTGAATTAGTCTCAGGATAGATTAATGGGCAGCTGAGTTAGCTAAGTCCATAAATGCAAAATAAATGTAACAGTTACTGTTTTACCATAGTCTATTAAATAAGAGTTCACATAATGGCCATCGTGACCATTGTGACGCTCTGTACCTCAGTGTAGCATCCTGGAACCCCCATATTCACCTGTCATATAATTGATATGTTTTGTACAAAGTATGCCTTGTGAGGTATCATTTTAAAAGTCTTGGTCTGTTGAACATTAGTATCGTGTTGGGTTGTATGTGCTATCTTTATATGTGAAGTTATGAAGTTTTGCTATGTGTGTGTGTTACTGAAATATGTTGTGAGGTTGGGAACATCCACAACCAGCCTTTAAGGTACAACAATGGAGTAGCCAGACGGCCATTAATGACTCATCAACACCCATCAAGGAAAGAATCCACTATCCCAGGAACTGTAGACAATGGAGACTGCTTGACAAATGGAGAGTGACTAACCCACCTCACAGCAAAGATCTTTCCAGCAGCTGGGAGAAACTATAAAAGAGGGGAAGTGACATCATCACTTGGCCTCACTCCCCCCACAACTCAACATCTGGAAACATGTCTGGAGGACAAAGACTTTGAACTGAGGGAGGGTGGTCCCAGGCTGGGAAAGAGTCCCAGCCTATGTATCGAGGATCTGTGACCTGTTTGTACTATCAGGGTGAGACACTCCTTGATTCAAATTCTGGTTAGTTAGTAGAACTAAGACTGTGAATTTATTTTTGTTTCTTAAGTAATCAACTCTGATTTATATGCCTGCTACGTATAATCATTTACAATCTATTTTTCTGTAGTTAATAAGTCTGTTCTATATTTTACCTAAAACAGTGTGTTTTGGTTGATGTGCTTGGGAAATCGCAGCTCAGTTTACAAAGGCTAGTGTGTCTCCTCTCCGCATCGAGGGAGGGGTGGGCTGGGTAATGAACTTACACCGGCCAGGCTTCTGACCAAGGCAAGATGGTACAGTTGTGAGGTGCAAGGCTGGGGAGCTGGGGGGAGGGATTGTCTGGATCCTCCCTATTGTTGGTTCATGCATAACTGAGAAAGCATTCATGTAACTCAGCTGGGTGTGTCCCTGCCTGTGGATGTCTGTGTCAGTGCAGTACCTGCCAGAGGTTTGTGGTTTGACACAGCATTACAGAGTGAAAGGGATACCCCAGGTTGGTGGGACAGAGGGCTCAGTGATCCCACAGTCCAGGTTGCACCCTGGGGACCCCATCACAACCACATATCTGTTAATTACATTTATTTAAAGATTTGTATTGATTTTTCAAATAAAATATTATTTAACTGAGTTCTTAGCAACCCAAACATACATGGACACAACCAATTTGAGCTTTTGGACTGTTCTGTGGAATTTATTGGAAAATCATATCCCTGTTATAGAATTCTGTAGGATGGTTCAATATCTCTCTAGAAAGGATGCTACATGAGTGTCAACTAAAGTTCACAGAGTAATTTCTGTAGTACCCTATTATACCGGCATTTCTATAGACTCTTATTGGCCCTTGTGCCGCATGGCTAGAAAGGGTTAAACATCATGCAAAATAAATAACCCACAGAAGACATGTGGGGAGATAATGTTTGTGTTTTATGTGTTTACATATGTATGAGTAGGGTCAACAATGTAATCAACAGTTCCTGTCTATGCTATATTCTGATATCATTTAAATGAATTGTAAACACAGGATATCTCTTTTTGAAATATACTGTGAATGGTGGAGGAAAAAGCAAATGGCCTTATGTTAATTTGTATAGCTAAGTACCGGTGATGGCCTCCTTCAAAGTCATCCTAATTACCTTTTGTTCCAGGAGGAAATCCCAACTTGTCAAAGAGGACATGAAATTGTATAAAAGATCCTTGGGTCCTGATTCTGTCATCTCAGATCTGCTTAGACTTCATCAGGGGAAGTTTGAGTTGCAAGACTGAGATCCTAGTTATGCTGGTTCGCCCTGAATATGAGATTTGGACATTGAAATATGACCTATGAACTGAATTCTAAAGGAACTCTTTGCAACTATGAAGCTCACCATCTCTGCTATGAATCTGCACCTCAATGAATTGAACTCATGTCTGTACGTATATTGATATTTTAACCATACTCTCTTTTGTTTTTTAATAAATTTTAGTTTAGTTAATAAGAATTGGCTGTAGCATGTCTTTGGGTAAGATCTGAAACATTCATTAACCTGGGAAGTAATGTGTCCGATCCTTTGGGATTGGTAGAACCTTTTCTTTTATATAATCAAATAAGATTTACAGAAATTTTCATCATATTTGACGTGGGTACCTGGATGGAGGCCTGAGGCTGGATCACTTTAAGGGAACTGTGTTGTTTGGACTTCTGAGTAACCAGTAAGGTAATAAAGAAGCTGTTTTATGCTGGCTTGGTAAATGTAGGTATTGGAATATCCACCAGCTTTATGGGGATTGTCTGCCCCATTCTTTGCAGTTCACTCTAATTGAGTGACAACAGCTGGCTCCCTACTAGGACCCCAGTCACAGCCCTATTAAATCTATAGGTATAAAGCAAATGAGCATAGTGTATATTCACGCTTAAGTTTATGCTATTTGAATCAGCATTAACTAAGTTTCTGCACCTGAACCCCTATTAGAGCAAGCTTTTTTGTGCTGGGTGGGTACCAATAGCACGAGCTGTGTTGTCAGGAAGTAGTGGGCTTGGGGGAAGGGAGAACTAGAGCAGTTATGTAGAACGCCAACATTCAGTAGCACTGAAGGTTCCTTCTCCATAGATCCTAGGGATCCAAAAGATTAGGAGGCCATGCACCCGCATCTTCCACAGTCCTCCAAACCCTTTATCACCCTTCAGAAGAAGCTTTGAAGGAAAATCTGCAAAGTGATTCTCAAGCAGTATCCTGGTACCTCTGTACCCCTGCCATCGGAGGGTACAATTTTGCCCATTGTCTATTTAAATGAAATGTTTTAAAATTATTATTTATTTTATTGTTGTATATGAGCTCATATTCTTAGGATTGTGCACATAACTGAATAAGAAAACACAAGTTTCTGTGCACACAGTGATTGTACTTGCAAATGATCAGTTAGATAATTAATTGGACATTTGCATGCACAGTTCATGCACACACATTTTTATATGCACAAACCTAAAAATCTGGGGCTTTATCTCATTTACAACATCTTCAAGGTATTTACCATGCTTTAATTAAAGTCAATGTTGGAGTTTAGACAAGTTGACAATGTCCTTTCCATGCCTTTTGTTTCATCAGTTATGGAAATTAAATGTTATTTTAGCATGGTTTGATTCTGCATTCCTTCACTTAATGAGTGGAGAATCATCCCCTGGAACATGCACACACACACACACACACACACACACACACAAACTTCAAGCACCACTGCCTTAATATAGGAAAAACAGTCAGAGTAACACTTTTTTGCCAAATTCATGGTAATGAATGGAAGCTCCAGAGGCCCATTAACTCATGTCTCACATGACTAATATAAAGCAATGTTGTAGCCATATTGGTCCCAAGATATCAGAACGACAAGGTGGGTGAGCTAATATATTTTACTGGACCAACTTCTGTGGTGATGAGACCTGAAGAAGTTCTCTGTGTAAACTTGAAAGCTTGTCTCTTTCACCAATAGAGGTTGGTCCTATAAAATATATTACCTCACCCACTTTGTGTCTAATATAAAGCAGATATTCCTAGAGGAAGAACCATTTGTCCCAGTACCAGGGCTAGCCTTAGGGAAAATGGTACTCTGAGTAAACTAGTATTTTGGTGCCCCTAGCCCCCATGGGCACACACCCCCCATCGCCCCTGGCCCCCATGGGCTTCCCACCCCTCACATCATCCCTGGACCTCATGGCTCCCCACCTCCCCCATCACCTCCAGGCCCCGCTGCCTCTCCTCAGTGCTAAATTTGTATTGAAAGAGGTGTCAGGGCTCAGCCCCTGCACAAATTAAGCACTGGCTGGGTTGCCAGTGTTGGCCGGGTGCCCAGCTCTGTAGGCAACACCGCCACCAGCAGCAGCGCAGAAATAAGTATGGCATGGTATATATAATATATTGCCACTCTTACTTCTGCACTGCTGCTGCAGCTTGTGGTGCCTAGCACTCAGCCTGCGGCTCAAGGCGGGCTCCATGTTGTCACATGGGGGCTGCATCTTGCTGGAGCCCATGGTTATCCCGCAGTCCTCTAGCCACTCCTGGGTCAGCAGGGGCACCATTTCAGATTTTGGTGGGGAAGGGTGGGCGCAACTTTAACATGAAAACTAGATTTTTTGCATATAATAATTTAGAAATTAGCTGACAAGCGCACGGTATCTAATTCCTGTACAAAGAAAGAATATATATATATATAAACACCAATTAAAGACATATTTTAAGTTTATATGTAAGTTTAGAACCATCAGGAGATAACACAGCAAGATATTCACAATCCCAAGGCTTGCGGTATCAGTTCTGGAGCTTCACACTGATATCAGAAACAGAAGTTTGATACTTTGTAAACTATCTTTAGGAGAGATAAATAAAATCTGCTTACTTTCTCTAACAGACACATACCGTGTTACTGCATTATCTAACTTTATTTTAGTCAATTGTTTTTCACTCCACTAAAAACATATTTACTTAATTTTAACAGATGTGATTAAGGTTTTTTTCTCTTTTATTAAGAACAGGAATTTATTTTTCTAATTATTTTGTCATTTATGTTTACTAATCTCAACTGTGAATGTGACTCACTAACATTTGACTCCATCATTACTATTAGTATCAGACTTGGAATTGCATTTATTTTCGTACAAATTTTAAGTTATCTTACAGATATAATTAAAAATACCATTTGAAAATAAGCGACTTTCATCTGCACAGTTTCTAAAGTTATGTGTTTAGTTAATGTTTTTTAAATTGACACTACTAACATGAGTACAAGCTAAATGTACGTACTAGAAGGATACAAATATTTGATTGTACCATTTTAAATGATGAATGACAAAGCACAATATGGTAATAAAAGTAATAATGATAATTACTCCAGCCAGGACAGGTTTGATATTTTAGAACTCACTACTCAAAGAATTAATTTAAGCATAAGAGATGCACAGATCAGTCAAAACACTAAAATAACAGCACTGCAATCCTTAATGAACTTTGAAAGAATAAAATTACAGAGAATATATGTGCCTTGCACATTTTAACATGAAATACCAAGAGTAACAACAACAACGTGTGTGTGTGTGTGTGGGAGAAAGAGTAAGTGTTGGGGGGAGTGTGCGCGTGTGAGAGAGAGAGTCTTGTGGGCAATGTGTGCGTGTGTGTGTGTGAAAAGAGTGTGTTGGGGGAGTGAGTGTGAGAGAGTGTGTGAGGGAGAGAGAGTTGGGAGAAGTGTGTGTGTTGGGAGGACTTGGGGTGTGTGTGTGTGTGTGAGACAGTGTGTGTTGGGGGAGAGTGTGTGTGTGAGAGAGAGAGAGTGTGTTGGGAGGTGTGTGTGAGAGAGACAGTATGAGTGTATGTGTTGGGAGGAATGTGTGTGTGTGTGAGACAGAATGTGTGTTGGGGAAGTGTGTGAGAGAGAGAGTTGTGGGGAGTGCGTGTGAGAGAGACAGTTGGGGGGAGTGTGCATGTGCCTGAGCGAGTGTGACAGCACACTGTCTCTTTAAGCGGAGCATTCAGGAGCCTGAACAGCAGCACCGGCAACACACACTCTGGACCCAGAGGCACCAGCACAGGCACACTCCCCGGTCTCCCCCTGACCTCCACTTCAGCTCAGCAGAGACTGGGTACATGGGTGGGGGAGAAGGGGGACTTCCCAACATCAGTGTTCCCACCCCCACTCTGCACAGCAGACAGGAAGCAGGCTCCAGGTCCTAAGCAGCTTGGCCCAGGGAGGCTCCAAGGGTGGGGGGCAGGCAGGAACAGCGGCAGCTGCAGACAGCAGTGGAGCAGGGAAAGAGGGGCACCCCTGCCCTGGAAGAGTTACCTGGCTGGTCCAGCTGCCCCCCCTGCAGCTCAGTCCATCCACCCTCTCCAGACTCTGTGGTATCTGTCTGGCTGCCTCTAAGCCCTGCTGGCTGTTGGCAGGTCAGTTAGGTGGGAGCACGGCACCCTGGGCTGCGGCCCAGCCCACCCACCCCTAAGGGCGGCCCTGCCTAGTACCCAAGGATGGTGAACATGTACAACTACTTTTATAGAATCAGAACTGGCAATAAAAAGAGCACTGCTGATTTGAACAGACCTTCTCATTGTATGCACTGACCCTTAAGGAGCAATGACATTTTCTGTTTTGTAAAGAAATGTAAGTGCTTGTACACACTTTGGCAGTTCTCTTGCAACATATGGTCAAAACAAAAGGAATCCCTGTGGCCATATTTGAAATCTGCATTTTAAGTAGTTGGTCATTCAAACCTTGCTCAGATGCCTGCGTACAAGATGTGTTTTTAATCGATTTTTGTTCTAGCTGAATACCATGCAAACAGCTCACCTGTCCTAGTGCTCAAAGAAAGATTATAAAAAATATGGATACAGGCAGAAATCCAATAGGTATGAATAGCGCTCTTACTAAATACAATATGCTAATCTATTTTATCCCTGCCTATTGTTCACAGCATTCTAATGATACACAGTTGTACATCTTTTGAATGTAGATCTTGCAAACATTGAACCTGATCCAAAGGCTACTGAAGTCAATAGGAGTCTCTCTCAATAAGCTCTGTCCCGCAGGGCCGTTGGACAAAGCTGCTAGTTGGATACATCAGATTATCCTCAGTTTCAACCTGGGGAAGAGGGAAGCCTGGCATTATGATGATGCTTTCTCTCCTTTATACCCCACTTACTGAAGGGAGCATTTTCAGATGTGGCAAACCAAGTTAAGGGCCTTGGAGTCATTGTCCATCACACACTTTTCATGGGAAGACTTATGTCAGCTGTGGCCCAAACGTTTCTTCTGGTTTTATTTAAATTGGCCTTAGTGGTTTGTAAAGCCCTTAAATGGAACAGGCATTCAAGACTTTGAGCCTTGCTCTGGCAGGTATCCAAACTCCACATTTTTGGGGTTCCATCACCATGCCTTAGGTCAACTGGTGATCAAGTTTAACTTTGTACGGCTCACTCTCCTGTGCACACTATCTCAGCCACCCTCAATCTACTTTTAAGAGGCAATTGAAAAAACCCTCTCTTTTTCAAAAGTGTATGGGTATGATCTACTGTTACAGCATTGCCAACTCAAGCAATTTTACTATGAGGCTCATGATAGCTGGTGTTTTTCTTAGCACCCCAGCTCCTAGAATCAATAGATTGCATGAGAATCTCAGCTTTCATTTTAAAAAGCCCTCAAAATTTCTAGACCTTTTAGTTGCAGAGAAAAGCTTGAAAACATGAAGCAAGTGCACCCTAATGGCTCAGAAACCAGAAGACAAATAACCCAACATGTATTTATTTAAAAAAAAAAAAAACCATGATTCTGAAGCCAATCTCATGATTTTTGGGAGCCCGACTCATGATTTTTGAGCACTCAGGGTTGGCAGTACTACTTTTGGTCCTGTGTGGAATCTTCCTATCCAGTAATGCCACATTAGCCTTTTAGCATTTTATGATCTTTTCACTGCTAGTGTTTTTGCAGTGTCCTAGTCACTTGATAGGGAGTTTGTCAGAAATACACTATTGATTATTATTAATTATTAAAGACAGCTTGGATTTTGGGCCCAGATCCTCAACAGTGTTTAGATGCCTAACTCCCATTGAAATCAATGGGAGTTAGGTGCCTAAATTACCATTCAGCATCTGAGCCTCAGTTTCTACCTCCAATATAGGTATAGGCAATGGCAGACATTCTGGTGGGCAATATGCTGAAAGGGGAACTGTGAGCATTTACCAGATTTGTAATCTGTTCAAAAATATTTACATGTGCCTCAAAAGTAAACAGTGCTAAAAGCACAGTTCACATTTTATATTAGTTTCATAAGCCTTTATGTATAATAGATATTTCAACTGATCCAAACATCTACTAAACAAATTATTTTAATGAAATCTGTACCACGTTTAATTTTATTAAGATTTTTACAGCAACTAATTTGAAGTCCATTCAGTATAAGATTAGGACATTTGATTCAATATAGGATTATTAAGACTACATGAAATATTTAACTTATAATTAATAATGCAGTCAGAAGGCCACATTGCTTCCTCATATTAAATGTATAAAATTATTTGAGTTATGCTCATTCCTAATGTGACTAACACATACAAATGTTATTTATTTACACTACCCTGTATTCTGCAATCAATACTTTAACTTAGATCACTTTCTGTTTCTCCATTTCTTTGCAATGGCAGATTGGGATAAGCAGCCAGGGGAGTTAGTGGAGGTAATAACAGCCTCTTTAATTGTGTGGGTACATCCTTCATTGCTTGAAAGTTTTCAGCTCAGGCATGATTTTAGACCCTCCCACACTGATGCTGTTTAATCATCTTACAGCTTTTTACCAGGGCCGGCTCCAGCTTTTTTGCCACCCCAAGTGGCGAAGGAAAAAAAAAAAAGGAAAACCCGATTGACCTGCTGCAGAAGTGCCACCGAAGAGGAGGAGACAGAGTGAAGGACCCGCCGCCGAATTGCCACCGAAGACTAACGCAGAGCACTTGAGTTGCTGCTGAAGTGCCGCCGAAGACCCGGACGTGCCGCCCCAATAACGGACGGAGTGCCACCCCTTTCTATTGGCTGCCCCAGGCACCTGCTTCCTTCGCTGGTGCCCAGAGCCGGCCCTGTTTTTTACCATCTGCATCTGGCTAGGAAGTTGCAACCCTTCCTTTTCCATGTGGAGCTTTCCAGTGTTATCCAGGGGTTTGTCCCTCAAGATTAGACTACTGCAATGTGCTCTACATGAAGCTACTCCTTAAAACCATTTGGAGACAGAAGCTGGCACAGAAAGCTGTGACTCACTTATTGGCTGGGAGCAGATGACACCAGTGCTCTGGGATCTGCACTGGCTGCCTATCCGTCTCCGGGTGGCATTTAAGGTGTTGGTTATGACTGTAAAGCCCTAAACAGCATGGTAGCAGCCTATGTCATTATGAAAGAGGGGTTGGCTGGCAGGGTGTTCTCTCTGAGGGCTCCAAGACTCTACTCCAGAATAGCCCAAATGTGGTGACCTCCCAGACATGCTGCAAAAGCAGGGCTGGCTCCAGGCACCAGCGAAGGAAGCAGGTGCCTGGGGCGGCCAATAGGAAGGGGTGGCACTCCGTCCGTTATTGGGGCGGCATGTCCGGGTCTTCAGCGGCACTTCAGCGGCAACTCAAGCGCTCCGCGTTAGTCTTCGGCGGCAAGTCCTTCACTCCGTCTCCTCCTCTTCGGCGGCACTTCTGCGGCAGCTCAATCGGGTTTTCCTTTTTTTTCTTTTTTTTCTTCGCTGCTTGGGGCGGCCAAAAAGCTGGAGCCGGCCCGGTGCAAAAGACATCTGTTTGATAGGTTGTTTGGAGAGGCCTGAGAGTATGCTTCCCAGAACCATGAAGGGCAGGAAAAGAGTTTCTGTAGGTATCTGGCTGGAATTAAATGATTACTTTAATGCTGGGATTTCATTATATTGATAATGATTTATTAGGATCCCTAGAGCCTTGGATAGATGTATTTTTTATTATTTTAAATCTAAATTAATTATGTATGTATATGCACACACAGTTTAGGTCCTGACTCAGGAAAACATTTTCTTAAGCATGTATGTAAGTTTATCCCTATTTAGGAAAGCACTTGCATGCATCATCACTTTAAGTATGTTCCATAATGCCCTTTGAATTCATTGAGACTTAAGCACAAGTTTAAAGTTAAACACCTGCTGAGGTGCTTTCCTTAACATGGATACCTTCCTGAATTTGGGACTTAGCACCTGACCCTGTAATCAAATCGAAAAGGGGAGACCCTGGAGTTCATGCAAAGCCCCACTGACTTTAATTGAATACCATGCGATTGTAAGGGTCAGGCAGCAAGGACTCAGTTGCAGAATTAGGGCCTTAATTTGTCTGTCATGCCTTTTTTTTTTTTAATGACATGCTATAAATTATCTTGGCAAAACAAAGATAAGCTCAGCTGATGTATTGTTTGCGAGACAAGAAGCTGTTTGAATAAATTACCTTTTTATAAGTAATTCACATAATATCAAGTTTGACTCAAATCATTTTTAGTACAGTCAATAAAAGGAAGCAATGTAGGCCTGATTCTCATTTACAACACTTTGGGCTTTTAAAAGGACTTTAAAGTGAAATAAATTACATTTATACCTCCTGTAGGGGCAGCGCTTAATGCAAATGAGAATCAAACCCATTGCGGTGATGACAATACTGACAATTTTATTGTGATTCATGATATATGGTGTTTTTCTTAAAGCCCCAACTCCTGGAATTAGATGATTAGGAGAGACTTTCAACTTCCATGTAATAAAAAGGAAGTTTCTAGCCCCTGTGGTTACAGAGGAAAGCATGGAAACATGACCCCAAGTGCACCTAAATAGCCCAAAAACCAGAAGAAAAATAAAATGAACCCAAAACCTTATCATTTAAAAAGAGAAAACTTCATGATTTCTAAACCCGTCTCACGTGTTTTTGAGGCCTGTTTCATGATTTTTGAGTGTGTTGTATTGACACTATTTCCATATGCTTCATGACTCCAAATGAGAAATTTGCCTGAGTAAAAATTTCAAGACTGTCCCCCACATCTCTCATTTCTGAAGTTAATTGTGATTTCTAATATACACCTCTACCTCGATATAACGCTGTCCTCGGGAGCCAAAAAATCTTACCGTGTTATAGGTGAAACCGCGTTATATTGAACTTGCTTTGATCCACCGGAGTGCGCCCCCCGCCCTCCCCCAGAGCACTGCTTTGCCGCGTTATATCCGAATTTGTGTTATATCGGGTCATGTTATATCGAGGTAGAGGTGTAATTAGAAAGTGCCTAGCGATTGATAATGCTAGTATATTACATTCTGTAGGACAGAGAATGCTTAAACTGTTCAACTTTGTTTGCCAATAGAGAAACTGTTGCATTCATTAATTCATACAGAAATATCCATAAGATGGTGCTGTATCTTTAATTTGACCAGAGTTATTTGGATTGAAAAATAAAATGTATGTTGCATTTGTAGCTAAAAGCCCTTTTTATAATTTGAGGGTTGGTGACAATTTTTTTGGCAGGCAGATTGCAAATGTTGGTTTCAAAATCATTCCAATATGTTAATTTACATGTATTAGAATATTAGTCATAGAATCTTTGTTCAAGATTTGGTTCAAGATTGTAAATCTGAAAACTAGCTGAAATGTTAGTTTTAGTTGACATTCTATGAGATAGCAGCAGCTCCCTTTCACAGTTAAATTTTACTTCATCCATTTCTGCTAAAGATTTGTGATAGTCTTAAAGGATCATCTAGTCATTTACTTTGACAAAGAGGAAAAAATTGCACCCTAGAGGTTCTACTTAAAGGTGTGAAGCACAGGGGGATGGATGTGACACAGATAATGGCCAAATCTGTGCAAAAGGTGTGGGAGAGACACGGCTGAGGTATCCCCCCTCCCCCCCCACACACACACCAAGACAAAAGAAATGTAATGTGCAGCTAACACGTGTCTTTCGGGGATTTGTTGAGGAAAGGGCAACTAAAAGAGGAGGAGTTGAAAGGGCAGAAAATTACAGTATTATGCCTCTGATACTGGTAGATTTTCCAGTGGAATATCTATCAGTAATTAACTCCCCTCACAACCCCATGATTGGGATAGCACCCAACTGTCTCTGGGCCATGTAACCTTTGATTTAGGTATTCCCAATTAAATGGTCAAAATAAGGAATAAAACCAAGCTGATTTATTTAAGGTTTGAGCCGCCAAGGCAGTTGCAGACAATTTAATTTAGTGGAAGACTGTGAATGACACAGTGAGTGATAAAATTAAAAATCTTTATTTAATATGAAATAGTTAGTGAAGCAAATAGGCATTACAATAAAACCATACACTGCACTGGTACTCGCATTCTAAGATGAAATGATGCATTTGGGGTGATCAGTCCCTAAATGAGAAGGATGGATATAATCCTTTCTTTAAAGGTACCTTGATGATAGATGGCCACGCCCAGCCTAAAATTATTATGCTATCCTTTTTATCATCAATTATAATAGTGCCCCTTATGTTAATTAACATAAAATTGACCCTTTTACCACAATTAAATATATTCTGCTTTCTCATGGCTATTTTACATTATGCAAATATTAATTAAGATGACACAAATGCCATGCCAATAACTATCAATATAAACAGCATTTTCCAAAATATCAATATTTTATCTAAAACATTTGTAAAAAAAACAGCTAGGACCAAAACATGTTTACAGCATGACCTGGGGCTATGTACTAACTTATCAGTGCAGTTTTCCAAACACATTTTCCTTTCCCCCAGATCAGCTCAAGCTCCAGGTCACAATAAAATCCAGCTCTCTTACGCATTTACTTCTGAAATTACTTAAACAGAGTCAGAGCCAAATCATCCCATTGGGAAGCATCTATGGCTGGGAAGGAACACAAACATGGACGAAGGCCTGGATTCATTTATTCATGCCTTCATTACCTCTCACATCAATGCAGTATACCTGGTCAAGCCTTCAACATTTGGGAAAATTCCAATTAGTATGCTGCAATAGATCTCCCCAGCAGCACAGACTACCAAAAGCACATCACACCTGTCCTCAACTCTTTACACTGGCTTCCCACAGAATTTCAAATAAAGTTCAAGGTATTGATCCTTATCATGAAAGTGTTCCGAGGTCTGGGTCAAGGACACCTGAAAGACCTTTTAAAGCTCCAGGATGAAGACTTCTGGTTGACAACTTCACTCTTCTGGCCCAACCACTCCCTCAGCAGTGAGAGTAAAGCTTGTCTTTGTAGGAGCCAGAACTTTCTCCAGGGGGACAATCCAAGACTGTGGAATGAATTTCCCCAAGAATTATGGACCATCAGAAACCTCACCACTTTCTGCTCCAAGTGCAAGGTGCATTTCTTTGACCTCGTCTTCACTAACACAAACGCACAGCAACAGCATATTTATACAAATGTAAAACAAACAAAACCCTACCAAAACAAGGCACTTCTCTGCACATGCTTCTCCCCCAGGAGAGAATGAGAGAACAAACACATGACAGATGTGTAGTCATGTTGCTTAACACACTACTGGAAGGCACTCAGATACTACAGTGATGAGTGCAGTATAAGAACCTACATAGAACAGAACACACATGGGTCAATAGTAGCCGGTACACAAGGAAAGGAAGTGGGGAAATGTGCATAAAGAGCATCATCCTCTCTCCCCTGAAAACCTATAAAAGCATCCTCCATGGCTTTGGGGCTGGATTGTTTTGGGGGCTGGGGAGGGGCAAGCTGGGGCTATTATTTTTTCTGTTTTCAAAGAACAAAACGTTATATCAGTGTGGAGCTTATATGAGATAAAGGAAAATAAAGAAAGGATGCATATAATCCTCTATGCAAGAGAGAGGAAGAGAGTGAGTGCTCAGTATGTAACAGCCATATGAGTACTGCCCACCATCAGATAAAGTGGTGCTGTACACAGGAGAGAGAGTCATAACATTCCCATGTTTACATAGCTAAACACACCACATTCACTATGTAACATCACCCCGCTCTGATGCTGCAATTTCCCATGCAAGATAAATCCTTACCAATTGTTTCCCCCCCCCCACAACCCTGTGAGTTTTTCTTCTGACTAATCAGGAATTTAGAGCACCCCTGTCATAACATATCTGTTATTACAGAATCAGAAATTTAGGACTGAAAGGGACCTCAATAGGTCATCTAGTCCAGTCCCCTACACAGAGACAGGACTAAGTGTTATCTAGACAATCCCTGACAGGTGTTTGTCTAACCTGTTCTTAAAATCTTCCAATAACGGAGATTTCACAGCCTCCCAAGACAATTTGTTCCAGTGCTTAACTACGCTGACTGTCAGGAAGTTTTTCCTAATGTCTATCCTAAATCTCCCTTGTTGCAATTTAAGCCCATTACTTCTTGTCCTGTCCTCAGTGGTTAAGAACAATTTATCACCTTCCTCTTTATAACAACCTTTTACGTACTTGAAGACTATTATCATGTCCCCCATCACTCTTCTCCAGACTAAACAAACCCAATTTTTTTGAATCTTTCCTCATAGGTCATATTTTCTAGACATTTAACCATCTTTATTCCTTTCCTCTGGACTTTCTCCAATTTGTCCACATCTTTTCTGATACACAGTGCCCAGAACTGGACACAGTATTTCAGTTGAGGACTTATCAGTGCTAAGTAGAATCGAAGAATTACCATATATACTTGATCATAAGCTGGTTCGTTTATAAGCCGACTCCCCAAGATGGATAAGTAAAAATGGAAAATTATTATAACCCATTCATAAGCCGACCCTATAATTCAGGGGTCAGCAAACTGTGGCTCCCAGGCCATCAGAATAAGCCACCAGGGGGCTGAGATGATTTGTTTACCTCGAGCGTCTGCAGGCACAGAGGTAAACCTACATAAACAAAGTGTCCCAGCGTGCCAGCTGCTTCCCTGGTGGGCCAGGACAGCAACTGGTGGGAAATTTTTTTGGGGGGAGAAGCTGGGAGTCAGGGGAGTAACCCCTGTGACCACCCCTGACATGACCCCACCCCTAGCCCGGGACCCCCACACTCTCCCCATCCCATCCCTTCCCACCTTATCTGGGGAGGGCCAGGGGAGGATGTCTCTGGCCTGACTGCAGCTGCTCTGGCAGGCTGGGCAGCGTGGCCACAGCCTGCTCCGGCGGGCCAGACCGGGCGGCGTGGCCGCAGCATGTTCCAGCGGGCTGGGCCGGGTGGCACGGCTGCAGCGTGCTCCGGCAGGCCGGGCGGCGCGGCCACAGCCTGTTCTGGGGGCAGGGCCAAGCGGCATGGCTGCAGCCTGCCAGCCCCGGAGCTGCAGCTGCTTCGGAGGCTGGGGGGAGAGCAGCGTGGCCAGAAGCGGAAAGACTCTGGCCCCGCCTCTTCCCTTCTGTCTCTGCTGGCTGTGCTGCCTTTCCTTGTTCCCTCTGTTGGGGGGAGGGGCTGTGTCCCACCTCTCCCTCTCTATACCCGTTCATAAGCCGACCCCCTTCTCTGGTGCTTCCTTTTTTTACTAAAAAAATTCAGCTTATGAACGAGTATATACGGCACTTCTCATGTCTTGTTTACAACATTCCTGCTAATACATCCCAGAATGGCCATTAAAAGCCAACCCTCTTGACTAGTTTATGCATGCGTGAGGGTTAACACCACAATTAATGAGATGATACATAGGAAACTCTAGAAGGTAAGCCCTATGGTAGGGTTTTCCAACATACGGCACTGCTTGGGCCTCAGCTTGCAAATACTCATTATTTTTGGTGAGATACACAGTGCAAACACGAAATCTACTTTTATTGTTATTACTGTTACTTAGGGGGTAAGGGAAAGCAAAGATGTAAAAAGCATAGTTGATAATAAATGGTGATACAATGTCCCCCTTCCCAAATAAAACTGTTTTAGTAAGAAATTTAAAATACCAAGGAGGGAAAGAAGGAAGCATTAGTCGTATCAGTAGAACTGATGTAAATTGAAGACACAGAGAGAGAGAGAGAATGTGTGTGTGTGTGTGTGTGTGTGTGTGTGTGTGTGTGTGTGTGTGT
>NW_020664419.1:36901432-36936981 GCF_002925995.2 Terrapene triunguis | reverse complement strand
GTGTGTGTGTGTGTGTGTGTGTGTGTGTGTGTGTGTGTGTGTGTGTGAGAGAGAGAGAGAGAGAGAGAGAGAGAGAGAGAGAGAGAGAGACTCACTAGTAGTGCAGGGCTGTTAATCTGATGTCCTAGTTACAGGAAAAGACATGTACTAATTTAAGGCCAGCACTTCTACCTGGTATCATAGAAGAGCTGCTGTCACTGTTTGAATCTTGTACATTTTTGTTAAATCTGTTTCTGGATTTTTTCTTCCTTTTCATAGTGCCATCATTTGAGTAACACTGATTGCTTCTCAGTGTAGTGATGCAAGAGATGATTATAGAGACAGCTAACTCTGTTGATGTACTGTGTTAGTATAATGCCACTTGATACCTCATTCATTTGATATATTAGATGGTGTAACACATCAACAAAACAAAGTATTCACATAATTTCTTAAGATGGTACATTTCAGTAGCAAGGGTGAATCCGTAGTAAAAGCTATGTCTGTGGCAGTGCCAAAATACCCCTTGGCTTTCGGTTTTTCATTTTAACAAACTGTTAGATTTAGATAATTCAAAACCAACTAGACCCATTAAGAAATGAATATGGAGACAAACTCTTTCATGATCCTAAAATGTCTGACTTACTGGACTGCTTTATAAATACATCTTCATGTAACTGTAATGTCCTCATATCCAAGATGGAATCCATGCTGCGGGTGGCTCCGGCCAAGAAAAGGCAGATACAGGAATACAGCAGGGAAACTCCCTTCCCTCCCCAGGGGCACCTGTTCCAACCCCCCCAGTGTAAATACATACACACACCTTGGATTAGTACAATGAATGAAAGGAAGTGAAATATTTATTTACTGAGGAATGAATAGAGAAAAACAACAGGGTGATAAGATAGGGGGATCGGTTAAACGGGGTTACATCCAACATGGGCCCAGTGGTATCACAATATAAAAGGATAGAGGCCAAGGATAGAGACTCAGAGTTCAGGAATCCTAGGCAGAGTTTCAGTCCTGCAGTCAGTTTTGGGTGCTCCTGGTCATCTTTGGCGACAGTGAACTTTCCCCCACAACTCCCTCCAGTGCCCTCTTCTGCCCCTCTCTGCAAACCCACACAGAGCGATAACCTCCCCACTTAGCTAGCTACAGCCTCCCTCCTTATTCCCAATGCAAAGCCATGCAATGCCCTGCCCTGCACAGGGATGGGAGGTGAACCCTATGAACGCACCTGTGAACTCCGCGTTTTCAGTAACCAAGGACAGCAATTGTGAGTGGTGTGCAGCAGAGGGAGAGGGGAGTGATGTCTTAAAGGGACATTTGTTTATTGGACTTTCCCACTGTGGGGTGAGAAACTGAGGCAAAGGACACTGCCCAACCTACTGTGGGGAGGGTATTTGTCTATGTGCCCGTGGTTTTGAGTTGTGGTGTTTTTCCAAATTAATGCTGGTTCTCTTTTCCCTTCTAATAAAGGTTTTATTTTGTTGTACATGGACTCAGTGCTTGCGAAATGGGAAGTATTGCCTCTTAGAGACACCCAAAGGTGGTGTTTACTTTTCCCAGATTACTAGATGGGGGCTTGGTTGTTAAGAGAACCCCCTAGCCAGTGAACCTGGCCCTTGTTGCTGCCAACTCCACCTGGCATGATGGTTACTGAAACAAATGACTCACCTAAGCTCAAAGCCTGTGACAAGACCTAAAACGGATGTCTACATTGCATTTGAAAACCCGCTGCAGCAAGTCTCTGAGCCTGGATCTGACACACTCGGGCTTGCGCTACGATACTAGAAAACAGCACTGTGGATGTTATGGCTTGGGCTGGAGCTCAGGTTCTGAAACCCACCCCCCTTCCCAGCTTTCAGAGCCTGAGTTCCCACCCGAGGTGCAGCATCCACACTGATGTTTATAGCACTGTAGAATGAGCCCCATGAGCCAGAGTCTGGGCTCTGAGATTCACTGCTGTGGGTTTTAAAATACAGTGTAAACATACCCAAAGAGAGGCGCAGTTTAAGAGTCTTAGGGGACATCTACGTAGCCTGCAGGAATGAGACTCCCAGCCTGGATCGACAGACTCAGGAGAGTGGGGCTTGCACAAGCACTCTGGCTGGGTTTCAGAACATAAGCTCCAGCCTGAGCTGTCAACACAGCTCTTTGTATAGAGTGCTAGCATGAGTCCCACTAGCTGAAGTCTATCGACCCAGGCTTGGAGGCTTGCTCCTGCATGCTGTCTAGGCATACACTTGGGGTAGGTCTACACTTACCCGGTAGTTCGGCGGCAAGCAAATCGAACTTCTGGGTTCGACTTATCGCGTCTTATCTGGACGCGATAAGTCGAACCCAGAAGTGCTCGCCGTCAACTGCGGTACTCCAGCTCGGCCAGAGGAGTACGCGAAGTCGACGGGGGAGCCTGCCTGCCGCATCTGGACCGAGGTAAGTTCGAACTAAGGTACTTCGAACTTCAGCTACGTTATTCACGTAGCTGAAGTTGCGTACCTTAGTTCGAATTGGGGGGTTAGTGTAGACCTGCCCTTGGGTAACTGGGTCCCAGATCATGAAGGGGTTTAAGAGAACTTCTTTCCATATGGAGACAGTAGTCATCCTGGGGGTATGGCTGCAGCTCTGCTGGCTCCTCTGCCCTGTAGGAGCCATGCTGCCATTTAAACCCTTACTTAACACTTCATATTTCAATGCTTTTACTATTTCCCAGTCTGTATCTTTGTGGTAAAAAGAATTTTTAGTGGTGTGTTTGCCATGGTACTAAGCAGGCTAAGATCCCTGTATATCAACCCTGAACCTTGTTTAAAACTGTTAAATGTTAAACAATAACTGGATTATGCTAATACTTTTCACTCTTTGGGTCCATATATTCCATCTAAATTATCACATCAGTACTTAATACAGTGGCATATTAGTGGGACTCAGTTGAACTGGGCACATGTAAAGTGTGATGTATAAAGTGGAGGATTTGAAAGATACTTGAAGAATATGAACCAAATTCTGCTCTCAACATTTGAACAATTGCTTGAGGGCCAAATTCTTTCCAAAATTACAGCAATCTAAATCCAGAGTAACACTAGTGAATTCAATGACATGTTGTCACAGGGCAGGTATACCCTGTTGCCCCCTAGGGACAATATGGCCCTGCGGCCAAGTCCAAAGAACCACTCCTCCTCTCAGGGGGGTCAGGGGGGACTGTCCTTAGGTTCAGGGTAGTATGGCCTAACGGCCAGAGTCAATAGGACTGTCCTTCAATGCAGGATGGTATGGCCAATTGGCTAAAGCCAATGGGACCGCCTTCTTCTGTGCAGGGCAGAGTAGCTGAGCGGCCAGAGTCAATAGAACCACCCTTCAGAACATAAGAATATAACAACATAAGAATGGCCATATTGGATCAGACCAAAGGTCCATCCAGTCCAGTATCCTGTCTACCGACAGTCGCCAATGCCAGGTGCCCCAGAGGGCGTGAACCTAACAGGTAATGATCAAGTGATCTCTCTCCTGCCATCCATCTCCACCCTCTGACAAACAGAGGCTAGGGACACCATTCCTTACCCGTCCTGGCTAATAGCCATTAATGGACTTAACCTCCATGAATTTATCTAGTTCTCTTTTAAACCCTGTTATAGTCCTAGCCTTCACAACCTCCTCAGGCAAGGAGTTCCACAGGTTGACTGTGCGCTGTGTGAAGAAGAACTTCCTTTTATTTCTTTTAAACCTGCTGCCCATTAATTTCATTTAGTGGTCCCTAGTTCTTATATTATGGGAACAAGTAAATAACTTTTCCTTATTCACTTTCTTCACACCACTCATGATTTTATCTACCTCTATCATATCCCCCTTAGTCTCCTCTTTTCCAAGCTGAAAAGTCCTAGCCTCTTTAATCTCTCCTCATATGGGACCCGTTCCAAACCCCTAATCATTTTAGTTGCCCTTTTCTGAACTTTTTCTAATGCCAGTATATCTTTTTTGATATGAGGAGACCATGTCTGTACGCAGTATTCAAGATGTGGGCATACCATGGATTTATATAAGGGCAATAAGATATTCTCCATATTATTCTCTATCTCTTTTTAAATGATTCCTAACATCCTGTTTGCTTTTTTGACTGCCGCTGCACACTGCGTGGACGTCTTCAGAGAACTATCCACGATGACTCCAGGCAGGATGGGGCGCTCTGGCCTGAGGGGCCAAAGTTAATAGGACTGCCCTTCTGATCAGGGTAGTATGGCCTAGGGGCCAGGCAAGGGGTGGGATGGCAGCCAGGCTTTCTCTACTCCACTGGGTCCCAGCCCAAGGCCCTAGAAGTGTCAAATGTATCTGCTACTGAGTCAGCAGGGATCTCTCCAAAACATGCTGACTCTGTTGCCAGTTCCACAACCAGATCAATGTCTGGTTCCCTTGGGCTACTTCCTACCCTGTCTTCCTGCTCAGTCCTTGGGTTCTCTGGGGTAGCCAACAGGTGAAGCTCCCGACAACTCCTTCTCATGAGCTTCCATGGCCAGTCAGGTGCCTGGGTCTTGGAGTGCCTGGCCTCTGCAACCCAGGGCTCCAACAGCTCCCAGGTAGGAGTCTGCAATGCACATCCTCTCTCCTCAGCAGTCAGGCAGACTGAGCTGGGCTGCTCCCTTTTATATTGTGGTTCCAACTGGAGCCTGCCTAGCAGAGGCAAGGGTGTATGGCTTCCTCAGCCCACAGTATGGGGTTAACCCCTTCCTGTCCAGTGTGGAGCAGGTATACCCCCTCTTACACGCACATATATGAAGGCAGAATCTGATCCTGTGTATCTAAAGCAAAACTATTCTGAAGCAAACAATTAGAATAAAATACAAAAGAGCTGCATCCCATAGGACCTCTGGCTTACATAGGGCTTAGATTTTGCTGGTAAGGAAAACTAATGAGAAGAGGATTTTTCCTCCCCTGCATTTTCCTTCAGTGTTATGGTTGGCCTGTGACAGTTAAAGTATGACTAGCACAGAGAGATTCAGTGACATTTAGCATATGTTAATGAAGTGCCAGAAATAGTGCAGGGGGGCTGACTGGAGGCTGCTATTTTATATATTCACAACAAGTTTCATCTGAAACCCAAACTGAGAACTGTTTTTATGGACTTTAGCCTAACAAAGCACTAAAACAGCAGAAAGTGGCTTTGCTGAATTGCTGGTTAGTAAGGGCATGAGCAGAATTTATTGTGCCAGTTTGTCAGCATTATGATAGATGTTAATACAGTCAAATGCTGCACTGTTGTTTGTAACAGCTAGTTTTTTCCCTGCTGAGTAGTAGTTTTGCAATCACTGCATCAATAATTACAATGTAAAATGTTTGATATACTATTAGATAAAAAGTAAACAGAACTTGCACTGGAAGTTGCATCAGAATGTAATAAATGCACTTGATCCTCACGGGGCTTTTCAGAGAGAGGTGCTTGAGATAGCAGATTGTCTCAGATGAAACTGCCATCTGGAAATTTTGTGAGGAGACTGATTATGACTGAGATTTAAAGGGCCACTTAAAGAAAAAAAAAAAGCATTATCTGAAGGAAAGAAATTTCCATGACTAATTTAAGAGCAAAATTGATTTTAAGGAAGTTACAGAAAAATTAGATATGTTGGAGCATTCAATTATAAGGCCCAATAGTGTGGTTGTCTATGTTAAGGATAGATAGAGTTGCATGTCATCTGCATATTGCTGGCACTTATGCCCATGTCATCAGTTCACCTAGTGGTTGCAAGTACACATTGATTTGATGAACCAATCCTTTTATAGATTCCTAGTAGGCATTATTTTCAATTACATCTATACCAAGCTACACTCATGTTGCAATGGCTCATAAGGGGGCAGAAGGCAAGTGAGAGCGTGAGTAATGAGGAGAGACTTGGGTAGAGATTCTGCCACAGGGTTGGCTTAAATTAATCTTTATTACATATTCCCAGTTGCCAGTACTGTGATCTAGGAAGTAGATTAGAATCCATTGAAGCGTATATTGTAAAGATATTGTCAAGAGTGCTGAGAGACTGGGATGGGTACATTTCTATTGTAAGTCTAGTATAAATAAATAAATAAATAAATACATTTAGAAATGTATCATTCAGTATTTTGAATACTTGTACCATGTCCTCTTTTACTTGACTCCTCTGTAAACAGTGCTAATCTTTTCCATCTCCCTTATCCTAATCATTCTCAATGTCCATCTCTAAACCTCCTCTATTTCTGCTGTATCTTTTTTGGAGATAGGGAGATCAGAACCATAGCTATTATTCCATCAATTCAGAGAATGACATGATTCTACTTGCAGTCTCACTTTTATTCCATTCTTCATTTATCCTAACATCCTGATTGCTTTTTTAACTGCTGCTGCACACGGAGCAGAAGTTTGCAATGAGCTGTTCACGGTGATGCCGAGGTCTATTTTCTGAATGGTTACAGTTAATTTAGAATGGAGCAGTGTAGAGGAGTGGGTCAGTTTATTCCTTTCAGTGTGTTTTACCTTGCATTTGTCAGCATTAAATATGCTTAATTCCCTTTACAATGAATTGGAGCCACATGAATATAAGTGCAGAGGATGTATTCACTCATGTCACTTTGAGATGATGATAATGGCAATAATAGCTAGGTCTTATCTAGTGCTTTTCATCAGTAGGTCTCATTGAAAACCGAATTTTAAATGAACCCCTGATGCAACTGTGATGATTCTCTTGGGGTACCCAGAGCTGTGAGTCATTGCTACCCGTTAGCCTCAGCAACTGGGAGTTTTGCTGCTGCTAAGTTCTGTGTTAGCTCCCTGACACACCAGCTTTCTGTCTTGCCAGCAAAATCTACAGGACTCTGCCAGTCCAAACCTTGTCTTGCAGGTAACAACCAGTGAACCCCAACTCCTGAGTTCTCCCAGGATGTCTTTCTGCAGTGTCCAATCCCTGTCACTGAACACTCATAGAAGTTATTAAGTTCACTGCCTCCAGAGAGACAATATGTACATCAGCCTGTTAGGTTAGCTGAGGACTCTCTCTCCAGTTTCATACACAGCACTGAGATAGTTTTATAATAAAACAAGAATAAGTTTTTGAACCAAGAACAAAGATTTAAGTGATAATAGGTTAGAATGAGACAGGTATAGTTACAAGAAAACAAAACAAAACATGCCCTCTAGTGACTAAAACTTAATTTCAGCAAGTTACAATCTTTGTATAAATAGGTTTCTCACCTATAGTCAGTTTCCTTTGCCTCCCAGGTCAAGAAGATCCACTTTTCATTAACTCAAAGGGTACTGCACCCCTTAATCCCCTAAGTAATGGATGACTCAAATGTCTCTGTGCCTCCTTTACATTCCCCCAAAGTTCATTGTTTCTGTTTCAAGAGCCAGGAAGGCTTCCTGAGGGTCCAGACTCCATGCCCCATCATGATGGTTAAGCAGTCATCTCCCCCACTTGTTGGCTTGATTGTTTTGTTTACCTCACAGATAAATGTACATTTCATTGTCCTCTGTGATCAAGATGGTCAGACAAGTAAATACATATTCCTTTGTCTAGGGCAGGCTGGGCTTTATGTGTTGCCTGACAAATGCATTTTATGAACATCTTTCCAGCACACATTTATAATTCTTTATACACACCCCGTACATTTGTGTCACACAATGATTTTCGGGGCCTGCACATTACCAATTTTGACACTTTACGTGACCCCTTCTAGCTACAGATTATGACAACAGTATGTTGGGGGCAATGAGCATGTCAGGCCTGATGTGAGTTGTGGTATGGTGTGCCCTCTGCCTGTTAGCATTGAAGGCCGCCCAGGGTCGTAGCGCAACCAAAATGAAACTGCTGCCTTCTGTGCTCAAGACAATTACTTTTATCCATGAGGTACAGAAAGTCTTTGATTAAAAAAACCCATAACTATTTCAGATGTTAGTTTTCAGACGTTAAATTAACCACTAGAGACAGTCCATACAGTCCTATTACTATAATGGAAAGGGCTGACAAATAATAGCAAATGAAATATATAATGGCTGAGTTCAGGGCAAATATTCCTCAGGTACTATATCAAATTATGGCCATATTCCCTAATTACTGGCTCTGCTCTTTCCCCCAGATCAAACCTCTTTATAATTTCTGTAGTTTCTTCCTCCTTAGTGTTACCAAAATATACTCTTTCCCCTCTATTAATACCCTTTCCCAAGGCAAGGTTATCTCTCACCCTGATGCTCTCTATACTCACTCCAGTCTGTCTAAAATTATGCTTCTAAAATTATCTTCATCACTAGACATGACAAACACATTATGGTCCTCTGATTCCCTACAGTAGCCTGCTGCCCCTTACTGCATCAAATTGAGCCTCATATGCAAAGCCCTACATAACTTTGCCCCCATCTACATCTCTCCTTTCATTTCTCTATCTTCTCCCTTCTGCTCCCTACACTCTTCCAAACCATTGAAGCTGCACAGATGTAACTGAGTCAGAATTTGGCCTGTAGAAACTTTAGTATTAAGCAATTAGGCAGGAGCGAAAAGGATCACAGCTTGATTCTCAGATACCAGCTCGAGTTTCCAAGGCTGGCAGTTAGAAAAAACATCTATTTACTTGTAAACTGAGAAATTTGATTTGGAAGCCATTGAGACACGATAATCATGGAAACCCGTGACGCCACTTTTAACATTTATTTATTTTTTGGTACAAGTTAAGTTTCAGAGTAAAACTGCTCTTTCAATCCATCATTTCACCATCGTCAAACTTTACATAAGAGAGGTACTTACCTTGATGGGCTTTTAATACATACCCATAGCCCTATAGATCAACAGTATAAGTAAAAAGAGCAATAAGAGTAAGGTCTTTAATTCTTCCAGACTGGATTAATCCATTTTGATTTTTTACAAACAAAAAAATTCAATCATGCTATAAGAGATATACAGTATTATTGTCTGAATAGGCTGGACTTGGTGATTTCTTGACATCCCTTCCAGCCCTACATTTCTATTTGATAGAGAATTAGAGAAAAGCTGCTGCTCCCACAGAGGGCAAACGGTTTATCAAAATTTGAGACGTTTTGGCCCCATCAAGAAATAACTGGCCTTAAAAAATAAAACACACAACAAGTAATTGGACATGTACTGAAGTTGTTTATTTTTAAAGTATCTTTTATGTATATAGATGTAGTAAGTGAAGGCCCTGATAAAGGCTCAGTATGAGGCCTGAGGCCTGAACTAAAGTAATGGTCAAGACTTTGCTAACATAAAGCAAAGTTAAGCTGTGAGCAAGAGGCAGGCCCTGCTCACAGAAGCTGGCAAGGAAAGGGCTGATGTTGCATAAATATACGTTCACCTAGCATAGTTAAAGTATAAACATAGTACCAAGACACATTATACCGGAACATTCCACAGATAATATGGAACAGGCCGACCCATCCCAATGACAGGGGCAAAAGGGTAAAATGATGGATAGAGTTGTTTTGATCAAACCAACATGTACAAGGTGCGAGGCGGCACCTTACTACGTAGGGAGGTTGTACCTTGCTATGTGAAGGGGTTGCACCTCAATACGTCAGGAGTAATGTGTAACTTGTTTGTACCCGTGTATAAAAATGTATCCTTGGGGTGGTGTCTTTGTCCGGCTACGGGGGCAATGGAAAGTCCCGCCACTGAGCCGGGTCCTTGCCAAGAGGCACTTTCTCGTAGTATGCCCTGAGTTAGGCTCAGAAACCTACAGGGAACTGCAATTGTGTCCGAGGTCGCAATAAACCTACTCGACGTGATTTTGCATCTTACTGGACTCTGTGGTTATTGGGGGTTCTCGTCCGGTCTGCTGTGTCAGCTATCTGCGCAGAGCTGGGACAGCACACGGAGGGAACACACGCACGCAGCCGAGTGATATTAACATAGGAGCAAGCAGAGCACCACACTGGTAGCATCTGACAACAATAGACATTTAAAAGATCTTAGTTTGACCCATGTGACCTATTTCTACCTTGGCATACATTGAGCCAGATCCATAGCTGGTGGAAATGAATACAGCTCCACTGAAGTCAATGGTGCCGATTTCCATCAGCTGAAGGTCTGGACCAGTCCCTGGGAAATAAAAAAAAAGGAAGATAAATATTTCAATATGGCTAGGTGTGTTCTGGAATCCCATTACTCCTGTTTAATCAAAAATAGACTTTGCGGGATAAATTGTGGCTTTAAGCCATAGCTGCACAGTAGGAAGAAGTGTAATGGTGCACTTCCCCATCAGGAGCTCCCAGAGGCATTGTGCTTGAGCCAGGCACAAAGCCTGTAGGAGCTTTAAGTGTGCAGTATGCATTCCTCCTCGCTAGCTACTCTCTCCTTACTGAGGAGTCAATTATGAATTCAGAGTACAGGACTAATGCACCCATAGTGATTTGATTGTATTACAATTGCTACCATAAAATGATAGATACATTAAGGGACAGAATTTCAGTGCTATTCCTTCTTTTGTGCATCCAGTTTAGCACCTGCAATTACTTATGGACACAATTCTGCCATTTAGCTAAATTCCTGATTACACCCTCAGATTAGTTACTTAGGCGATGTCTACAGTGTCAGCAACATGTTGGGTATGTGTAGTTAAACTCCACAGTGAAAAGCACGCTGCATCCACACTGCATGTGTCAATGAAAGGCTCCGGCCAGTGGGAGGCAGTGGGGTAAGGCTCCAGCAGTGGAGAGCTGCTGGAGCCTTTCCTCACTGCCAGAGCCTTTCCCTGTTGCTGAACCTTTTCCCTGTGGTGAAGAAGACTCCAGTAGTGGGGAGAGACTCCAGCAGTGGGACACTACACTGCTAAAAATAGCAGGTTAGACGGGGGGAGGCATTGCTTGGGTTGTAGAGAGTGATGCAGGGTACATACCCCAGCCACATCCCCACAGGTTTCAGATGCTTCTTTACTCACCTAAGCAATGCCTCACCATCTCCACTGTTATTTATACCACAGGCGCTGACTTCTAGTTTTCCCTGGGGGTGCTTCACCCCTGTTCCCCCCGAGGCCCCACCCCACTCCACCCCTTCCTCCGAGGCCCTGCCCTCGCTCTGCCTCTTCTTGCCCTGCCCCCTCCCTGCCCTTGCTCCGCCTTTTCCTGCCCCCATTCTACCCACACCCCGAGGCATCTGCCTGCCTGCCACTCTCCACCCTCTCCCCTAGCTGCCAAACAACTGTTTGGTAGTGCCTCCAATTATCTGGGGGCACTGGCAAACAGCTGATTGGAGCAGCGGCACTAAACAGCTGTGGCTGGTGAGGGCTGACCAGCCACTATTTTTTTTCTTTGGTTGCTCCAGCATCGGAGCACCCACGGAGTCAGCACCTATGATTTATACCCATGCTAGGCGGACGTGCAGCATGTGTATTCTATTTGCATCTGTAAGTGCAGTGTAGACATACCTTTAGACTGAAATATAGCAGGATTTGCACATTGTATCAATTGAAGATGCAAATACACCCACAAAAAAGGGAGGCCAAGACAAGCCCACTTTAAATAGCATGGCCTAAAACTATATATATATGTTGCTATTTCTTTAAGTAAATATAGGATCCCTCTCCAAGCAGCTGCATCTGTGGCATCAGCTCATTCTCCCTGGTTTTCTGAATTCCTATGTGATGAATTGGGTGAGGATCTGCGAACTCACATCATTCCCCCACTAACTTCTGTGGGGAATCTGCTCAGAAGTTAACATATCCTGAGAAGTATTAACTTCTGAGCTGAGCCTTCTTGTACTGTGGAACTATGAAAGGTCCAAGGACAGTCAAAAGCTAGAGAGTCCCAGGAAGCTATGTCCTGGTGTCAAGACAGAGTTAGGACCTTCACTTGGATTGCCCTCCAATGAATCCTGAGATGTGCTTATTTCAGGAGATCTGTGGGGCTTGGGAACTGAATCCCTTTGCTTCTGCCATATGGGTGGCAAACCCCATCCAGCCATCCAACCTTGCCCATCCCAGTGAAGAAGTGGGGGAAACCCCATGAGGTAAACTTCTGATTTCCTTCCTCCAGTCTTTGCTTGCTCACATAGGTTTTCCCATGGGATGGGATGATCTAGGCCATAAATCTCACCACAGGGATACTCTGAGAGTAAACAAATGAAGATAAACAATATTGCCAAAAGAGGCATCTAGGAATTGGACAGTTGGTATCGGAATTAGCTCAAAGCCATCTGGAAGTCTTTGTAAGGAGGAATTGGCTAGCAGTCTAGCTCTAGAAGGACAAAAATGTTGGGTATTTTTTTCCCCAGCATTGTGGGTTTTTAAAAAAATTGTAAACAGCGAAACTTGCCAAGTACACTAACAGAATGGAAATTTACAAGCATGTAATATTGATTGCAGATTCAGATGTCTCTTGTTTTATTTTTTATTATTATTGGAAGTTAAATGAAACAGTTATTTAAAACAATAATATGGTTACTGTGTATCTCACTGACTTGTATCTGCTATTTTTACTACAGAGTGGCTAGATACTCTCAGCCCTGTATTACCCCCTCTCCTGGAAAAAGCAGACTAAAAGCTTTGTGAGATTGACTGTACAGAAGAAATGGCAGCGTTTCCCCTAAGAGGGACGGGGTTAGTAGCCATGTGAGGGGGGATAACTGCAAAGACTCAGGAGAAAGACAAGGTGATGAAGTAATATCTTTTATTGGACCAACTTCTGTTGGTGAGAGAGACAAGCTTTCAAGCTACACAGAGCTCTTCTTCAGGTCTGGGAAATGTTTCCTGAAGACCTGAAGAGAGCTCTGGGTAAGCTCAAAAGCTAGTCACTCTTCCCAACAGAAGTTGGTCCAACAAAAGGTATTACCTCACCCACTTTGTCTCTCTAATATCCTGGACCAACACAGCTACAACAGCACTACATACAAGTCCTAGACCTGTGTCTCAGGAGCCCCAGATGATGTGCTTCCTCTCTGCTGCTTACTTGTCATATGCATGGCAGCATTGCTAGCTCAACTGTCTTATCCACACACTGCCCTCACCCCCTCTGTGAGCCGGAAGAGGTATGGGACTACACTGAGCTCATTAAACATCCATAAGGATTTCCACCAATAGGCTGGATACTCCCTTGCCAGGCCCACCACCCCTAAAATCCTGTAGAATGCTTATGGGTACAAGTTAGTGCAGGCTGGGGAAAGGACGCACATGCAATATAGGCTCTGAACTTCTCCTTTCACAAGTTTTGCCTCCTGTCTGCTAGGATTTCGGTTCCTTTGCTCTCCTCTGCACTATGCTCTGGAGGGCAACATCTAGCCCTTGGTAATTAACTTAAAATCGTTCCTTTGTATCTAGCTTTTCCAGCACACGCATGATGATATGTGAGATCAGCCCCTCCTCTGAGAGCTATCTAACATTTATACAACATATGTAGGACCTTGGATCTGATCCAAATACAAATGAAGTCAATGGGTGTCTTGTCATTGACTTCTGTGGCCCCTTGACTTCAGCAGAAGTTTCTTGTATGTTAACTTCTTTCTTTGTTTAATTAAGATACTCATTTCAGTTAAGTTGGTTATTTTTTAATTTAACCTGCACATCACTGAGGTTGCTTGAAGTCACCAGACGTGAGGACTTCTCTGCAATATAATGAATAATCTCTTGGTCAAACTGGAGTGGAAAACAGATTTAGTCATGGCCAACCTCTGAAGAATCCCATTGTTTGCAGCAGTCCAATTTAATTTGAAGCATCTCGTATCAACTGCTATTGATAAGTGTAATATAAGTGTAATATAAGTGAAACCTGATGAGATAAAATTACATTTTCATTGTAAAATCCAATTTAGTTGTTGAAATGATGAACTAGTAACGTATTGTATTTCATTATGTATTTTGCTAAGGAAAGTGCATGTCTGGTGATTTAATAGTAGGCTGTAGGTGGTCAGGCTTTTCTTTTAATGCAGAATTAGATAAGAATGGCCTGTGATTCATGCACTGACAGTGTGTCTAAATTTAATCTCTCCAACTCTGGCTACTATTAAAATTGGGCAAGAGCTGGCATAGTTTGAATCTGCAAGATTGTTAATAATGGCCATTAAAAACTCATTATTTTGCAAGGGTCTGCAGTTGAAGACAGTTGTTTGTCTGTGTAACTTGGCTAAAATGAGATTACCTGTATCTGAAAGACTAATCTGTGACCTTTAAGCGCATATAACACAATTATAGAAGTTAAGACATACAAGAAAAATACTATTGTATGCCGTGATCTCTATTCAGGATGGCACTTATGTGTGTAATTAAGTCCCATTGAAGTAAATGAGATTTAAGCGTGTACCTAAAGTTAAGCACATGCTTAAATGAGGTCTTGAAGAGGGATGGATTTAAGCACATGCTTAAGTGTTTTCCTGAATCAGAACCTTAAAGGGAAATAAGTTTAAGTGCAGCAGCTGGACAAGTGCTTAGTCCAACTGCTGCACTGATGCACGCTAAAAATGTCTTATGATAAATACATAGGTCTTCAGCCTGAAAATGTTTTCACTTAAAAATAAATAAATAAAAGTAGAGACTAATATTTATTTACACAAAAGATTTAAAGCTGAGGTCCTCAATTTGGGTTTAGAAGACACTGTAATAACACCAGAGGAACATAAGCATACTAGCAATTTCCCCCTCACATTTCTTCTAGTCTTTCTTGGACTTTTTGTTTCTTTCTTGCATACCTCAGTTCCAAAGTATCACAAAAGACTTCAGGTATGGGTTATTTCCTCATTGGAAGTACAATAAATTGCCACAAATATAGAACGCTGTATCCTAGGCTACTTGGTTGATAAGTAGGTATACTCTTGAGTAGGGATATTAGACAACATGAGCAATGTGCAATTTATAACTCACAAGTATAGAACAACACTAAATCTAACAGCTGTGTTCAACCCTGAGCCAGCCAATTTTCCTTTGACTGATTCTTCCATTCTTCCATGTACCAACAGCTGTGAGAGTCTGGTCCTAATTCTCTATTAGCTTACACCTTGTGTAGTTATTTATGTCTGGGCAAAAGCAGCATAAAATTATCACAGGTGTATATTAGCGGAGAAGTCAGAGTTTATTATTATACACTCACTTTGCACAGGTATAAATCACTACACAAGCTGCAAAGTACTGTAGATCAGGCCCTAAGTCTTAACTTCTCCCCACACATTTTAAAATATTTCTTAAGGACACATGCTTAGGTTGTCATACTAAATCATGTACCCTTTAACCACCCTATCCATGTGTCAATTAAAAACACTGGGGTTGAGGGTTTGTCTGGAGGATCCATGTGAGGGGTACCTCCCTAACTATAGCTGTTTTGCTTTACAAAAGGAAACCCATCTGATTTCAGTAATCCTCTCTCTCAACCACCAGGAATCAAACCTCTTTTGAAGCCCCTGTTTGTTTTCACTTACATACCTTCAAGCACTCAGCTGTTAATCCAACTCATTAGTGAGCTGTTGGGGCATACAGTAACAGTTAATCACTTCTGTGGGTTCCCATCTTAGATAGCTATTAAAACCTATGAATCTGTGCATAATATCTTCAATACGGATATTAGTTTCATACCTTTACAACATTTCCTACCCACACATAGTTTGTGACAAGCTTTCCTTAAATATACTACTTAATCACTCCCTCTATTTTCTCTCACTTCATCTATTGACTTTGTAATGGTCTTTAGTGTGGAAAAGCATTTTTGGAGAGAGTTTGTATGAAAAGAGACTATATAAAATAAATTGTATTGCATTATAATTTATATATTTGCTGTGAATACTGCCTTAGGTTATAAGCTTGCAATTGTAAAATTTCAGTACAGAAGGCAGAAAGGTGGTTTCTCAAGGAATGTCTTTTCTGTCTATAGCATTTATATCTGTACTGTCATTTTCTGCCACAGCTTGTCCAATTTATATATCTCAAATCTCACAAACATACATGGTCTTCATGATGGATACAATTGCTGCACTTGGCAGCCTGTTTCCGGCCTTAATTTCCTTCTACCTAAAGAAATTTCTGCTGAACATCCGGAGGGTATAATGTCTAGCTAAAATTAGCTTCTGTAGTAGTTGGTCTACAGACCTTGTCCAGAACAATCATTGGTCTTAAAGGGGATGAAATCTCCTTTTTTCCAGTCAGTGAGGGATATCTTATTAGGTGCTCCACACCAAGCCTTCCTGCAGAGCAGGATCTCTGCTTATGCCCAGTCCATTTGCCATGCTGAGACTGACATCAGCACACCTCATTGAATATGCTCTGGAGAGTCCTTTCAGTGTGTGTATGTGGGGGGGGGGAGTTTGGGGGGTTCCCCTGCTGACCAGTCAATCAAGTGAGCAACAGATGTAAGGTCACACATGAAAGTTGGTGTGGTGCTCTTTTCTGAAATCTCTTGCTTTTAAGATCAGCCAGAAAGTGTTGTGTATAACAGTCATTTGCCTCCACCTTCCCTAGTAAATTCTGCAAATGCTAGAAGAATAAATAAGAGTTCTGTCTGACCTTAGGATGCAGATACCCCAAGGCTCCTTTAGCCTTATTTTTCTTTGCTGCAATGTCTTGTATAGCCACTGCTTTCCTAGTTGCTGAGGCTTTCTGCACCTCCTAATTGCTTATGCATTCATTGCTTAATTTTGCTACAGCTTTGCTTTGATTTGTGTACATTGCCTCTTATTGAGCAAGATCAGTGAGACAACTTCGCTTAACACAATACTGCCATGCAGAAGAGACCGTACAGTATTATCAGACAATTATAGGCCTGGGTGTTTCAGCCAATCATCACGACCACAACTCTGTTTTGCCTATTATCTGCATTCATATCACCTCAAGCTGTGGTCTTGTCAGAGCTGGTAAGCAAGTAGGGTGACCAGATGTCCTGATTTTATAGGGACAGTCCCGATTTTTGGGTCGTTTTCTTATATAGGCTCCTATTACCCCCCACCCCCGTCCTGATTTCTCACACTTGCTGTCTGGTCACCCTATAAGCAAGATAGGGCTGGGCTGCAGCAGTGTTTGGATGGAAGCTCTCTAGAGAAAACCAAGGCAGAAGAAAAGCTGAGTTGATAATTCAGAGGGTAACATTTGTTCCCTCCAGACTGTACTGAACCAGCACACTCAGTGTTAGCAACACATAATTTTATTGTGTGCCATGCTATTTGGTGTTCTTAAAGCCATAGTGCCTAGATTCATGTGATTAGGTGAGAATCTCAGATTTCATTTTTTTAAAAAAAGAATAAGTTTCTAACCCTGCTGACTGCAGAAAAAAGTCTTGAAAACATGACCTAAGTGAACTCTAAAAGCTCAAAAATCAAATAGGAAAAAAACCCTCAAAATTTATCCATTTAAAAAAAAATCTCATGATTATTAAGCCAGTCTTGTGCTGAGCATTGTGCTGATGCAGGGGTGCTACCTTTCCAGGGAGACATACAACCAGGTCCTGACTGTCATGGTTACAGGCTACACCTCTGACCCCTCTCTAGTCTTTCCAGTGCACTTCCTCTATTCTCAGGCCTCAAGCTATTACTTTTCATGGGGGGTAGAACAATGCGGTTCTCCACTTTTAAACTGGGTCCTGCGCTATAGCATCCTGTGTATTGACCTTATCCTACAGGTTGGACTGGAGTCAGGCACCTGCAGTTATTCCCTTCAGTGACCAGTGCATTACAGTTCATCAAAACAGTTTTCGTAAAAATAGCTACTGTACATTCTTAAAAGTAGAAACAAAGTGTAACTTAAGGATTTATAAAACACCAAAAGGTCTTCGTGCATGTCCATCTTACCTAGAGTCCTAGATCAGCCTATCTTACTCTACACCCCTAACCTCTGTGGGGCTGGGTCTCAGTCTTCCCTTTAATGCTCTCTCCACTTATCCTTGAATCCCTGTCTTTAAATCCAGCCAAAATTCTTTCTTCTCAGTTTCCAGGGCTTGGACTTAATGCCCCAAACTAGTTTAATGAGCTTTATGGGGAGGCTGAGCCAGGGCATCAAAGTGAATGGCTGTTGAATTGTCACTCAAGTGTTTGCTATGAAGCATATGTCTGGATCCACCTCTCCCTTTCTGGTTGTACTTCCTGACAATTCTGTTGTTAAATGAACTCAATATATGCACACAGTAAACATCACAATAACTCAATCAAGATACAGTATTCATAGATTAGTACAGACAGTTCCAAATCCATAACATTGACCACTCGTCATGACAGATCCTATGTTTGAGAAAAGTGAGGGCGGGGGGGGTTAACATAGCTGTCTTGGAACAATCTCATGTTCAGTATTGTAGTTACAATCTAGCCCTAAGTCCTACCTTCAGTTTCCACTGGATAGGCTATTCTGCAACAACTATCCTATATTTTCATGTAGTGCTGATATACACTATTAAACTATTGCCATAATTATCCTCAGAGTTGGCCGTGCTTCAGTGGGGGACAAAGTAGTTACTATTTGGAGACCTTTAAGCATCCATTCAGGAAAAGTTGTAGAGTACTTCTAGCTCTATTTGGCTGGAAAGTGATATATACAAATGCAAGAGGAGAGATACTCACCCACTGCCCTGACCCCTTATGCCAGGTAAAAAGGATGAAAAGGCATAAAAGGGCCCTAAGAGCCCAATATCTAGCCAGGGAAGGATTTCCCTGGTGGAGGAACTGTGGAAGACAGCCATAAGTCTGCCTTCTGAGGAGCCCCTACCCAATGCTGGCATACAGGGTATGCCAGGGAAGGACTTGCAGTCAGGGCCGGCTCTAGGCACCAGCAAAACAAGCTGGTGCTTGGGGCGGCACATTTTTAGGGGCGGCATGGCCGGCGCCAGAATGCCGCCCCTGCCGCCCCTAAAAATGTGCCCCGGCCGCCCTAGCTCACCTCCGCTGCTGCTGCTTGCGCGCCATGGCGCGCGAAACAACTGATTTGCGTGCCGCTGCTCGCCCTCCCTCCCAGGCTCTCAAATGTGGGAGGGAGGGGGAGATCCCGAGCGGCCGCGGTGCGTGAAACAGCTGATTCGCGTGCCGCTGCTCCCCCTCCCTCCCAGGCTCTCAAACCTGGGAGGGAGGGGGAGACTCTGAGTGGCCGCGGCGCGCGCGCCGCTTCTCCCCCTCCCTCCTTTCCTCCCTCCTAGGCTTGAGAACCTGGGGGGAGGAGGCAGGGCTGGGGATTTGGGGAAGGGGCGGAGTTGAGGCCGGGCCGGGGGTGGGGTAAGAAAAAAACGGAGGGCGGCCAAAATTGTTTTTGCTTGGGGCGGCAAAATTCCTAGAGCCGGCCCTGCTTGCAGTGCTGTGAGATTCCAGAAAGCGCTGCAGCCCAGGGAAAGGTTGCTGTAACTTGGACTGGCCCCCAGCACAGTCTAATGCCTTGTCTACACTAAAAGGAAAAGTCGATCTAAGCTACACAATTTGAGTTACATGAATAGCTACACAGTTTGAGTTACATGAATCCATGTAGATTAGATCTACTTACTGCGGGGTCCACATTACGCGATGTTGATGGGAGACTCCCCTTACACTCCCATTGACTCCCCTTACTCTTCTCGATCCAGTGGAGTACAGGAGTCGATGGGAGAGCGATTGGCGGTCGATTTAGCGGGTCTTCACTAGACCCGCTAAATCGACCGCCGACACATCGATCCTCCAGTACGTGTAGACACGCCCTAAGTTATGCCAGGGGTCCCTCCTATCCCCAAAACAGTCCAGGATGGGGAGGGCACTAAGGTGTCTTGAACCCATCTCAGCATCTTATGTGGTCTGGGAGATCTGTGCTGCCCATATTTGAGATGCAGCACAGAATCTCACCCAAGGTCATTATCATTGCAGAGCTAAATCCTGGCCATGCTGCTGCCAGACAACATTGTTCTTGGTCAAGCAGATCCCTGAAAAGCTCATCATTTTAATAATCAAATATTTGTCACTGGTGTATCTGTTTGCACCTACTATCCATTGGTTTACCTTTTGTCACACTCATAATATGACTGGTATCCTTCTGTGAGCCACGGACACTCAAATGGCATTCTCTTGGACAATCAGTCATATTAAAATTAACTTATCAGTTGTCTAAAAAAATTGACAATTACATGAAAAAAGTATTTTTAATATAACCGTCATCCCTACTGCAACTTGGCTTTAGCTCAAAATCTGTAATGAATTAAAGCATTTAGCTGATGAGAACATTTCCAAGACATCTATCAGAATAATAAATATGGCACAGAATCTATTTAAATACATTAAAAGTCTGCTTTGTTATTGAGCACTAATGCACCAATTCTGTACTGGAGGGTATTTGGTTGTACATAAAACCACACCTAAAACTTGTCTGCCTATCTATGTAGCTTTCATGTTCACCTAAAAATATCCTCATACCAAAATAATAATAATAATAATAATAATAATTAATTAAAAACACTTTTGGAAAAGAGTCAAAGTCTCTCTTATTTAAATGCACGTTCAAAATAACTTTCCTTTCTTTTATATGCATTCTAAACAGAGGCACAATAAACTTTTTGTTAGGGATGGATCCAAATTCAGAATGCCTGCTGAGGACTTGGGCTTTTTATTGACAAGGAAATGTAGTCCTTGCTGCAGCTGTACTGAGCAATAGTGCCATCTAGTAACCTGTTGGATGAATCTTTTATAGCATATTTGGGCTAGTTATATGAACATATATTGCAATCTTTTCGGCGTTGCCACTTTGTTGCGGTTGTAAATTGTTTCTGTGCAGGATCCCTCACAAATTGCAGTTCTTTTAGGACTGAGCTGGCTTCAGATAAACCATATTTGTTTTTCTTTTTTCAACCATTAGCTGCTGGCCTTAAACCTGGCCACCATGACACTAATGGAATTAAAGTTACAAAGTGTTACATAGGCTTTTGAACATGTGACTCAGTCAGTCAATGTCACTGGCTGCAACCTAGCAAAACACAATGGAAATTTACTCTTAAAAGTCTGTATAAGGGAATCTCTTTCTCCTTGACCCTACTGCACAGAATTCATTTCTTCAACTGCAAAAAGAATGATCCCTGGCAAAATCCAGTATTCTTTGTATCCACAGGTGAAGGATCTTTTTATGTTTAATGTTGTTTTGTTTATATCCAGAGCGGAAAATAGACCTGGACACTATTGTATTTCTCTTTCTATATCACACATAAACTTGTGTTATTTTCTTGCCCTAGTTTGTCACTCTGTTTTGTAATTTTGTTTAAGAGTATACAATGATGATTGTGATAAATGCTTTAGTAGACCATAGAACAGGGCTCTGTTAAGTTACTAAGCAAAGATACACTGATAACTCCAAAAAGTCTGAAATGTTGAGAGTAGAAGAGACTATGAAAGAGCCACACAGCTGGGATCATATGAGTTAACAATGTGAACTCATCAGCACAGATAACTATTTGTATTGTTAAACGATGTAGCTCATTTTATAAGGTCTTTATCTGAACACTTAAGTAAGGAAGGACACCTGTGCTTAACAGATAGCTTTTCATTTTCCCTCAGTTAAATAATACACATTAAGAAAACAAAGGGACCTACTACAACCATCTTTCATGGTGTAAAACCATATTTTAATCAGTACAATGCTATGCAGGTAGAAAAGTGACCTACCGTACACGGGCTGAATCCTGCTCTCCTTTCAACTGGTGTAAATCCAAAGTAATTCTATGGAAGTGATATTACCAGTGGTGCCAGTGGTATTACCCTAACATTAAACAGTATAACAGAGCAAATTTAGCCCTGTTTATTTAAACAGTTGTTGTTATTATTTGTATTGACCAGGACCCCATTTTGCTAGGCACTGCATAAATACAAAACAAGACAATTCCTGCCCCAAAGAGTTTACAATCTAAGTACAGTATAAGACAAGAGACAACAGATGTGTGTGTGTGTGTGGGGGGGGCATTGTCAAGTTTTTTGTAGGCATAACAGCAAAGGAAAATTTTAAGGTGGGTTTGGAAGGAGGATATTGAGGTTGTTTTGAGGATGTTTATGGGGAGCTTCACACAAGCATGAGGGGAAGAACAAAGGAACTTGTTTGAAAATTTAACAAGGGTGGCATCATGGACTGATTGGAGGTAGGAGATGGCTTTTCAATACTGAATTAGAGATGATAGAGGGTGTGGAAAGGCCATGAATGCCTTGAAAGTGAATATAAGCAACTTATGTTTGAGGCAGTAGAGTAGAGGGAGCAGTGGAGGGATTCGAAGAGAGGGGTGACAGGGTCAAAGCTGTGAGCTAGGAAAATGAACTTTGCAGCAGCATTCTGAGTGGATATGAGCAGGGCAAGATTGAACTTGTTAAGGCCAGAGAGAGGGACTTTGAAATAACTGAGATGTGAGATGATGACAGGCTGGACAAGAGTTTTAGCTGTGTGGGTGGACAGGAAAGTTCATACCTTAGAGATTTTATGCAGAAAGAATCTGCAAGATTTAGAGATAGTCTGGATGTGAGAACCTAGAGAGAGGTCTGAGTCAAAGATGATGCCCAGGTTATGGGCCTGAATGACAGGCAGGATGGTGGTGCTGTCCATAGTGACTGAGAAAAGAAATAGAAGGGGAGGGCTAGGATGGAAAGATTAAGCACTCTATTTTACTGATGTTGAGCTTGATTTAGCAGCTAGACTTCCATAAGGAGATGTCAGAGAGGTGGGTTGAGATTATAGTTTGGATGGAAAGAGACAGGTCTGGAGTCGAGAGGTAGATCTGTGAGTCATCAGCATAGAGATGGCTATTGAATTTGTGTTTGTGGATTTGATTACCCAGAGAGAATGTGTAAAGGAAAAAGAGAAGGGGAACAAGGACAGAGCACTGTGAAACTCCTACAGAAAGCTGAAGAAGGGAAAGGAGGATCCTCCAAAGGATCCACAGAAAGAGTGATTAAAGAGACAGGAGGAGAACTGGGAGAGGCCAGATTCACAGCAGACAAGGGAGGACAAGATTTCAAGAAGAAGAGCATGGTTGACTGTGTAAAGGCAGTTAGCAGGTCAAGGATAGAGGCTAGAGTGCTAATTCTGAGCTTTGGCTAGAAAGAGGTCATTAGAGACTTTGGCAAGAGCACTTTCAGTGGGGTGCAAAGGGTGGATGCCATAATCGAGGGGGTCTAGGGTGGAATTGGAGGAAAGGAGCTCCAGACAGTGATTGAAGACAGAATGTTCTATGAGCTTATAGATGAAAAGGAGAAGAGAGATGGGGCAGCAGCTGGAGCGGCAAGTGGGGTCAAACTGTGTTTTTTTAAGACGGGAGAGACTAAAGAATGTTTGTATTGTGAGGGGAAAGAGACAGGAGAGAGTGAGAGATTAAAAAAAAGAATAAAGGTAGGGATGAGAGTTGGTGTGAGGGAGATCAGAAGATGGGATGGGTTGGGATGGGGTCACTGGGGCAAAAGGAGAAGTTATAAGAGTAGATCAGATGAGAAACTTCTGCATCTGTAGGGAAGAAGGAGGGAGAAAGTTGTAGGAGGGAAAAGGGGAAGGAAAGGCCAGCCCCGGGGAGGGGTAAGATTAGCCATATTTTGTCAATATTCTCTTGGAAGAAATTAGTAAGATTATGTGCAGAAGCAGGAGGAGTGAGCAGGGTTGAGGAGTGAGTCAAAGGTGTCAAAAAGGTGGCTGGTATCATGGCTTAGGCGATTCAATTAAGTTGGAGTAGTAAAGTTGTTTAGCGAACAGGGCAGAACTGAAGGAGGAGAAAACAAATTTGTAATGGAGGAAGTCAGCCTGTTCATGGGGTTTCCACCAGGGACACTCCACAGCATGAGAACTGGAACATCAGAAAAGATGTTGGGAGTGAGCCTGGACTGGGGGTTGGTAGGGCAGACCTTCCAGTGGGAAAGATGGTCAACAATGTCAAGGGGTGAAGGAAAATGAAGCAAGGAAAGAATTACAACCATAAAGATGGAAGAAAGGGAAGAGGGGATAGGGAAGAGAAGGCTGAGAGAAGACAAGAAGTCATCAGTGTCTATGGACTGGAGGTCATGGAAAGGCCAAATTATGACAAGGCATGAGACAGGGAGGGGCTGATAGGCAATGCTGAATGAGACCAGGTAATGGTCAGAGAGTGGGAATTCATCAGAGAGAGAGCAGTGCTTGGTGAATATCAAATCAAGTGAGCAGCTCTTTCGGTGAGTGGGACAGTTGAATCAGCTTGAATGAAGAGCTGAGGGCAAGAAAATGTACAGCTGAGTGGTTGGGTGTATCATAAGCATGGAAAATGAAGTCACTGAGGATGAGATTGTGAGGTTACTTTAAAGACTGTTACATTATAATACTGAGACTCTGCTAACATTCGACACTCCTGAAGTCCAGTAAGGGGTATAGACTGCTGCTTATTTAAAACAAATACACCTCTACCCCGATATAACGCTGTCCTCGGGAGCCAAAAACTCTGACCGCGTTATAGGTGAAACCGCGTTATATTGAACTTGCTTTGATTCACCGGAGTGCACAGCCCCCTCCCTCGCTCCCCTCCCCCCGGAGCACTGCTTTACCACGTTATATCTGAATTCGTGTTATATTGGGTTGCGTTATATCAGTGTAGAGGTGTACATTTTTAACAAGCTAGCCATGAATCTAGAGTATTCCTTCTAATGAATGGCATGTCACAATGGGAAGGTCACTGGGTGGCAGCTAATAATTGCCAATTGGCTAAAGACAGAGAGAGTGCCTGAATGAGTGTTTGATGCACAGGTGATATGGGGAGCAAGAGATCTGACAGTTCTGCACAAGTAAAGAACCTGGGATATAGCAAGACAAAAAAGCAGCTAAAGAAAAAAAAGAATTTTTAAAGTACTACTGAAGTTTGTGGGAGAATGAAATACTCTACATATATAGCAGATGAATGCCCACTAGATCTCTTTTCATAAGGCCTGTGACACAAAATCAAAGTAAACAGAAGACCTGATGTTGCTAGCAGAACTCACTGACTTCAGTGGGGATTTCTTGTCTGGAGGGCTTTACAGGGTAAGACCCTAGAAGTTTAAATTTCCGTAAAGACTGATATTTCTTCATTAGTATAGAATAGGAAAGAGAGAGAGAGTCTCTAAAATCAAAGGGTAAAAATCCTAAAAAAAAAACCCTCTATTCACCCCCTCAAAGTGTGTGTAATACTGTAACTGACGAGATAATCCCATTCTGTACTATGCAGGGGAACAGATTAAAATGCTCATGTAGACTATCTCCATACATAGCAATAGAAAAACTGAACTTTTGTATCTTGTTCTTAATGGGCCAGATCATCAGCTGGTGTAAATCAGTGCAACTCCATTGATATTAGCTGCGCTACAGCCATTTACACTAGCAGAGGATATGGCCCTTAAGTGTTTAACTTTTCATGATTGATCATTTTTTGGTAAGGACCTCATTCTTCTTAGTGGGGCCTGTCACTTGCCTAATGGACCTGGGTAAAGTATGGCTATGGACAGACAATTCACTAACATTAATGAAAGTTGCCTGTGTTGATGAAAGGATGTACGTGTGTTGTTTTTTCCATTCCTAAAATACCTACAAAAATCTAAGCAGTTAACTTAATGAGACATATGCCTAGTCTTGTTCTACAGTGCCAGCTAGAAATATATTTTGATTGCTGTCAAATACAGTTCTTAGAAAACATAACAGAATATATATATAAACGGTATTAATAATTTATTTTGTTTTTAGATGCAGGTAAAGTTCATTTATCTGACAGCAAAACATATAGTTAGTTCTAAGCAAGACAATTCAGAAATTGTATTTTTCAGGTGCTAAGCAATTTGATGTTTTTATTGGGTATATTTTGGTTGCAGTCTCCCAAGAAAAATCCAGGGGATGAGTTTTACAAAGGTTTCGTAAGAAACCAGTGCAGAAAAAAATCCTGGTTCTGGTAGAGGATAGTCATAATCAAAAGCAAGGAAGTGAGCTCAGATCTGTGTCGAAGCAAGAGCTGCTCCTTTCTGTGTTGGCAAATAATCTAATAATATTTTACATTTTAAGCCTAAAGACTTAAGGCTGATTAGAAAGTATTGTTGAATTACTCTTGTACTCTCTATAGGCTAGTGGCTGATCTGACTACAATATGTTCCATTTTCTATTTCTGTAATATCGTACATTGCTTGTTTTTCCTTCTGCTGTGCCACCTCAGTCTGTGAGCTCATCAGATCTCACAAATTTAGCAGGGTCAGGTTAGCTGTGGATCCTCTAAGGAACACACAGTTGTTGTTTTAAGGGCTGCTGGAAATTTAATAGGTAGTGTTCTCCCCTCTGATTTGGTACTGAACTAGTGCCCAAGCATAGTATGAAAGGGCACTATGCTGCTGGAGGTGCTGCCTCTTGGATTATAGATTAAGTAAAAGACTGTATTTCTTGTGAGCATTGACTATTATTGCTGTGCAAGCCCTCCAGGGTTGGTTTGAAACATTCACATTTCTTTCATGCCAGAACTAGAGTTTTTAGGCTTAGTGGTAGCAGGATTGTCTTGTAGTTAAAGCACTGGGATGCAGGATACCTGAGTCCAGTTCCTGACTGTGCCACAGACTTCTGGTGTGACCTCAGAGAAGTCGTTCTCTGTGTTTCAGTTTCCATCTGTAATGGGGATAATAATGCTTAGTGTCTCCTGTCCTTTGTCTTACCTATTTAAATTATGAGCTCTTCAACATAGGGAGCATCTCTGTGTGTTTGTACAGTGTAGCACAAATTGGGCCCAGGGCTGGTTAAGGTCTTGAGGCACAACTGTAATAAAAATTTAATAATAATAAGAGCAGATTTTAATCTCCCCAAAGTTGAGGGTTGTTCACATTCAGGGCCCATTAGAGATATAGGACCCCATTATGCATATGGGGAATTTGAATCCTGATCTGGGTTGAGATTCCAACTTCTCCAAAGTTTCAGGTATGCAGATCAAGGGTCTGATTTGGAAACATTTGAACTGGTATGAATCACATCAGTTTCCAAGTCCCGAAGGTTTGAGTTTGAATGAAGTTGGCTCTTCCATGCCTCATTCTCCGTGTGAACCAACAGGCAAAGTTCAATTCCCCAATCCCCTATCAGTTAGCTTATTTGCCAGAAATCTATTAGAATTTTTCAGGTGGTTTCTACTGGTCTCTATTGGTTTAAACTGGGGGAGGAGTAACTCCAGAAACCAGTGGAGCTATAGATCATGGTTTTGTTCCATAACCTAGTTTGGCCAATTGCAACCAACTGAAAATTTTCATCTGGTATTTCCACTAGGGGATGCAAGTGGAACTAGCAGCCATACTAAATCATGGGACGTTTCTCAGCCAAAAACTATAATCACAAATATACACTGGTGAGCAGCAAATTCAGAATGTTCAGGGATATTCAGACAAAGCAAAAAAGTTTGTGTTCAGCTTTAACCAAGAGCTCACAGACTAAATCTATGTTTGAGTGCACTACAATAGGTTCATAAATAGAAGTCAGCTTTGAACAAAGGCTGATTATGTGAATGTTTTCAGGACTGGAGTAGAATATTTTACAACTCTTTACAAAATACACCATGGCACTTTCTCAAAAGCAAGGATTTTAACAACGGTGTTCCAGTTTGGATAATCATATGTTGAACTCCTAAATTTCCCCTGAAGTTTTAATTGGCTATGGTATTTGTCTTGCTTCTTGTCCCCAACTGTTGTGTAGTTGTATTTGCTGTTAAACTGTTGGTAGGTTGTATTTCAGACTTGGCTACTGGTAAAGTGGATAAAGTGACCCCTGATTATACACTGTTTATGATGTAGTTTGGGACAAAAAGTGCTAGATGGATGTAATCCTGTGCCATTAAAATATATGGAATTTTGCACTAGGAGAAGGATTGGGCCTTTTAAAATTAACATTTTATTGCATTATTGTGCATGGACTGGATACATCACTGAGGAGTTCTAGAGAGAAGAAAATTTAGTTTCTTAGCGACTGACCCTAAGAAATTAAGTCAATGACTGTTGTGGGTGCTCAGCACATATCAGGCCCATGCCCTTAAACCTTTCTAGATTTGCATAATGGTTTTTATAATTGTATTTTAAGTGGTTTACACATTTAAAGGCCTTGTTAATGTCCACAGGCTTTGCTGTGAAAATGCAATCCTGGAAATAATGACTTATATCATGAAGGTTACTAGTGTTCAGTTCAACAGGTGGAATTTGTTAATGTAAATATTGTCAAATATTTACTAATCCAAAATGCAGACTGTGATCAAGTGCAGTGTTCCAGTAGTTTCGAATACAACAAAACTATAATCATTCTTAACCGCCAATCGACTTATGTTTTATTTTGTTTTGCTTAGAAACATACTGTTCTTCATTCCATTTAGTACCTTAGCAAATCTATGAATGCCAATATTATGTAACTGTTTTCAGTCTTCTATACGTGCAAATAATCTCTCTGAACCACAGTTAGCTTGAATTCATCCCACTTTTTCCTGCACTCATTTTCAATTATTGTCATGCCTTGGTTGTTACAACAGAAAAGTATTTGTGTGCTCATGTTTGTGCAACACTGAAATGGACACTACACGTTGGAGCTTATTATTATTTCTTTAGTTGTAAACAATATTTAAAACACACCTATACAAGAGTTCTTGGCACTCTGAAATTTAGGCTTAAAAATTCCATAGGGCAAAATTGACACTTGCCTTTACATGGGTTTTCAGGCATGTATGGAGGCTTAAAGCTTGTAGGGAGTGGAAAGGGGTGGGAAGTGGATGGCATCTTGGCTCCAGTCCAATGTATCAAAGTCGGCCTGGCAGGACTGAGTCAGCACAAGGTGGAGGAAGCAACCTGCACCCTGTAAAGGACAGCAGTAACTACTCCCCTCACTCCTGAGCAAAGAAAAACTAGGGAAGGAATTGTCTACTGCAATCAGAGCTCAGAGCTGTCACTGCAGCACGTGTAGACACACCTGCTCTAGCTTAATTTGGCTAGCTTAAATAACAATAGCAGTGAAGTCTGCCCAGGACCTTGGGTACAGGGCCGGCTCTACTGTTTTTGCTGCCCCAAGCAGCGCGCCAAATTGCCGCCACCGCGGATGGCGGGGGCAGTCCGTGTGCCGTTAGGGCGGCACGCGCGTTTCCATGGCGGCGGCAATTTGGCAGCAGCTTCTGTCTTCAGCCGGAAGATAGAAGCCGCCGAATTGCCGCCGCGGGCAGCTGAACATAGAAGCTGCTGCTGAATTGCCGCCGCCGTGGAAACGCACGTGCCGCCCTAACGGCACACGGACTGCCCCCGCCGTCCGCGGCGGCAATTCGATGTGCTGCTTGAGGCGGCAAAAACACACGACTGCCGCCCCTTGCAGATTGCCGCCCCAAGCACCTGCTTGGAATGCTGGTGCCTGGAGCCGGCCCTGCTTGGGTATGTACTTAAGCAGGTAGCCTGTGCTGCTGTTTACACTGCAGCAGCTTCACTGCTGTGATTACTCGAGCTAGCTAGATCAAAGTTAGCTTGGGTATGTCTAGACATGCTGCAGTCACACCTCTGACGGTAGTGTAGACATATTGCTTAAGTCACAATACTTTCCCACCGCTCCCTCTGAGGCAATGCAGTTACATGCCACTCCACATGTAGGCCTAGAAGTTAGGGCACAATCTAGCCCAAAATGGTGACCACGCACTGGCATCAAAATAATCTACAGGAAACAAATTAGTGTAGATAGCCAATAAATGAAGGCATCAGAAAAGCCCCTGTCAACTTGCCCAAGGACATATCTCAGCCTTTGCCCAAACCATAGGGAATATAATATAAATATAAAAAGAAAAGTATCGAAGAAAATCCCCAAGAAAATTTGTTATACAAAAAATGTCCTTTAAATAAATAAAATATAAATTAATGGAGATATCCTATCTCCTAGAACTGGAAGGGACCTTGAAAGGTCATTGAGTCCAGCCCCCTGCCTTCACTAGCAGAACCAAGTACTGATTTTGCCCCAATCCCTAAGTGGCCCCCTCAAGGATTGAACCCACAACCCTGGGTTTAACAGGCCAATGCTCAAACCACTGAGCTATCCCTCCTTCCCTTTAGTCTGAGAGACATTTCTTTAGAAAGCCTATACGGTTCTGAGACTGTGATGGATATTTCTCCCCACACCTTCTTATTGGAAAACAGTTCCTCGCTTTCAGAAAATCTGAGAACCACTAAGAAGAACGAGGCGTACTTGTGGCACCTTAGAGACTAACAAATTCATTTAAGCATAAGCTTTCGTGGGCTAAAAGCTTATGCTTAAATAAATTTGTTAGTCTCTAAGGTGCCACAAGTACTCCTCGTTCTTTTTGCTGATACAGACTAACACGGATACCACTCTGAAACCTGAGAACCACTAGACTACTCCACCTAATTCCATGCTAATTCTAGGCTTCAGCATTGGGGGCTTCTCCTAGAGAAGTTAGTCTTGATGTAGGGTGACCATATTTCCCAAAAGAGAGAACAGGACACTGCCTTGGGCTAGTCAAAGGCCTCCCTCTCCCCACATGTAGGGTTTGCCCGCACCACTTACCACTCCCCCACCGGCCCACACCGCTCACTCTCCTGGCTCAAACCACTGACTCCTCCTTCCCCGCCCCGGCCCAAGCTGCTCATCTTCCTGGCCCACGCTGCTTACCCCTCCCCACCACGCCGGGCTGACCTGCACCACTCATTCCCCTCGGCCTACTTGCCGTCGGCCCAAGCTGCCTGCCAACCCACCCGGGCAGGGCTGCCTAGCTTGAGCTGCTGACCCGAGCCTTTCCTTCCCTCACATGGGGCTGGCGTTGAACCCTGCATGTTCCTCAGTGCCCCCGCTAAAGGTCGCACCCCACTTTTGTTTTGGCAAAACTGGGCATTTGTCAAGAGCAAACAGGACAAATGCCCAATTTTTGGGATGGCCAGGACAGGGCTTAAAAACGGGACTGTCCCAGCCAAAATGGGACATATGGTCACTCTACCTTGATGTCAATACACTGAGAGAAGAAATGGTACCACACTATTGTAAAATGCTGTTTACCTGGTGCTTTGATATCCTTTCTGGCCCTGTTGCCATCTGCAGATATATAAAAGCAACACCTGTTCAGAGAATGCAAAATAGGAACAGATTTTGGAGGCACCCACACAGAACATTATAAAATCTACCTGCTTGCCTGGAATATTAAAAACAACATCAAAAGACAAAATACTGATGGTATCAAATCTGTTGTCACTGCACCTAATTCAATTTAATTTCATTAAAGGTTTCTTTTCACCTTTTAGACAATTGAAAGCTTGAAGCCAGAGTCTGGTCTCAGTAACAACGGTGGAAATCTGGAGCAACTCCACTGATGTCGGCCACTTTGTATTTACACGGGTGAAAATTAGATCAGGAACTGGTTCTCACTCTCTAAATTGGACAAGCCAGTTAATAGAAGCATCTGGCTTCAACTTTTCCCCCCTGTAAATTTACCAGAGGGATTTCTATAATGACTCTATTTAGCTCACTTTTCATTTCTCAAAGTGTCAAGCTCTTCTGCAGGAGACTCAAGTTCATGTTTTCCTATCTGCTGATGCAGTTAGTAGGAGCTAAAAATATCAGAATAAAAATCTAGCCTTTAGCTTGTGTATTAATCCATCACTTTAGGCCTCACATACATTTTCTTATACATTTGAATTCCTTTTGCAGTTAGGCGGAGTCAGCTCTCTATTATGAATTTGTGAACAGCCATCCACAGTGGCATAACAAGGCCCCAGAGGGCCCTGGTACAGAAATAGGTTAGGGGCCCCGTCCCCTGGCTTCCTTTTCCTCACTCCCCAGGGCTGAGGACCACACCACCTGCAACACTTCCCCTGGAGCCATTCAGCCCAACCACAATGGGACTCAGGCACCCCGCACCTGGCCCCCCACACTGCATACCCTTATTCCAGCCCAGCCCAGCCTACACACTCTGCCTAGCCACCAGCAATCGCTGCATCCCTCAGTCTGCCCCCCGCACCTTTCCACAAGAAGTCCTTGCTGCTGAAGCATCAGACGCTGTGTGAATCCAGGGCAGCAGTGCTGTTAGGAGCAGCCCTGGGCTGCACAGAGCCTGAGTATGGTCACAATCTTACCCATGCTGGAGGTGGGGAGCCCCTGGAGAGACGCTGGGAGCACTTCCTTAGCAGCCTGGCAGGGAACCACTTCCTGTTCCTCTGCTGGTTGGGCCTCCATAATCTCATGGGCCCTGGCATGATCACTTGCACCATGCTAAGCCAGTGAGTCACCACAAGCGTTTCAGAGATGTTTTGGATTGAATTTTCCTTTAGATCTGAATGCTTTTTAAAGCAATGGCAGCCACCATTATAATTCTTCATTACATGGGGTCCATTGCATTAGCGATTCTTGACATATGGGCAGGCACACACCTCTATTTATTACAGCAAAGCAGCACAATGATTCCCATATGGATCCATGTGTAGTTAAGTGCTTTCTAGTAGAATTTATGTTCAGCAGAGAAAATTCTATGTTGATTCAACTTTGCTATGCTAAAGCATTGTAACTGTTAATATGTAATGAAGAAAGCACTACACATATACAAATTTTAGATGACTTAATAGGCCAACACCATTCAGATATATTTATGTTGTACAGCAGTTCGGTAAAATGTAATAAAACTGCAATCAAAGGAAGATTATAATTTCTTTTACTTTTCCTCTGATTTATACCAATCCTTTCTTTAACAGCTGCCAGCACAGCAACTTACTGTTGCTAGATCTGAAAGATGTGGAGAGCAGGCAAGATAGTCAGGGGTCCTCTGCATCTCTGTCAGAGTTATTAGGATTCCCACCTTCCTTCATTTTATTGACCTCACCCTTGAAACCTCTGTAGCTTCCAGTTGAGAAACTAATGAGATGGGACTCCCCTTCAGAGCATGCTGGAGGGCTTGGTGTTGCTTGACATGAGTCACCCCATTTTGTATGTAGGAGTGGGGATGAAAGACAAGGGGCATGATTCTTTTCAGATTTACATCAGTGTAAATCAGGACTAAAGACAACGGAATTACTCTGGGGGAAAGTCAGTGTGAGGTCAGAATCAGGCCCTTGGCATGCAGTCTGGGTCTTCCCCTCATGGCAAAGAACAAAAATTAGAAATTTAAGTGTAGTGGTTTTTCTTCTTTTTAAGAGATTTGTATTGATTGTTAAAAAATAAACCCATCTTTATTCCTTTACATTGTAGCTGATTGCTGCACTAGTAACATTATATACAGAAAATATTTAATGTACTGTGCACAGAAATCATAGAATCATAGAATATCAGGGTTGGAAGGGACCTCAGGAGGTCATCTAGTCCAACCCCCTGCTCAAAGCAGGACCAATCCCCAACTAAATCATCCCAGCCAGGGCTTCGTCAAGCCTGACCTTCAAAACCTCTAAGGAAGGAGATTCCACCACCTCCCTAGGTAACCCATTCCAGTGCTCCACCACCCTCCTAGTGAAAAAGTTTTTCCTAATATCCAACCTAAACCTCCCCCAGTGCAACTTGAGACCATTACTCCTTGTTCTGTCATCTGCTACCACTGAGAACAGTCTTGATCCATCCTCTTTGGAACCCCTTTCAGGTAGTTGAAAGCAGCTATCAAATCCCCCCTCATTCTTCTCTTCTGCAGACTAAACAATCCCCGTTCCCTCAGCCTCTCCTCATAAGTCATGTGCTCCAGTCCCCTAATCATTTTTGTTGCCCTCCACTGGACTCTTTCCAAGTTTTCCACATCCTTCTTGTAGTGTGAGGCCCAAAACTGGACACACTACTTCAGATGAGGCCTCACCAATGCCGAATAGAGGGGAATGATTACGTCCCTCGATCTGCTGGCAATGCCCCTACATATACAGCCCAAAATGCTGTTAGCCTTCTTGGCAACAAGGGCACACTGTTGACTCATATCCAGCTTCTCATCCACTGTAACCCCTTGGTCCTTTTCTGCAGGAAATAGTCTCAAAAATGGTAACTTTAAAATCAGTTTCCTCCTAAAAGTACCATTTAAAAAAACTGTTTCATGCAATCTCTTCACTTTTTTTTTTTGCTACCCGTTTATTCAGTCATAGTAAGACTCCATTGAGGAGGTGTCTGTGCCCAAATTTTCAAAACTGACCACTAGTTTTGGGTGCCTGACTTGAGACATCTTGGACCTGATATTCAGAGGTGCTGAACATTTATTTAAATTAAGAATTATGGGAGCTCAGCACTTCTGAAAAACTAGCCCTAACTCCATCCTGGGTCTCCTTCTGTCCATCTACTTCCTGTGCTTTCCACTGAAACCACTCTCACTAATGGGTTCCACTGGCATCTTCCCGGTCAAATCTCAGAGCCTACGTAGCATCCTCATCCCCCTTGTTCTCTCAGCTGTTTTTGACATAGCTGATTACACTCCCCCTCTAGAAGTTCTGTCTTTCTTTGACTTAGGTCCTCTCCTGGTTCTTCCATCTTGTTGGTCATTCTTCCTCTATACCTCAACCATTTAACATGTCATCATTGGCTCGTCTCTTTCATTCATCTCACACATCCTGGTGGTGGCCAGATCCTTCTGCTTCTTCCTCCACAGCATCTTTAATATCCAACCATTTCTGTCCATTCAGACAGCAAAAAACTCTTATCATGTCCTCATCATTTCCTGTCCTGAATACTGTAACCTCCTCCTTTCCTGGCTGAGACACCCACATTGCCTTCTTCAGTCCATTCAGAATGCTGATGGTGAAATCATATGCCTTGCCTATTGAGCTGACAACATTGCCCCATCTTTGATTCTCTGCACTGTCTCTTCCTTCTCTTCTGCATCAAGTTTAAACTTATTGTCCTCACCTTCAAGACCCTGCCTAACTCTGCCTTCCCATATTTAGCTGACATTCTCTTTCTGCATTGCCCCATGTCCCTCCTGCTCCATCAACAATGCCAGCCTAAATATCCCATTCCACCAAGTCTCTCACAAACATGTTTGAGTTTTTTCCCCCCACACAAGCTGTGACACCTAGAATACCTTCCATGAGCCTATCAGCAAGGCTCCCCCTTCTCCTTCCAGTCCCTCAAGACCCATTTCTCACACCACATCTACTGAAAACTAACCAGCTTCCTTTAAGATATCCATTTATCCCCTCCTCCCTGACAAAAGAAAGAAGAGGTCCAGCCCTTTTACTACACTGTGCCTTTTCCTTGCCCTTAATGAGTGATCACATAATCTTATTGATGTTACCTCCATTTTCTCCTCCCCCAACTGTCTTATTTCCTCCTCATTACATCCAGTGTAATTTGGGTTTGCAAACTCCTCACAGCAGAGATCTTTTCTTCTTTCTGGCTTGGGAGGTGCCAATAGAAACTGGTAATGTATGTGGCAATACCATAGTCAGGATCCACATAGTCTTCCACAGCTGCAGAGTCCAAGCATCTACCCAGCTCTACTCTGTGAACGTATAATACCCCAGAATTTGGCCCATACATTCTTGAAGCTGATCATACTTTTAGAACAGGAGTTATTCAAAGTTTTGTTGTCTTATATCACAGTAAGAACCCATTCTAATAACAATAATCTATGTTTGCCTGTAGGAAGCTTTTGTGGTCCTTTCAGAATATTCATCTCCATACAAACTAGGATACGTTCCATCCACATCCTTATTTTAACAAATCTCAGATAACATTTAATACATCTCAAACTGACCCTTTCTACCCCTTCTCTCTACACACACACACACACACACACACACACACACACACACACACACACA
>NW_020664419.1:36894769-36901422 GCF_002925995.2 Terrapene triunguis | reverse complement strand
CACACACACACACACACACACACACACACACACACACACACACACACTTTCTTCTCTAATCAGGCTCATCATATCCATCTTAAATGAATATTCATAGTTTACAGCTTACAGTCCAAATCAAATTATTTTTCAGAGCACAGAGACACCATCATTGGTCTGTTATGTAGATATCTGTACAATACTCATCCATAGGATTTTATGCTGGCTTTAAGCTACTTTCTTGTTCTGCATCTTCCCTTATACACATATAGTGTGTTTATAAAATACTTTTATCTAAAATTTAAATATATTCATTTGTATTTAAACTTCCAGCCACATCACATCCATCTTCTTTTTTTAAAAACTCTCAGAGGACTTTATTAACAAGGAGGGAATCAATCCTTCACAGTTTTCCTTCTAAACATGATTTGAAAAGCCTTGTCCTTGACAGAGAACAAATGCTTTCCCAATTCTTATAGTGCTTCTATTAAATGACAATGCTTATTTGTATGTAAGCACAGCCCTTACACAAAAATAGTCAAATTGTGATTTCTTGCAGTATGGAATGAGGCAGAGCTTAGGACTAGGGCTTTTATGAAGCTTCAGCTAGACGATCCATGTCAAGGTCTCACTGCCATAAATTGAAAAGGCTCATAAATGATCTGATAGGCAACATTTTTGATGTGACTTGCTCTATGTTGGCCAGTAGTTTTGCTTCAAATGTCACTTGCACCTTTTTAATGCTATTGCCACATATAGCAGATGGGTTTTTTGTATTTCATGTCCTTCATTTGGGAAGATTATTTATTTGGAGTCTGGCCAAATGGTTGGATTTCTGTAGCCTTTTAGCTTAGGACAACTTTTCTCTTTGGTATATGGGTGCAACTTGGAAATATTTGTTACAGCAAAGCCTCTGGTATTAGTAGTGCATATTTAAAATGAAAAACATGCATAAGGCAATTTGGGTAGGATGTTCAAGACAATGGAATGAAAAAAGCTGCTGATTTACATAATCTGCCATTTTCTCTTATCTGCAACATTCTGCACAGCAAAATTACAGCTAGCAAATGAAATTTAAATGTCACTGCATGAGCTAATCTTAGCCAAAACATAAGAAATTTAAATTAGCTCATAGTTATAAAGCAGCTTGCAAGCCACACTTAAAAGCTGAAATAATTTTTTGTTGCACGAAAAGAAAGGTGGTTTATCCCTAATGTTTATGCTCCACTCAGATGGTCATTTGGCCATCCTCAATATTCTGAAGGTGATAGGAAGGATTCCTACGTGACGCCACTTGCCAGCATGACAGATTGAAGACACAGGAGCCCTCATGCTTATTCTGGACTACAGAACACAGCTGCAATCCCTGCCTAACAGTGTGAGAGTGCTGCTGTGACATAGCCATGTCTGGAGAATCTACCAAAATGGAAACATTCTAGAATGAAATAAAATTAAGCATAAAGGGCTTGATCCTGCATGGTTCTGAGCATGATGATCGGAACCCCAGGCAGGCAGTGGGCTGAGCGGGGCCGGCGGACGGGACCCCGGAAAAAAGACGCGAAATGATTGTCTGCCGTTGCTTTCACGGAAGGAGGGAGGGAGGGGGGGCCTGACGACATGTACCCAAAACCACCCGCGACAGTTTTTGCCCCATCAGGCATTGGGAGCTTAACCCAGAATTCCAATGGGCAGCGGAGACTGCGGGAACTGTGGGATAGCTACCTACAGTGCACCGCTCTGTAAGTTGATGCTAGCCATGGTAGCGAGGATGCACTCCGCCGACTTAATGCGCTTAGTATGGACATACGCAATAGACTGTATAAAATTGAATTCTAAAAAATCGATTTCTATAAAATCGACCTAATTTCGTAGTGTAGACATACCCTTAGTTAGTGTAGTCTGTTGCACGGTGTAATAGCATGGAGTTGAGATGTGATAGCTTTCTTAAGATTTGTTGTTAAGGTAATACAGATCAGATTCCCAGCTCCCTGGGCAAAACAAAAAGGTGTATCCACAACTCAGACTGGTGTCCTTCAGTTCAATACAATGGTAACTGTAATCTTAAACTCCATCTACTGATAGGATGTCAGTCCTTCAATTTGCTGTGTTGTATATTCAGCGCCTGTAGCAATGCAAGACATTTACATTTAGGGGTAACCAGAAGATTACTAGTTCCTGGGCTAGGTATTGCAAAGATCAAAGTACATAGAAATATGCATATGTATACATTCACATAAGTTCTTAATGGCTGGTGATTAATAATAACTGCTCACTTCCAGCTCTTTCCACTCCCCACTGTGCCAAACAACGTACAGAAGTGCTACCTCTGAAAAAAATGGCATTGTCTCAATGACTCCATACAAAAACGAACATTTTGATAACTGCTAAACCTACAAACTCTGTCTGGATTCTGAAATTCAGCCCGTAATGGGCTTCTTCTCCCTCATTAGTTGGACAGCAGGTGGGTGTGACTTGGGAGGAATGCTGGGGAATGGGAACTGAAACAAAGTGATGTTTTGAAGGATGGTGCTGCCTGCTGCCAGCTTTAGGAGAGGCAGGTGCTGCTGTGTGAGAGCTGTGAAAGTTTGTTGGAATAATGTGGTTTCACTTCATTCCTTTGGATGCACCCCATACTATAGTATTTTAAATGAAAGAAATTATGCTGAGTTAAAAAGCTCTATTGACAGCAGAGCAAAGACATCCAAGGACTTGCCCGTAGTCAGACAGTGAGTTGCAAGTTATCCTTCTTTAGAACCAATAAGCCTCCAAGTGACAAGTCCTTTGAAATAACCTCTGTACTAGAGCCATGCCAATCCTGCAGGCAGAATGAGCCTCTTCGGATCTCCTTGGATGTTTGAGTTAAAAGAAAAAACATGTTCAAAGGAACATTGTATCCCTTCTCACCACATGGGTCCAACCTCTCTAGCACTGGGACACTGATCATTGCCACTCCACTCGACTTTCCCTCTCTGTCTTCTTGTGTTGTGCTGGCTGGCTGTTTCCCCCCATTTTTGAAGCTTGGAGAGGCTGCTGGACAAAATGGTTGTCCCCACCCCCAACTTCTCAATTCCAAAGGATCTTTTGAGATGGCCAAGAAACTTCCCACCTCCATCCACTCACACATAACAGTGGGAAAAGGTGTTTTTTTCCTCTTCCACTGAAGTCAGTGGATTAAGTTACAGGGAGAGATAATGCTTCATAAATCCTGGCAATTTTAGGCTTGGAATTAGGAAACTTTACTTCCTAGTGTATAGTTACTAGAAAACGCTTGATTGTACTACTTGCCGCAGTGGGCTTTATGAGACACTATCTGCCTCTAGACTTAAGAGTCATAACAAGGGGAAAGAGAGGGAGACAGAGAAAGAGTGTGTGTGGAGGGGGTAAGGGGTGTAAAGGCAGATTCTTGTCCCTCACCCGCCAAAAACCCTTGGGATTTGGATGGGCAATAGAAGTGGCCAAATGGCACCCCAAAAATACCCCAGGGGTAAAGATATCTGGCCCATTATTTTTTCTCTTCCAGCTCCTTCCTTCTTTCTCCACCCTGAACCACCTCCCACACATATCTTCACTCCTTCCCTATCTATTACACTGCTCTACAGCCAAAATGCTTCTGAAATAAATGTAGTCAAACTTAACTAATTCTGGGTCACTGAGAACGAAAATGATGCTTAAAATTGTTGATTGGCTCTAGTTTTCAAGATATGCTATTGGGTCAGTATATACGACCCTTGACTTGGGAATGGCGGAGGATAAGTGAGTTATAAAGGGAAGGGATCTCAATTTAAACCAGAAATGACTAAAATACATCTTTGACTGGATCTATGAATAAATCTATGACTGGGTTTGGACAGTACTTGCTTTTTAGGCAAAACAATGAATGATGCAATCTGAAGCTGGTATTGCATCATACATGATATGAATTGCATCATGTTATTCCTAGAAGTCATGGATGATGCAATCATAACGAAGCTTACATCACTCTGCTGAACAAATTGCCCTATATCAGCTCTAGAAATCATACAGTGTCGTGCTCTCTTATTTGTCAGTGTTGGATTTTGCAAAGGGACACATTTCTGTTTAGCCAAAGTGAGCAGAGATGCCTCGTACTTGTGTGAACAGTGCAGATAACTTCTGCTATGTTTGTGGTGAAGTGACTTTTGCATCACAAAAGCGCAGTATAACCACTATGGTTAAGAAAGTCTATCACCTTTATTTTGGCTGCAAAATTGGAGATCAAGACAAGGGGTGGGCCCCACACATATGCTGCAACACTTGTGCAACAAATCTTCGCCAGTGGTTGAACAGGAAAAGGAAATCTATGCCTTTTGCAGTACCAATGATTTGGAGAGAGCCAACAGATCATACCAGCAATTGTTACTTCTGCATGGTGCCTCCAGTTGGGAAAGGTGTGTCAAAGAAGAAAAAGTGGACTGTGCATTATCCAAACATTCCATCAGCTATATGCCCGGTACCCCACGGAGAAGGACTGCCGGTTCCTGATGCACCAGAATCATTCTCACTTGAGTCAGACGAGGAAGAGGAAGAGGATTAAACTTCTGGTCCTGAACCATCAATGTCACAGGACCCACATTTTCTCTCATCCTCCTCCTCTGAACCACACCTCATAACACAAGGTGAACTGAATGACCTTGTCAGGGATTTGGAACTACCCAAGAGTAAGGCAGAGCTGTTGGGCTCCAGACTACAGCAGTGGAATCTCCTGGCAGGTGATGTTAGGGTTTCCATGTTCCGTGACCGTCAAAAGGATCTTGTCCCATTCTTCTTCATGGAAGGTGATCTTGTAGCCTGCAACAACATCGATGGTGTGATGGCAGCCCTCAACATCGTTCACGATCCAGATGAGTGGAGACTGTTCATTGATTCATCGAAGACGAGTCTTAAAACTGTTTTACTGCATAATGGCAATGTTTTGCCATCAATTCCAGTTGGTCATGCAGTCCATATGAAGGAAACCTATGACAACATGAAACAACTTTTGAGGTGCATAAACTATGACCAACATCAGTGGCAGCTTTGTGGCGATTTGAAGGTTGTTGCTCTCTTGCTTGGTCTGCAGACTGGATACACAAAGTACTGCTGTTTTCTCTGCGAATGGGATAGTCGTGCAAGAGATTCCCACTACATCAAGAAAGATTGGCCACTCCGACAGTCATTGGAGCCTGGGAGGAAAAGTGTTCAGCATCCACCACTTGTTGAATCAAGGAAGATTTTGTTACCACCCTTACACATCAAGCTGGGTCTGATGAAGAACTTTGTCAAGGCCATTGACAAAACACAAGCAGCTTTCAAGTATCTCCGTGGAAAATTTCCAAGGTTAAGTGAAGCTAAGATAAAGGAAGGTGTCTTTGTTGGTCCTCAGATTCGTGAACTTCTTTGAGATGATGCATTTGACCATGCACTGCGTGGCAAGGAAAAGACGGCATGGAAAGCCTTCCAGTTAGTGGCAATAAATTTTCTCGGAAACAACAAGGCAGACAACTACAGGTTGTTGGTGGAAAACCTCCTCAAGGCACACAAAAGCCTTGGTTGCAACATGTCACTAAAGATACATTTTTTTGCACTCTCATCTAGATTTTTTTCCACCGAACTGCGGAGCAGTGAGCGACGAGCACGGCGAGCGATTTCACCAGGACATTGCAACAATGGAGAAACGCTATCAGGGCAAATGGAGCCCATCAATGCTTGTAGACTATTGCTGGACAGTGACAAGAGATGCTCCATTTAATGAATACAAGAGACAAGCCAAGAAGAGCCGAGTAGACACTGAATAGGACTAAACTATGTACAGAATAGTTTTTTGCCTTTTGTTTCATAATAAATTTTATTTATATAACCCTTTTGCTGATTTTTAAAGTGTTACACAAACAGGACAGGTGAAATATTATCATGTAAAGCAACCATAAGCACATGAAAAGACCTAGGTTTACAATTTATGATTAAAACTCTACTATCTACACAATATACATAGACATAAAATGTAAAAACTTAAATATCTTAGAAACAGTAGCCAATCAGTTGTTTTAATTGTCATATTTGAATTCAGCACATCAAAATACATAATAAATAGCACATTTTATCTCTGAAGCAGATGACTTCTCAAAAATTGTAGACCAGTGTTACATTTCAACTTCATTCCCATATTTAACATAATGGGAGAATGAGTGTAGGGATATTGTACAGGAGGGTTTTACACTCTAAATAGATTATCCTTTATTCTCAGTGATTTAAAGTAGGTGACCTGTAGCAAGAGCAAATAAATGATGTGGAGCTTTTCATTTTTTTAAGCAAAGTCTGGAAGCATGTTGAAAATAGGACCCAATTTAATTCTGCAAATGTAGGCAATACTGGGACAGCATTTTAAATACCAGACTTCATGTGCTGGCACACAATGGCTTGAGCTGGCAAGAAGGGACCTGCACTGGGACAGCTGCAGGAGCTTCTTTTAGAAGCTTTGATTTAAAAATATACATATTGATTTTCTCTATTTGTTTTGTTTAAATATTTGTTGTGTTGTTTAATTATCAGAAATATTCAATATTTTATATTTTAAGATCTCAGGACTGTCACATATACTTAATAGATTTTAATGAATTCCCTAGTGCAGTGGTTCCCAAACTTGTTCCGCCGCTTGTGCAGGGAAAGCCCCTGGCGGG
>NW_020664419.1:36872411-36894369 GCF_002925995.2 Terrapene triunguis | reverse complement strand
GGGTAGGAAATTACTTTTTGTCAAGGTCCAAATTTCTTGGTCAAGATTTAGTCAAGGTCCACACTCCAGAGAAACATTTTTCACACTGCAAGTGCCCCACACATACAATGCTGTGAAATATACCCAGGACCTGTTACTTATATTTTTAGTGCATTAAATGAAAAATAAAATCAAACCCTGTATAACCTAAAAATAACTGCCAAAAAAGATGTAAGTACTTAGATAAAATGTCAAATAAAAGCAAATATTAGCATCTAAACACTTTCAGACTGTAGTAGGAAGAGAGCCTGAGACATAAGACCTTGTATCAGAGGCCTGGTATAAGGCAAGACCTGCTCACAGAATCTGGCAATAACAGGGCTAATATTACAGAAATACACATTCCTAAGAAGTGCTAAGCACAGAGTACTCATGCAAACACATCCCATATCAAGTGGTACCAGAACATCCCAATATCAAGGATGGTACAAAAACATTCCCCAAAGATAACAGGAACACACTGACCCCTCCTAAAAGATAAGGTCAGGATGACAGTATGTAATAGAGATGTTTTGATCGAACCAACATGTACAAGGTGATGGGTGATAACTAGCCACGTCAGAAGTAACTAAGTCAGAGGCAGTACTAACTTGTTTGTATCAGGGTATAAAGATGTATCTCAGAGGGAGTACAGTAACTCCCCACTTAACGTTGTAGTTATGTTCCTGAAAAATGTGACTTTTAAGTGAAATGATGTTAAGTAAATCCAATTTCCCCATAAGAATTAATGTAAATGGGGGGTGGGGGCGGGGGAGGTGTTAGGTTGCAGGGAAATTTTTTCCGCCAGACAAAAGACATTATATGCGGTTTGACTCACAGCTGTGACTAGGTAAGTGAATATCCTCTGGCCCAGAGCTCTGGTGAGGGTGTGGGCCAACAACACCCCCACTCCTAGGCCTGCAGAGTCCTCCCTGTGCAAGCTCTGCAGGTTTGGGCTCGACACGGGAGCCAGGCAGAGTAGGCAAGCGGCAGCACATAGGAAGGGACACTGTGCTGCATCCTTCCCCAGCACCCGATGGGGATGTCTCTGCTGGCCTCTGAGCAGCAGATCATACAAATGCCTGATCCAGTTAGTCACTGAATGCCCTCCCTGCCCCCCAGGTACAGGGGAGACCAGTTGTCTCCTAAGTCAGTGATTCTCAACCAGGGGGTCTGGGGCCTATGGGGGGCCGCGAGCAGGTTTCAGGGGGTCCTCCAAGCAGGGCCAGTGTTAGACTCGCTGGGGCCCAGGGCAGAAAGCCAAAGGCCCACCGCATGGGGCTGAAGCCTGGGGCCCTGAGCCCTGCTACCAGGGGCTGAAGCCAAAGCCTGAACAACTTAGCTTTGTGGGGCCCCTGTCGCATGGGGCCCTGTGACGTTATTGACATGAACCGTAACTGTATTGTTGCAACCACTGTTCTATATTTGCAGCAAATATCGTACAATGGTTGTCGAGTGAGGTGTCTATGAAAAGGTTATGATTTTCTGGTTATGACTATGCTATCTGTATGCATGTATCATTTTTGTATTTGAAGTAATAAATATTGGCTTTGTACTTGTAGCTCAATGTGTTTAATTCTAAATAGCATTAGTGAAGCATTTGGTCAGCTTCTTGAGAAAGGAATTACTGACAATGGTCCTTGGGAGACTCCAAACACTTAACTGACAATGGACCTTGAGAGACTCCAATCCACATAAGGAGGCTTCCTGGGAACGTTCAAGGTAGCATGTGAGCAATAGCTGCTCTCCCTTATGACTCCAAACTCCATCTTGCTGCTGTGATTTTCTACAGTAAGAACAAAGGGGTGGCTTGGGGCGGCACAATTCCAGGGATGGCATTCCGGCCTTTTTTTTTTTTTTGGCTTGGGCGGTTGTGCTCTCAGAGCTTGGGGTGACAAATTTTTTGCTTGGGGCGGCAAAAAACCTAGAGCCGTCCCTGCTTCCACATGGCAGAGGATATAAAAGGCCCTGGAAACCCCTCCATTTTGTCTTCAATCCTGCTTCTTACCTCTGAAGGAACTTTGCTACAAACTGAAGCTCTGAACAAAGGACTGAATGACCCCTCCAAGTTGTGGATATACTCCAGAGATTTGATTTGAACCTGCAGTTTATTCCATCACTGCTACAAGCCTGAACCAAGAACTTTGCCATTACTGTTTGCAATTGATTCCATTTAATTGATTCCAACCAATTTTAGCTCTCATCTATATTTCTTTCTTTTTATGAATAAACCTTTAGATTTTAGATTCTAAAGGATTGGCAACAGTGTGATTTGCGGGTAAGATCTGACTTGTATATTGATCTGGGTCTAGGGCTTGGTCCTTTGGGATTGGGAGAACCTTTTTTCTTTTACTCGGGTATTGGTTTTCATAACCAGTCATCCCCATAAGGAGCGGTGTTTGTGGTGATACTGGGAAACTGGAGTGTCTAAGGAAATTGCTTGTATGACTTATGGTTAACCGGTGGGGTAAAACCAAAGTCCTCTCTGTTTGACTGGTTTGGTGCCTTAATAGTAAAGGAACTCCAGCTTTGGGCTGTAACTGCCCTGATCTAAGCAATTTGTCCTGAATTGATACTCTCAGTAGTGTCCCACCAAAGACAGCATCATTACAGGCCCCAGGCAATTGCCCTGCTTGTTACCCCCCCAATGCCAGCCCTGGCTTTTATATGTAGAAAACAAGTTATTGTGACGTAGGTGGGTTTTTATAGCATATTGAGGGAGCCTCACAAAGAAAAAGGTTGAGAACCCCTGTCCTAAGGGAACCAATCTTTCAGGTTGCATAGTACGCTCAGGACACACAATGCAGAGGCACTGGGCCTCTAGTTCCCTGCAGAGCTGGAGACAGCCATCGGCTTCTGGCGCTGCAGGCGCCGACTTTTCAAACTGCCGGGGGGTGCTCCACCCCTGGATCTGCCCCAGGCCCCACCCCCACTCCACCCCCTCCCCAAAGGTCCCACCCCGCCTATTCATGCCCAGTTCTGCCCCCTCCACCAAGTGCGCCACGTCCTCGCTCTTCCCCCTCCCTCCCAGCCTCTCTGTATGCCACGAAACAGCTGATTGTGGCGGGCAGGAGGCGTGGAGAGGTAGGCGCTGATCTGTGGGGCCCACCGGTGGGAGGGAGGTGCTGGGGGTGGGGTGGAGGGTGTTAGAACACTGCGCAACTTTAAATGAGCATGTTCTCTTATAGAACAGCAACTTAATAATGAAACAACTTTAACCAGGATGACTTGGTAAGTGAGGAAAATAAATAATAAATAAATTAATGGAGATATCCTATCTCCTAGAACTTGAAGGGACCTTGAAAGGTCATTGAGTCCAGCCCCCTGCCTTCACTAGCAGGACCAAGTACTGATTTTGCCCCAGATCCCTAAGTTTTGATTGAACTCATAACCCTAGGTTTAGCAGGCCAATGCTCAAACCACTGAGCTATCCCTCCCCCCCCCAGGAGTTACTGTATCTTTGTTCAACCAAGGGGGGAATGGAAAGTCCCAACGTTCACTGAGCTGTGTCCATTGTCACATATCTTAGTAGCCTCATAGAGTCTGCCAGACACTATTACTGTGCTTTGTCAACACAATAAACAATAAACCTGGCCTGGTGCCTTCAATACCTTAACCGATCTTGTGGTCATTGGGTGGTTCGCTCAAGGTCTGCTGTGCCGTCTGTCTGCGCAGAACTGGGGCAGAACACAGGGAGAACACACACAAGCAGCCGAACATCTAACCACACAGACAACTGTCAAGTTTTGAATATGTTTTGTGAAATAAAATTATTGTAGGCATATCTGTATATAGATAAACATATTAAAAATAAACCACAAAAGGCTGAAAAGTTAACATAAGTATCAGAGTTTGAAAGAAAATAACACTTAGAACACATGAATTCTTCATCTTTTATGATTTAAGTCTTTCCAATAACAAATACATGCAGCCCTGAGTCCCTGCACGGTCCACTGAAAAGCCTCTGGCAGTCCAGATTTGCACCGCAGGCTGCTTATTGACTACCCCCTGCTCTCAGCCAAATGTTGTTTGCCTGATGTCAATAATATTATCCCTGTGTATAAGGCAAGAAGGATTCGGCCCTTAGAATTTCTAGCTGTGCATATTGTGTGTTTTTCGTGACATTTGCCAGTTCCCTATTTCCAAGGCAGTAGAGAAGACATAGTTGCTATGGCGCTGATCCTGCAAATGGTTCTGCCTCGATGGACCATTGATGCTAAAGGGATTCAGTGCTGACACAGAGGTGCCTTCATAGAACAACTTGCAAGATTTGGGTCTCCTGGTTATTTTCAGGGAGAGGATAGTGGGGGAATATTGGGCCCAAAGAATGGCTGTTATCAGGTCAGAAATTAATTTGCTTCTTTGAAGACAGAAGACCTGACGTTTGAAAGATTTTGTCTGTGTTGTTTCAATAGCCCAGAATGAGTAACTTCTTTTAAATTAATTGTTATAGTCTAAGATGATTCATTTCTTTAGAAGAAGGTTGAACTATCTGATTATCAGGTTTACAATTAAGTGGCACTGTAGTTCCCCGAGGGTCTTCATCTTCCAATAATCTTAATTGCAATTTGCTGTAATTGGTATCCAGTTATCTGTTGCATCCCCTTCTTTTGTACTTGGAAAATTCAAAATGCTGACAAGCCAGTTTTGACATATTTGGTGAATGTGTTAATTATGGAGGAACTGGCAACTACTTCATGGTCAAACTGGGTTCAGTTTTTCTAGTTAAAAGCATATTTAAACCTTTTGTAAGGCATAAAAACAAATCTTAACCATAACCAAAATTACACCATTTACTCTGAGGGTAAAGTCAGCTGGTGTAAATCAGTGTCAAGCCAATAGAGCAGTGCTGACTTACACCAGTTGAGGATGTAACCCAAAATTTTCTGCAAAATTCTGAGAAAATGTCTCACAACTCTAAGAATCCAAAGGAATTAAAAATTACTCTTATTAAATATGCAGTGTTGTTGTAGCTGCGCTGGTCCCAGGATATTAGAGAGACAAGGTGGGTGGACTAATATCTTTTATTGGACCAATTTCTGTTGGTGAGAGAGACAAGTTTTGAGCTTACACAGAGCTCTTTTTCAAGTCTGGGAAACTAACTCGTGCAGGAGGCTTCGGGGCGGGGGGGGGAGGGGAAAAGAGTGAGGGCATGGCAGGATCAGGGGAGGGGGCGGGAAGGGGTGGAGTGGGGGCAGGGCCTGTGGCAGAGCTAGGGCTTAAGCAGTGAACACCCCCGGCACATTAGAAAGTTGGCACCTGTAGCTCCAGACCCGGAGTCGGTGCCTATACAAGGAGCTGCATACTAACTTCTGAAGAGCCGCATGTGGCTCCGGAGCCACAGGTTGGTCACCCCTGTCCTAAGGCATGCAAGAGGACAGCTCTTTTCCTGCTGACGATAGGAAGCCAATGAAAGTGAAGTTCCTTTCCTGCACACATTTTAAAGTGTGCAGCAGTGGAATTCCTCTCCTGGCCCTGCAGCATTTCTAAGGTCTTCAGGGCTCTCTAAATATGTGATAATTAGAGCAGGTTTTAGTTACCATGTTTGTGCCAGTAGATTCATGAGAATATATTTATGGGCAGGGCCATCCCTACCCATACACAAAGTACGCAGCTGCATAGGGCACCAGGGAATTTGGGGCACCACATTTCCTGGTGCCCTGCACAGCTGCATGCTGCTCCAGCCCATGCTCTGCCTCTTCTCCATGGCCCCTGCCCCTGCTCTGCTCCAGCCCCACCTTTTCCCACCCCTGCTCCGCCCCAGCCCTGCCCCAACTCCACCCATTCCCCAAAGCCCCCGCCCCCACTCCACCCCTTTCCCAAAGCCCCCCGTCCCTGATCCACCCCCAACCCACCCCTTCCTGCCCCTGCCCCACCTCCACTCCCCTAAGGACTGCAGCAGGGCCGGGCCTGCACTCACCGGTAGCCAGGGCCGGCTCCAGGGTTTTGGCCGCCCCAAGCAGCCAAACAAAAAACAAAAAACAAAAAAGCCGTGATCGTGAGCTGCGGTGGCAATTCGGCGGGAGGTCCTTCGCTCCAAGCAGGAGTGAGGGACTGTCCGCCGAATTGCCGCCGAACAGCTGGACCTGCCGCCCCTCTCCGAAGTGGCCGCCCCAAGCACCTGCTTGGTAAGCTGGTGCCTGGAACTGGCCCTGCCGGTAGCAGGAAGTGCAGTGACCCGGCCCCAGTCATGCCACCGGTGAGTGTTGGGGGGAGGTTCCCCCCTGCCCCCCAAGCCAGCCCTCCCCCCCCCAGCGGAGACCTGGGGCCCCACACACCCCTGCGTAGTGCTCCAGAATGGCTAGGGAGGGCCTTGTTTATGGGAGTGATATAGTGTTGACTCCTCTGCTCTCCTGTCCTACCCTATTGCCAGAACAAACTAAGGCCTCTCATTTAGCTTTCTTTAGCAGCAAGGTGTTTGTTTCCAGGTAAAGTCTATAGCAAAACCATAACATCTCTGGGCTTGCAGAGTCAGTCTACAGCATTAATTCCACCTCATTCCCTCTATTGGTTTACTAGTTAGTGAATTCTGGAACCACATTATCTATGGTCTGTCTCTCCAGGTTATAATAATGAGAACAGTTTATCATGTCCGTCCCTTCTCCTTTCTCTCCTGACATTGCAAACTAGTATCACACTGTTATGATTAATAGTGACAATTGTGAGTCTCTCACACTCTTCTTATTGGCCACCTAGCTGTTTTGAAGCTTAGCAGTACTTTCAGTGAATGGTACTTCTATTCCCTTATGTGTGTTCTATTTAATCCACCTCTTGAATTCATGGCATTCTGGTTCTGCTAGATTCTGTTCAGTTAGACCTTTGCGCTAACAACAGAACTAGAGCTCATCTTAGCCCCACTGTTAATTCATACACACTAATATTGTTTCACTAAAGGAATATCCCAAAATATCATAGAAATGTAGGGATGGCAGGGACCTTAAGAAGTCATTTAATTTAGCCCCTATGCTGTGGCAGGACCAAACATACCTAAACCATCCCTGACAGGCATTTGTCCAACCTGTTTTTAAAAACCTCCAATGATGGGGATTCCACCACCTTCCTTGGAAGCTTACTACAATGCTTAACTACTCTTACAGATAGAAAGTTTTTCCTAATAACTAACCTAAATCTCCCTTGCTGAAGATTAAGCGGATTACTTCTTGTCCTGCCTTCAGTGGACATAAGAACATAAGAACAGCCATACTGGGTTAGACCAAAGGTCCATCTAGCCAAGTATCCTGTCTTCCGACAGTTGCCAATGCCAGGTGCCCCAGAGGGAATGAACAGAACAGGTAATCATCAAGTGATCCATCCCCTGTCGCCCATTCCCAGCTTCTGGCAAACAGAGGCTAGGGACACCATCTTTGCCCATCCTGGCTAATAGCCATTGATGGACCTATCCTCCATGAATTTATCTAGTTCTTTTTTGAAACCTGTTATAGTCTTGGTCTTCACAAGATCCTCTGGCAAGGAGTTCCACGGGTTGACTGTGCATTGTGTGAAAAAATACTTCCTTTTGTTTGTTTTAAACCTGCTGCCTATTAATTTCATTTGGTGGCCCCTAGTTCTTGTGTTATGAGAAGGAGTAAAAACACTTCCTTATTTATTTTCTCCACACCAGTCATAATTTTATAGACCTCTATCATATCCCCCCCTTAGTCATCTCTTTTCCAAGCTAAAAAGTCCCAGTCTTATTAATCTCTCCTCAGACAGAACCCGTTCCATACCCGTAATCATTTGTGTTGCCCTTTTCTGAAACTTTTCCAAGTCCAATATATCTATTTTGAGATGAGGCGACCACATCTGCACACAGTATTCAAGATTTGGGCGTACGATGGATTTATATAGAGGCAATATGATATTTTCTGTCTTATTATCTATCCCTTTCCTAATGATTCCCAACATTCTGTTAGCTTTTTTGACTGCCACATTGAGTGGATATTTTCAGAGAGCTATCCACAATGCCTCCAAGATCTCTTTCTTGAGTGGTAACAGCTAATTTAGACCCCATGATTATATATATATATATAGTTGGGATTATGTTTTCCAATGTTCATTACTTTGCATTTATCAACATTGAATGTCATCTGCCATTTTGTTGCACAGTCACCTAGTTTTGAGAGATCCTTTTGTAGCTCTTCGCAGTCTGCCTGGGACTTAACTATCTTGAGTAGGTTTGTATCATCTGCAAATTTTGCCACCTCACTGTTTACCCTTTTTTCCAGATCATTTATGAATATGTTGAATAGGACTGGGCCCACTACAGACCCCTGGGGGACACCACTATTTACCTCTCTCCATTCTGAAAACTGACCATTTATTCCTACCCTTTGTTTCCTATCTTTTAACCAGTTACCAATCTATGAGAGAACCTTCCCTCTGATCCCATGACTGCTTACTTTGCTTAAGAGCCTTTGGTGAGGGACCTAAAATCTAAGTACACTATATCCGCTGGATCCCCCCTTGTCCACATGCTTGTTGACCCCCTCAAATAATTCTAGTAGATTGGTGAGGCATGATTTCCCTTTACAAAAACCATATTGACTATTCCCCAACAAATTATGTTCATCTATGTGTCCGACAATTTTGTTCTTTACTATAGTTTCAACCAGTTTGCCCGGTACTGAAGTCAGGCTTACCGGCCTGTAATTGTTGGGGTCACCTCTGGAGCCCTTTTTAAAAATTGGCATCACATTAGCTATCCTCCAGCCATTTGGTACAGAAGCTGATTTAAATGATAGGTTACAGATGACAGTTAGTAGTCCTGCAATTTCACATTTGAGTTCCTTCAGAACTCTTGGGTGAATACTTGGAGAACACTTACTCACAGTCCTGTTTATAACAGTTCTTAACATATTTGAAGACTGTTATCAGGTTCCCCCATCAATCTCCTTTTCTCAAAACTAAACATGCCCAGTTTTTAAAATCTTCCCCCCAGGTCAGATTTTCTAAACCTTTTATCATTTTTGTTACTCTCTCTGGACTCTCTCTAATTTTTAAAGTGTGGAGCTCAAAACTGGATACAATACTTCTGCTGACACCTCGCTGATGCTGAGTAGAGGGGGACATTACTTTCAGTGTCTTACATATGACACTGCTGTCAATACACCCCAGAATGATAATAGCTTTTTTTGCTATTGCATCACATTTTTGGCTCATATTCAATTAGTGATCCACTATAACCTCAAATCCTTTTCTGCAGTACTACTGCCTAGCCAGTTGTTTATTTTGTATATGTGCGTTTGATTTTTCCTGCCTAAATATAGTACTTTGCACTTGTCTTTATTGAATTTCATCTTGTTGATTTCAGTCCAATTTGTCAAGGTCATTTTGAACTCTAATTCTGTTCTGCAAAGTGCTTGCACCTCCTCCCAGATTGGTGTCATCTGTAAATTTTATAAGCATATTCTCCACTCCATTATCCAAGTAATTAATGATAATATTGAATAGTGCCAGTCCCAGGACAGACTCCTGCAGGACAGCACTAGATACTCCTAGTTTGACAGTGAACCATTGATAACTATTTTTGAATATATTTTTTTCAACCAGTTATGCACCCACCTTATCGTAATTTCTTCTAGACCATATTTTCCTAGCTTGCTTATGAGAATGTCATGTGGGACTGTGTCAAAAACCTTACTAAAATCAAGATATATCACATCTACTGCTTCTCCCCCCCCACCCCATCTACCAGGTCAGTAACCCTGTCAAGGAAGGTGATTAGGTTGGTTTGACATTATTTGTTCTGGACAAATCCATGTTGGCTACTACTTGTTATCCTCAAGGTGCTTACAAATTGATTGTTAATTTGTTCCAGTATCTTTCCAGGTATCAAATTAGGCTGGCTGGTCTATAATTCCCCAGATCCGCTTTGTTCCTCTTCCTAAACATAGTACTATGTTTGTCCTTCTCCTTCTCTTTGAGACCTCACCACCCTCCATGAGTTCTCAAATATAATTGCTAATCTTTCTGAGATAGCGAAAGCAATTTCCTTAAGTGCCCTAAGGTGAATTTCATCAGGCCCTGCTGTCTTGAATACATCTAACATATCTAAATATTCTTTAACCTGTTCCTTTTCCTATTCTGGCTTGTGTTCCTTCCCCCTTGTTAAATGTTGATTGTGTTAAGCATCTGGTCACAATTAACTTTTTTAGTGAAGACTGCAGCAAAATAGGCATTAAACACACATCAGCGCTTCTTGATGTCACCCATTATTAGCTCACCTTCTCCACTAAATAGTTAGCACCTACACTTTTCTTCTTGTTCCTAATGTTATTATAGAACAGAGGTGCCTTTTATGTCCCTTGCTAGATGTAACTCATTTTGTGCCTACTAGGGCTTGTCTACACAGGGCTTGTCTTCACTTCCACAGTGAATTAAGATACACTAAATTCAGGCCACTTTAATTCTGAATGAGAGTGTCCACACAGGAGTTTAATGCAGTTTAATTAATCCATATTAAATGTACATCTGTAGTTAATTTGGATGAATTTTTCTGAGTATCTCCATGTAAAGCAGCCCTTACCTTTAATGATTTTGATTTTGTCCCTATGTGTTTATGCTATTTTTTTTGTACTCAGCCTTAGCAATTTGTCCATGTTTCCACTTTTCTATAGGATTCCTTTTTGATTTTCAGGTGATTAAACAGTTCTTGGTCCAGCCTCTTCCTATTGGCCTCTTACTATTGTTGGATGCTGTTGTGCCATTAATATTGCCTCTGAGAAATTGCCAGCTCTCCTGAACTCCTTTTTTTCCTTAGATTTTCTTCCTATCAGATCTCTGAATTTGTTAAAGTCTTCTTTTTATTCTGCTGCTTTCACTTCTTCCTTTTTTTAGAATCATGAAATCTATAATTTTGTGATCACTTTCACCCAAATTTCCTTTTACCTTCACATTTGCAACCAATTTCCCCCTGTGAGTTAGAATCAAGTCCAAAATGGATGTCCCACTAGTTTCTTCCTCTACCTTCTGAAACAAGTTGTCATCCCCGGTACAATCCAAGAACTTAGTGGAGGTTTTGTGTTTTGCTGTATTACTTTTCCAATGCATATCCAGCAATTAAAGTCCTCCATTACTACCAGGTCTTGTGTTTTGGCTATTTCTGGTATTTGTTCTAGAAATACCTTATCCACCTCCTCCTCTTGATTTGGTGGTCTGTAGTAGACACCTACCATGACATTGTCCCTGATCTCCCCCCTTTTTATCTTCACCCAGAGACTTTCAAAAAGCAACAAAGAGTCCTGTGGCACCTTATAGACTAACAGACGTATTGGAGCATAAGCTTTCCTGGGTGAATATCCACTTTCTCAGACGCATAAGGTGCCACAGGACTTTTTGTCGCTTTTTACAGACCTAGACTAACGTGGCTACCCCTCTGATACAGAGACTTTCAAGTGGTCTGCCTCTTACCTCCTTCTAGACCTCAGAACAAGTGTATATATTCTTGATATATAATGCAACAACTCCTCCCTTTTTCCCCTGCCTGTCTTTACTGAACAAGCTATAGCCCTTTATACCAATATTCCAGCAATGAGATTTATCCCACCCAGTCAGACAGTGATGCCAAAGTAATAATTTAGCTTGTGTACTGACTTCCAGTTCTCCCTGTTAGTTCCCCATCCCTCTTGCATTTATGTATAGATATCTAAATAAAAAAGAAATACACTTTCCACCCCCTGCACAGGAGGGGGAGTAGCAGCCTCACAGAGGCTGCCTTCCTCTTGCATGCTGTTACCCATGACATGGGTAGCTGGCACACAGGAGTGAGGAGGTGCCTTACAACCCCTTACTCCTCTGTGATGCATCACAAGGCTAATGGTGATCTAGCCCAAAGTGACCAGCACTCATGCTGGAAATAAGCTCAGAAATACAGTAATACTTAAGATAGAACTTTGTCAAGAAAAAAAAAAAAGATCCCTGAGAAATCAGGAAGAAGGAATCCATCTATAATTATTCTGTGTCACAGAGATGTGATCACAGCAGGCAGGCTCACATTTAGACAACTCCAAATGGGCATATTCAGAATAAAGTCTAGAAGTTGTGGTTCAGCAGGCAGCCCAGCTGGCTGGAACATGGGGAATTTAGAGCTTTTCTCCCCAAACAAAAGGGAGCTGGAAGCATCATAAAGCAACAAAATCCATCTTCCAAGAGCCACAGCTACCAGCTCTCAGAGTAGCAGTGCAGGTTATCATTCTTTAAGCATGCTGCAACGAAGTCACAGTGAGAAGATCAACACATCAAGCCATCTTTGAGCTATTATATGGTAATTTGCACTGACACTAGAGCTAAAATTCCCAGATGTTTGAAAGAAAGGAATTGCAAATTAGGAATACACAGGAACCCTGCCGATGATGGGGAATGGGCTTGATAGCCGCCATCTTCTGATTTCAGCCTTAGAAAGGATGGGCTTTGCTATTAGAGTTGGGGGAATAATTGTTTTTCTGGTTTGTTGCCAGGTCTGAAAAACCAAAAAACCCTAGTGGTTTGAAGTGAACCAAATCTGAACATCTTTTGAATTTTCACTGAATCAGAAAAGTCAACAAAAAGCCCACTGTGGGCTGAAATGGTGAAACCTCCCTTTCTTCTCATTTTGTAAATGGTGCCTAAGTCCCTTTGTGAATCTAGGCTGAATACATTTTTTTTTGTCAAAAGTATTCAGTGAATTTGTGTCAGATTCATAAATAATGTCATAAATAATGTCCACAAAAATTTGCCTCTCTCTAATTCCAATACCAGAGGGAGGTTAAGGGAATCTTAAACGAATACCTTAACCAGACCTTTTTTACACAGATGTTCACAGCGCGAGCGAGAGAGCAGCTTTACTGCCTTCTAGTGACTCATACAACATTGTACAGAATAATCAAGTAATACTGGAACATAGGAGTTTCCATATGGGATTGGACCCAATGTCCATCTAATCCATCATCCTGTCTCTGACAGTGGCCCACTCAGGAAGGTGTGTAAGAACCCCACAGTAAGCATATGAGGGAAAAACTGTCCCTTCACATTAGGCCTCCTCTTAACCTCTAATAGAGACTGGCTTAAACTCTGAAGCCCCAGGTTTGATATCCCTTCCGATATTTTTTTATCATTAATGATGGCAACTCTGGCTACTACTGAAAAAAAATATTGCTTTGTGCTCAAATTCTCTGACCAATTCAGAAATGATTTCAGTGCATGACAGAATGAGGCTTGCAAAACAGGAAGGTGATAATCAATCCTTGATAAGGGTGGGTCATGGAGGCAGGGCAAGGCAATCTTAAAATGGGTGAATTCTTGCTGGGCTCTGAAGATGAAAGATGCAGACTTTGTAACCATAGAAACATGATGGGCTAAGGATAATGCTGAACTTCTGATTAGGTTTTTAGTTTAGCATAAAATGCAGTTTGGAGAAGAAGATGAGATGTAGTAATAAAGACTTTTTTGCTCTTTCTGACATCCATGGATGAAAAGCACTAAAGTGATTTACAAAGGAAGATAAGTATTATGTCCAGTTTACAGATAGGGAAATTGAGACCCAGGGAGGTGACATGCCCAAGGTCAGAAATAGAAGCCACATCTCCCAACTCTTAGGCTAGGTTTACCCTTGGAGCTAGGGGTGTGATTCCCAGCTTGAGCAAACATACGTTAGCTGTCATTGAGCTAGCACATAGAAGTAGTGGTGGTGTAGCACAGGCAGCAGCAAGAGGTGGCACAGGCTAACTGGCCCTGAGTACGAACCCTCCTGGACCCCTGGGTAAATACTCGTGGCAGTTAACCCATACCACCATTTGCCACTGCCTGTGTTACCATGGCTACGCTATTTTTAGCCACTAGCTCAATGAGAGCAAGCATAAGTATGTCTACTGAACCTGGGAATCACACCCCCAGCTACAAGTACAGATGTAGCCTTAGTTTATTGCCCTACCCACTGGATCAAATAGGCTCCCATAAGATCCAGAGAGGCATTCTGACACTAATCATTAATAATTCACCCTTTGACAGTATTGGGACATAGGGCCAAATTTCATTCCCCCATTTACATCCACATATCCCCATTGATCTGAGTGAGAGCAAATTTGACTCAAAGCGTATGCAGGATTTACAGAAAGGAAAATATGAAAACCTTTAGGTAGTCAAACAGAAAGAGGATACTTACAGAAAGTTTGGCCAGTCTCGCATATCTCCTGTTTTCATATGTAGCCCTTCTGCCAGGTGGAGCCAGCAGCAACAAGGGCTGGGTTCAGTATCTAGGGGTTTTGTTTCAACAATACAACACAAAATTCGCTCACCCAGTGACTTGGGACAATTACACACCACCCCTCATAAAGGCAATACTTCCCCTCTCTCAAGGACAGAATCTGAGTGTAGCAAAACCTTTTAATAAAAGGAGGGAAGTAACTCAGCATTAATTTGAGAAAACACCACAATTAGGGTTCATAAACATAAACCATGAGCAAAAGACCCACCCCCAAGTAAGTTGGGCAGTGCCCTTTTCCCCTCAGGTTCTTAAGTTCAGCAACCCAAAAGTCCCTTTAACGTGCCCATCTCTGCTCTGCACCGCACTCACAGTTGCTGTCCTTAGCCAGTGCAGCCCCAGAGTTCAGAGGCTCATTCGCAGAGTTCACCTCCCACCCTGGGCGGAAGGTGGGGGTAAGGAGGCACCTTACACGCTCTGCTGCTCGGGCACTTGCTCGTCGCCCCAATGGCCAATTGCCATGCCTCTCTGTGCGGCTCTGCTCTGGCCCTCTCCACCAGCCGCCCTGCTGGTCACTCACTGTGCCACTCCACCAGCCTCCCTGATGGCCACTTGCCGCACCTTTCCATCAGCTGCCCTGCTGGCTGTGCCTCTCCGCCAGCCACCCTGCTGGCCTCTTGCTGTGCCTCTCCGCCAGCCACCCTGCTGGCCACGCCTCTCCACCAGCAACCCGGCTGCCCACTTGTCAAGATGTCTTCAGGGCCCCCCACTTAACACAGCTCTCAGTGATTTTTAACTCTCAGTGATTTCAGCTGTTAGTGGGGGAGCCTCACTGCTGGTGCACACTGGCCAGTCTCTTGCAATAGAGACACTATCCCAAAGTAGGTCTAATACTTAGACCTAGATATCAGTGATTTCAGCTCTGCAGTATGTAACAAGACCCTCAATTGAGCCTAAATTAGCTCTTTTATTATACCTTGGAGAGAGGAAGGGTCAAATGCTGTCTAGAACCCTTAAACAGGGTCCCCACCCTCTCTCAACTCATTGGGCTTTGGAACCCATGCCCCCTGCCTAGCGAGTGCAATACAGTTGAGGGTGAGTCCCTCCATCGGGTATGTCAGGTACAGTTCTGCTGCCCTCAGTTCACACAACAAGGATAACAACGCTTTATTACTCCTGCCCCAATAACAAGGAGACTGGGGATCCAACACCAGCCACAGGTGATAATTTGAGCAAGCAATCCCATCATGCTGAGCACCTAGGCAGGGTGGGTATGTCCATGCAAACAAGATCAGCTCCTGAAGTCCTTTTCCACAGCTCACCATTAGATGTCAGGGGAGGGCTCATTCAGACTCTGCTTACATGGAACAAACCTCAATATCTGGCAAACAGGGATGCACAGTGCTAGGCCTACCTTCAAAGGATAATCATAGTTGAGAATTGAGATGATGTACTGAATTGAGCAAATGACAGGAAATGACGTGAAGTTTTCAAAAGACATGCCACAGTAATGTAGTTTCTAGGAATATGAGCTCAACCTCTGCTTCTGAAAATACCACTGGGCATCTTGTTTCAATGCTCAACTTAATCACACTTAAACCTGGATTGAAATTTCTGTGAGAGAAAAATATTGGTTGATGCATGAGCACAAACAGCCTCCCCAAACCTCTGAAAGAATCAGCACCTGTGCAGAAAGATTAATATTATCCAGTGAATCCACAAACCAAAGGATGTCTTTTGTGATTTGAGCAAATGGTTCAGATCAGGAATAATTAGTTATTTAGCAATAATAGAGACAAATAAAAAGTCTGGATCACACAATACATTTGAATCAATATAGAATTTCATTTTTCATGCATTCAAGTATAAAGAATAAGATTTTTCTCCTTGGAAGAGTTGACTAGTCTCTTTGACTTTGATGCATTGAAATGTACAAAGCCATTTATCCTAAAAAGACATTTGTAAAGCCAAAGGGCATATTTATCCAAAAAACCATGAATCCCTATGGGGGCCTTCATTTATCTATTGCACTGTGGAAGAGTCTTTATAGGGGTCTTCTGAGGACTTAGGCAGACCTTAACATTGTATGTTTTTTAGAAGCAAATATGCAGTCACATGCTCTATTGAAATGCTAATGGATACAGAACTGAAGGCTTCTCTTCTGTTCTGACAGGCCATGGGTAAATGATTAAATCAGCCTGTCTACCCCATCCTTTGGCCTCTGCTTGAGCTGCCTAATAGCCATGATGCTCTGTCAATTAAATCAAATGTCATTTGACACACCTGCTCATATGGGATCCTCCTGTTACAGATATGTATACAGCACTACATTTTAGTTTACATATAGAGAAGAAATAGATCCAGTGTAGTAAGTGTAACAAAAGGCAACTTGAGATAACATATTAAAGGGAAAAGATTAAGGTTGTTCTGTAGATACACTCACTTCCCCCCCCTCAGTAGTACAGAAGTATCATTCAGTATCTCTTCTTCGCAACTGATATAAACCAGTGTTTGAAAGCACACATTTTTCAGTGCACTATGAATAATTTGATTGGTATGCACTTGGATCTGGAACACTGTGTGGCACACCCACTCCCCGCTGGATAGCAACTCCTCTCTCTTCCCTACCATGCTGCATGGTGCCCTTGATCTCTTTCCTCAACTATGTTGCTAGATACTGACAATCATTCTGGTAAACTGAATTTGTCTTCTGAAAGGGACTACAAGTTACTCACTATAAAATGGCAAAAGTGCAAAAAATCAAACTATCCTTAAGAGTGTGGGTGGTGTCTTCCCATATCACTGTCATGTTAATGTAACATTAAGCATTAATTAACCACAAGGCTGGCTGTTGGGCTTGGGTGAAGCCCAGTGCCTTGGGTCGAGCCTTTAGGGGAAACTACAAATGAAACGAGGATCGTACTTTTAAAAAGTGATTCACTAGCCCTTTTCCTTGTAAAGGTAGCCTTAAAACTATAAACTGATGTAAGCCAATTACTAGAGTCGGGAAAGGAGCTGGACACCACTAGCAGCAGCCGAGGAATAGACAGAGAGCTAGACAGAGGAATAGACAGGCTAGTGAAGGGACTGGGTGGTGGTCTTCCAGTGTTCTGGTGCCCGTTGGGGGTTTGTTTTGCTGTGGGTGGTGGTGTTTGGTTTGGTTTGTGTTTCCCAGACTAACAGGTTTTAGGTGGGAAGGCTATGACAGATACAGAGGCAGCAGTGGAAGACACAATGAAGATGACTGGATGTGGAAGCTGCGGAATGTACATGATCCTGGAGGGGGTACCTGAAAAGAGTTTCATCTGCATGAAGTGCCGCCTGATAGAGCTGATGGAAGAAAAGATTCGAGGATTGGAGATGCAGGTGGAAACTCTGGTTGAGTTTAGAAGGGGGTTCGAGCAGATGATGGAGCAAAGACATGAGGAGGCTGAAGGGAAAAGCTCAGACTTGCAGATGGAAGCAGGACCAAAGAACTCTGAGGGGAGACTGTTGGGTGAGGAAAGCAGACAGTGGAAGCATGTGACTAAGAGAACCAGGCAGAGGAAAAGACGGGCTAGTGAAGGAGAAATAGAGCTCAGGAACAGGTTTGCGGAATTGGAAAATGAAGAAGGGGCACAGCAGGTGGTCGCTGAAGGTGAGAGGGCAAGGAAGAAGAGAAGAGCAGCTAGTCCTACAGGAAGAGGGGAAGAGTCAATGGAGATAACAACACCAAATATGAGCCCCAGGAGGAATCGGGATGGGTTGCAGAGGATTGCAAGGGACAATAGGAATCAAGAGGACTTGCAGCCAGAGGGAACAGGGGATAGACCGGAGAATCACACCATCACCAGGAAAAGGCAAGTCTACATGATTGGGGAATCCTTACTGAGAAGAATAGACAAGCCTGTAACTACAGCTGATCCAGAGAACAGAAGGGTGTGCTGTCTGCCAGGTGCTAAGATACGGGATGTGGACCTGAGGCCGAAGAGGATCCTAACGAGAGTGGGAAAGAATCCACTGATTGTCCTCCATGTGGGAACAAATGATACGGCTAGATTCTCGCTGGAACATATCAAGGGAGACTATGCCAGGCTGGGGAAGACGCTTAAGGAAATCGAGGCTCAGGTGATCTTCAGTGGGATTCTGCCGTTTCCTAGAGAAGGGCGACAAAGGTGTGACAAGATTACGGCGATCAACAGATGGCTCAGACAGTGGTGCTATAAGGAGTGCTTTGGGATGTATGGCCACTGGGAAGCATTCATGGACAGAGGACTGTTCTCTCAGGATGGACTTCACCTGAGTAAGGAGTGAAATAGACTTCTAGGATGGAGGCTGGCACAACTGATTAAGAGAGCTTTAAACTAAGAATTTGGGGGAGATGGTTGGGAGATGTCCAGGTAATCTCCACGCCGGAATTTAACATTGAGAGGGAAGAAAACGAAGTAAGAAAGGATACAGCCGTGGATATGAGATGGACATAAAGAGGAAAGGTAGTGTAGATACCGGTTTAATAGGTGATACTGGTGGTAGAATGTCTGTGCTTAATCGGGTAAAGAATGTCAGTGAAGCCAAACGGCAAAAATTAAGATGTTTGTACACTAATGCAAGTAGCCTAGGTAACAAAATGGAGGAACTAGAGCTACTGGTGCAGGAAGTGAAACCAGATATTATAGGGATAACAGAAATATGGTGGAATAGTAGTCATGACTGGAGTACAGGTATTGAAGGGTATGTGCTGTTTAGGAAAGACAGAAATAAAGGCAAAGGTGGAGGAGTAGCATTGTATATCAATGATGAGGTAGACCGTAAAGAAATAAGAAATGATGGAATGGATAAGACAGAGTCTGTCTGGGCAAAAATCACATTGTGAAAGAAAGCTACTAGAGCCTCCCCTGGGATAGTGCTTGGGGTGTGCTACAGACCACCGGGATCTGATTTGCATATGGATAGAGACCTCTTTAATATTTTTAATGAAGTAAACACTAATGGGAATTGTGTGATCATGGGAGACTTTAACTTCCCAGATATAGACTGGAGGACAAGTGCTAGTAATAATCATAGGGCTCAGATTTTCCTGGATGCGATAGCTGATGGATTCCTTCACCAAGTAGTTGAAGAATCAACAAGAGGGGATGCCATTTTAAATTTAGTTTCGGTGAGAAGTGAGGACCTCATAGAAGAAATGGTTGTAGGGGACAACCTTGGTTTGAGGGATCATGAGCTAATTCAGTTCAAACCAGATGGAAGGATAAACAAAAATAGATCTGGGACTAGGGTTTTTTATTTCAAAAGGGCTAACTTTAAAGAATTAAGAAAATTAGTTAGGGAAGTGGATTGGACTGAAGAACTCATGGATCTAAAGGCGGAGGAGGCCTGGAATTACTTCAAGTCAAAGTTGCAGAAACTATCAGAAACCTGCATCCCAAGAAAGGGGAAAAAATTCATAGGCAGGAGGTGTAGACCAAGCTGGATGAGCAAGCATCTCAGAGAGGTGATTAAGAAAAAGCAGAAAGCCTACAAGGAGTGGAAGATGGGAGGGATTAGCAAGGAAAGCTACCTTATTGAGGTCAGAACATGTAGGGATAAAGTGAGAAAGGCTAAAAGCCATGTAGAGTTTGACCTTGCAAAGGGAATTAAAACCAATAGTAAAAGGTTCTATAGCCATATAAATAAGAAGAAAACAAAGAAAGAAGAAGTGGGACCGCTAAATACTGAGGATGGAGTGGAGGTTAAGGATAATCTAGGCATGGCCCAATATCTAAACAAATACTTTGCCTCAGTCTTTAATGAGGCTAATGAGGAGCTTAGGGATAATGGTAGGATGACAAATGGGAATGAGGATATGGAGGTAGATATTACCACATCCGAGGTAGAAGCCAAACTCGAACAGCTTAATGGGACTAAATCGGGGGGAGGGGGAGGCAGATAATCTTTATCCAAGAATATTAAAGGAACTGGCACATGAAATTGCAAGCCCATAGCAAGAATTTTTAATGAATCTGTAAACTCAGGGGTTGTACCGTATGACTGGAGAATTGCTAACATAGTTCCTATTTTTAAGAAAGGGAAAAAAAAGTGATCCGGGTAACTATAGGCCCGTTAGTTTGACATCTGTAGTATGCAAGGTCTTTGAAAAAATTTTGAAGGAGAAAGTAGTTAAGGACATTTTGGTTAATGGTAATTGGGACAAAATACAACATGGTTTTACAAAAGGTAGATCGTGCCAAACCAACTTGATCTCCTTCTTTGAGAAGGTAACAGATTTTTTAGACAAAGGAAATGCAGTGGATCGAATTTACCTCGATTTCAGTAAGGCATTTGATACGGTTCCACATGGGGAATTATTAGCTAAATTGGAAAAGATGGGGATCAATATGAAAATTGAAAGGTGGATAAGGAACTGGTTAAAGGGGAGACTACAACGGGTCATATTGAAAGGTGAACGGTCAGGCTGGAAGGAGGTTACTAGTGGAGTTCCTCAGGGATCGGTTTTGGGAGCAATCTTGTTTAATCTTTTTATTTCTGACCGTGGCACAAAAAGTGGGAATGTGCTAATAAAGTTTGCAGATGACACAAAGCTGGGAGGTATTGCTAATACAGAGAAGGACCGGGATATCATACAGGAAGATCTGGATGACCTTGTAAACTGGAGTAATAGTAATAGGATGAAATTTAATCGTGAAAAGTGCAAGGTCATGCATTTAGGGATTAATAACAAGAATTTTTGTTATAAATTGGGGACGCATCAGTTGGAAGTAGTAGAGGAGGAGAAGGACCTAGGAGTATTGGTTGATCACAGAATGACTATGAGCCGCCAATGTGATATGGCCATTAAAAAAGCTAATGCGGTCTTGGGACGCATCAGGTGAGGTATTTCCAGTAAAGATAAGGAGGTGTTAGTACCGTTATACAAGGCACTGGTGAGACCTCATCTGGAATATTGTGTGCAGCTCTGGTCTCCCATTTTTAAGAAGGATGAATTCAAACTGGAACAGGTACAGAGAAGGGCTATTAGGATGATCCAAGGAATGGAAAACCTGTCTTATGAAAGGAGACTCAAAGAGCTCGGCTTGTTTAGCCTAACCAAAAGAAGGCTGAGGGGAGATATGATTGCTCTTTATAAATATATCAGAGGGATAAATATCAGGGAGGGAGAGGAATTATTTAAGCTCAGTACCAATGTGGACACAAGAACAAATGGATATAAACTGGCCATTAGGAAATTTAGACTTGAAATTAGACGAAGGTTTCTAACCATCAGAGGAGTGAAGTTCTGGAACAGCTTTCCAAGGGGAGCAGTGGGGGCAAAAGACATATCTGGCTTCAAGACTAAGCTTGATAAGTTTATGGAGGGGATGGTATGATGGGATAGCCTACATTTTGGCAATTAATTGATCTTTGATTATTAGCGGTAAATATGCTCAATGGCCTGTGATGGGATGTTAGATGGGGTGAGATCTGAGTTACTACAGAGAATTCTTTCCTGGGTGCTGGCTGGTGAGTCTTGCCCACATGCTCAGGGTTTAGCTGATCACCATATTTGGGGTCGGGAAGGAATTTTCTTCCAGGGCAGATTGGCAGAGGCCCTGGAGGTTTTTCGCCTTCCTCTGCAGTGTGGGTCACTTGCTGGAGGATTCTCTGCACCTTGAGGTCTTTAAACCACGATTTGAGGACTTCAGTAACTCAGACGTAGGTTAGGGGTTTGTTACAGGAGTGGGTGGGTGAGATTCTGTGGCCTGCATTGTGCAGGAGGTCAGACTAGATGATCATAATCCGGGCTGG
>NW_020664419.1:36870906-36872311 GCF_002925995.2 Terrapene triunguis | reverse complement strand
GGCGGTCAAGGCGGCTTGCAGGGGGGTGAAGGGCGGCGCTGCAGCCCACTCGCAGCTGGGCGAGAGGGGCTCCCCCCCAGCCGGGCAGGCGGAGCCCCCCCGGGGCTGCAGGAGGTGCTTGCTCAGCTGCTCCTTTAAAGGTGGCTCAGCCGGGCCAGGCTCAGAGCGGCGCGGGAGGCGGAGGCCGGTGCAGGCGGCAGGGAGTGGCGCGTCCCAGGGAGCCCGGCGGCACCGTGAGTGGCGGGGCTCACTAGTTCCTGCCCCCCAGGCCAGGGTCCGTGCCACTGCAGGGCTGGGCTGGGACTGGCGGAGCGCGGGGAGCCAGCCGGGGGCTGCGGACCGGGCTGCCAAAGCAAAAAAAAAAAAAGAACCACGGCAGGGCGGCCGGAATGTGCCACCCCAAGATTGGCCGGAATGCCGCCCCTTACAATGTGCCGCCCCAGGCATGTGCTTTCTCATCTGGTGCCTGGAGCCGGCCCTGATCATAGTGGTCCCATCTGACCTTAAAGTCTATGAGTCTATGAGTAGCCTAGGGCCAAACCTAAATATCTTAAATGTTCACACCTGCAAAATAAATAAACCTGGATTGGTGGAGTGGTTCAAACTGAGAAGATATCAGAGTTTTAGCTAGACTCTTCACATCTTAGGCCTGGTCTACACTAGGCTTTTATGTCGAATTTAGCGCCGTTATATCGAATTAACCCTGCACCCGTCCACACCAGGAAGCCATTTAGTTCGACATAGAGCTCTCTTTAAATCGATTTCTGTAATCCTCCCCAACGAGAGGAGTAGCGCTAAATTCGAAATGGCCATATCGAATTAGGCTAGGTGTGGATGGAAATCGACGCTAATAGCTCCGGGAGCTATCCCACAGTGCAACACTCTGTTGACGCTCTGGACAGCAGTCCGAGCTCGGATGCTCTGACCAGCCACACCCCCGGGAAAATTTGAATTCATTTTCCTGTCTGGGCAGTTTGAATCTCAGTTCCTGTTTGGACATCGAGGTGAGCTCAGGAGCAGTGGCAACGATGCAGAGCTCTCCAGCAGAGATGGCCGTGCAATCTAATAGAAAGAGGGCCCCAGCATGGACTGATCGGGAAGTCTTGGATCTCATCGCAGTGTGGGGCGATGAGTCCGTGCTTTCCGAGCTGCGCTCCAAAAGAAGGAATGCTAAGATCTACGAGAAGATCTCCAAAGCCATGGCAGAGAGAGGCTACAGCCGGGATGCAACGCAGTGCCGCGTGAAAATCAAGGAGCTGAGACAAGGCTACCAAAAAACCAAAGAGGCTAACGGACGATCCGGATCCCAGCCCCACACATCCCGTTTCTACGAGGCACTGCATTCCATCCTGGGAGCGGCCGCCACCACTACCCCACCCCTGACCGTGGACTCCGAGGATGGGAT
>NW_020664419.1:36844698-36870506 GCF_002925995.2 Terrapene triunguis | reverse complement strand
TCACTGACCAGAAAAGTGCGCGAACTGATTTCCCGCCGGCGCTTTCATGGAGGGAGGGAGGGCGTTAGTGACGGACGGATGACGACAAATTTTTTTTACCCAGAAGGCATTGGCAGCTCGACCCAGAATTCCGATGGGCAGCGGGGACTGCGGGAACTGTGGGATAGCTGCCCACAGTGCACCGCTTCCAATATCGACGCTCGCCCCGTTAGTGTGGACTCACAAAGTCGAATTACTGTCCTTAGTGTGTCCTTAGTGTGGACACACACGTTCGACTTTGCAATATCGATTCCACATATTCGATTTAAGTAAAATCGAATTACCCTCGTAGTGTAGACATACCCTCAGTTGAAATGTATATGCCAGTAAGCAAAGCATTTCCAAAGATCTTTATTAGGTTAATAGAAGAAGGAGATATGTGCTATATGTGGGCACTTGTGGGATTAATTCTTGTAGTGCAAAGCTGACTATCTCAGCCAGAGCCTTGATAATTTTCTAATGAAAATTATTTGGGAAGCCCTCCAGCCCTGGTGATTTATTATTTTGTATACATTTTTAACTGCCTGAATTTTTGCTTGCCATGGTCCCCTCCAGCTCCAAGGCCAGCTCTCTGTCAACGTTTGGAAGATCTAGTGATTGTAACAAAACCTCCGAGCTTGAACCATCAGTGCTTTGGCTAGTTGTGTATAGATGTCAGAATAATGGAAAACTCATTCATTGATGCCTTTGGGGTCTGAAGTTAAGTGTCCATTATCTAATTCAATTTGGAGTGTTACCCTTGACATTTCTGCCTGCTTTATTAACCAAATCAGATGGTCATTTTTGTCTCTGTCTCATATCAACTCTATTTTGCTTTAAATGTAAAAAGGTTTATGTTACTAGATGCCTTCTGTTTAGTAGTTGTGCTCTGGCATTCTCCGAATCCTCATATAGCTGTGTATAACAAATTGATATCACTCTCCTGTTCGTGAATCCAGACCCAAACAGTTAGAATCAATTTGACTTTTAGTGCTTTTAAGACTAGCGATAACGTGAAGAGCACAATCACTTTAAAGGCTTCCCATCTTGGGTTAATTTCATTTTGTGTTGGAAGTATTTTAATTCTAATAAAACGCTTGTACTTGTTAGTAATTGTAGCCAGAGCTACATTTCTGTGCACATAAGGGCCTGCCTGTCTCTGCAGAGGCTGATGTAGTGAACTCCACTATGGATAAAAGAGATAGGTGTGGAAAGGCAGTCTGAGTAGTCACACCATTCTCAGGCTACATGTAATCATCTTAGCATATGTCCTTGGGATTAAACAAAGCCGTTGATAAGAGAAAGAGAATTCTGTTGAACAGAGGGTTAGGTAAACTGTTTAATATCTGGGTTCCTGTTGCACCACACATTCACCAAGTGTGCCTCTTCAAATCGTCTTCAAAAGACAGACTTCTCCAGAGGTTTAAACTCCGAGGGTGAATTTCTGCACAGCACAGCACAGGGTCAATAGAGCAGTTTAAATCACCTCCTACTAGAGTACAAAGCCATTAGATAAGGAGATAACTGAGTCCCAGTGTTTAAGAAAGTTGGTGCCACAGCATTGGAGACATATATAGCATTATTAATTACTATATTAGCTTATCTTTGAGACTAGGCATCTACCACCAGGCTTTCATTTAGAGCTGGGTGGGAAATGGTTTTTCCTTCCTGCAAAAATATTCCTAACATAAAAAAAATTCCCATTCTGAATTCCCTAGCAGCTCTACTTCCATCATTTCCCCCCTTTTGGTAAACATGTACATTTCAACCACCTGAGTTGGAGGTCTGAGAGGAGTCAGTCAGACCTGTCCTACTCAGAAATTGTTAAATTATTTTGCATTTGTGAACAGTGATCTACAATACAAACTTATAACTGTGTCGCTCAAGGGTGTGGATTTTCTGAACTACCACACCCTTGAGATTTTCTGAAGCTCTCCCGTCAGTGTAGGTTGCATCTTCACTAAGAGCTACCAGCTGTGCCACTGCAGTGCTCTAAGTGTAGACAAGCCCGGAGGCTCCTGTACTATAACTTACTGGTGTATAATTGTTTAAGACTTGAAAAGATGACAGCTGCTTTTTAGGGTTGTTCATCCCTTTCCCATCTGCAAACTGCCAGCCTCTCTCCTCATTGCTGCAGACAGCGGCCTGAACTAGCCTCCTTTTACCCTCAGGGGTAAAGAAGCCTTAGGTCAGAAGCTTAAGATGGTCTGAGTGTCAATAACTTTTGAAGGGTTTTGGGGCTGGAAACAATACAGGTTTCTGAGCTATACGTGCTCCCTAGCTTTGACTGACTGAGCTTCCAAATTCCTGTACAGCCTCAAATCATATGGAATTGACATAAAAGATCAGCCCAGTGGTTTATGGAAGTGCTGCATAGATTTAGTTCACTTCCTTTATGAGAAGTTTATCCCTTTTCGGCAGGATTACTTCTCTCTTCCATGTGGGTAGCCGTGGGGAGCTTCATCATAAGGCTAAGTACTTTTGGTTTCCTCCAGTCTGGGATGAAATTCCAAGGCTCGTGATACAGGGCTATATCTCCTGTTCAAAAGGAAGCACCATGGCAGAATCAAGAAAATCAGTCCATCCAGGTGGATTAGTAACTAAGCAATGGATTACCAGGTGGGGGACTTTGATCATCTGATGATGCTGATCAGGGGGTCAGTTGACAAAGGGGACGGGAAGTTATAATAGGTAGGTTGTCTCTTCTCCATCTCTCTAAAATGGCTGGTGAGATAAGAGACACTCCATGTTCCATAGGAGAAGCTATATGAACTAGGGTAGTGGGAGGAGGAGGATTTGGACTCCTTAGAAGACACTTTCCCAAGTCCTAAAGAATGCCCCAGAAAGATGAGGAAACTGAGGCAGGGATGGCATATAAGTGTTCTATTGTTTTAGTCTTGATCTGTATATCTTTCATGCTATCTAACTGTAAGTGGGGGAATAGGCCCGCTATTGTGGGGAACTTTCCTGGTTTTTACACTACCCCAGTGAAATGGACTAGCGAAAGGATCTGAGTCCTCGGTCCCACTTCCTTTACCAAGATGCCTGCCTGACCTCAAGGGCTCCCCTTCCACTCTCCTGTGTGGCAGAGTCCTCGTAACCCAACAAGGCTGGGTCCAAGATTCCTGGGGGGCTTGACCCAGGGCCGGCTCTAGGATTTTTGCCGCCCCAAGCAGAAACAATTTTGGCTGCCCTCCCCCCCGTTTTTTTCTTACCCCACCCCCGGCCCCGCCTCAGCTCCGCCCTTTCCCCAAATCCCCAGCCCTGCCTCCTCCTCCCAGGCTCTCAAGCCTAGGAGGGAGGGGGAGAAGCGGCGTGCGCGCCGTGGCCACTCGGAGTCTCCCCCTCCCTCCCAGGCTCTCAAACCTGGGAGGGAGGGGGAGCAGCGGCGCGTGAATCAGCTGTTTCTCGCGCCGCGGCTGCTCGGGATCTCCCCCTCCCTCCCAGGTTTGAGGGCCTGGGAGGGAGGGCGAGCAGCGGCGCGCAAATCAGCTGTTTTGCGCGCCATAGCGCGCAAGCCGCAGCAGCAGAGGTGAGCTAGGGCGGCCGGGGCACATTTTTAGGGGCGGCATTCTGGCACTGGCCAGGCCGCCCCTAAAAATATGCCGCCCCAAGCAGCAGCTTGTTTTGCTGGTGCCTAGAGCCGGCCCTGGCTCGACCCCCAACCTTATCATGGTCAATTAGGGCAGGGGCTAGGGTGTCTTCACTCTGGGGTGCTCTCTCCGCACTGGACACTTCCCTGACCCACTGATCATTACATACAGTTCAAAGCAAATACAATTTATTAAACAGCAATCAATTAAAAAAAAATAAGGAAAAAAATGGGAAAGGTTAAAGGAAAACACATAACCCCACCCTGTGGCACGGGGACGTCACAACCAGCGTCTCTGGAATGTAAGGGCAGTTCACAGTCTGTTCCTCACAAGTCCCAGGCCTCCTTCTCAGGCCCTGACTGTGCTTCAGGGACGCCGCAGGTCGGACACTTGCTCTGGCAGTGGCCAGACACCATCAGGCTCTAGGTGGCAGGGCCCTTCTTTCCAGTGTCAGCCCCCCATCAGGGTTATGATCCTCCTCCAAGTCTGGCCTGCAAGGCCTCTTGGCTGGGGGCATCTCCCTGTGCTGGGCCTGCTGCCTAGGATCACCCCTCACTCTACCCAGCGACTCACCCAACTTGGCTCCGGATTGCTCCAGCCCCAGCTCCAGCTCCACTCTGCCTCCGCACTGATGCTGCTGCTCTGCCTCCAGGCCCCTGGGCTGCTTTTTCTGGCCCCTCTGGCTCTAGTTGCTGCAGTTCTCCTCCCAGCACAAGTCTGCTCTTGGGGCTGCTTCTGTGGCTCTGCTCCCAGCACTGACCTGCTCCCTGGGCTGCTTCTCTGGCTCTTGTTGCTGCAGCTCTGCTCCCATCATGGATCTGCTCCCCCTGGGCTGGTTCTCTATGGCTGGCATGGCCCTGCTCCCCAGTTCAGCTTGGGCCCCTGCTCTCTCCTTAGCTCAGCCCCACTCGGTCTGACCCAGGCAATTCCAGCTCACCCAGAGGATGGGACCCCCCTGCCCTCCTGACTCCCTGATTAGCCTGCCCACCCTGTGATCAATCAGGCTGACCTGGAGCATTGGCCTCTCCCCATTGTTCCTGGGAACTGTCAGTCTCAGGGTCCTGATTTCCCATCGACCCTTCCCCTTCTTTTTGGTACTGGGAGCTAGCCAACCAAAAAACCCACTGAGTTTAAGTAAGGGGCCAACAGTCCCCTTACATAAAAGTAAAAAGTAATTGTTTTAGAAATCCCTTTTGCAAAATCTCTGTGTTAGGTATTTCAGCTGTCATGTGCCCTTGAAGGGTTGACTGTAAACCAGAGCACTAGCAGGGCAGGAACTTTGAAGGGTGCATTTAAACTACTGGGGAGAGCTGGCACTAGTCTCAAAGTCTAGACAGCTGGACTGCAGGGTCTCAGTTCTCTGGAGGGGGTGCTAGATGGAGGATCTGCACCCCAAAAGTGTGCCTAGAAACTCAAAGCCAAAGGGCGTGTCTAAATTCTGCTGTGTCTCATGAAGCTTAAAAGCACATGGGTGAACCTGTTGGGCTCCAAGCACAGCAGCCTGGTAAGTGTCTAGGGACCCAGGGGCGCTGTATGCTTGTAGAAAGTAAGTATTCATTGGCAGTGTCAAAGCTCATGTGTGAACGTGGATGTTGAGTCCCAGTCATTTTCAGTTTGGCCAGCATCACCTTCTTTAATTTAACCATCTAGCGATTCTCTCCAGCCCATACATTTAAAATGTTATAAAAGTGAAAGTGGTTATAAAAACCCAAACAACTAGCCATCATACACACACAGGCCTGGGAAATTCCCAAAACAAAACACCGGCTTTCAGAAATCCATAGCTATTCACTTCCTTGCTTTGGAGTGTTCGAGTTTTGTCAGTGATATAAAAGGCTAAGTACATTGTTGTTACTTAGCAACCATGATTAGTTTTCAAAACATTTTTTAAAATACAATGTACTTAATTATTTAGCAGAATTTTTCTCTCCCCCCCCTCCTTTTCTGCTCCTTTTTCCTTATTGAAATTTCAACAAAAGAATGCTTGAGTCTCATCAAACTTCTGAACCCAGGATCTTGGAGTGGATCCAAAAGTAGATTGTAAACAGGTCTGGTCGGTTTTATTCAATAAACAGTAATTATAGAAAATCAGAGCAAAAATGCAGATAGGAGCCAGAGATAGTGTTGCTGGTTCATATAAACAGATCAGTTTCCAGCATGTTTTGAATTTGCATTTCAATGGTCCTGGATGCCCTCTCAAGAAAAAAATACAAAAGCAAGTTCTAGGATTATTTTTCATGCTTGTTTTTATTCATTTTAAATTCACATGTTTTGAGTGTGGTATGGCACTTTTTTCCAGTTTTAATTTAAAAACTGAAGGCTGAAGTGAATTTGAACTATTAATGAATTCAGACTTGAAAAGTGTAATTTACGTGGGGATTATTTAAAAAAATAGTTGTGCTGTTGTGTTGATTTTATGGTCATGCATATTTTAATATTAGATGATTAACCAGCCAAAGACAATCAGAACCAAAATGCAGGTGAAATACTGGCTTTGCTAACGTCAAAGGGAGTTTTGCCATTGGCTTTAATGGGGTCAGGGTTTCACTCTATGTTTGAAGAATTAGGAGTATAGATCCAAAGATGTTCCTATTCTAGAAACATGAAACAGTGGGGAGAAGTGCATCAATTGCAAGTGCTATGCTCTCCATCTGTCTATATTTGACTACAATGTCACCTCTCTTTAGGAGTCAGGAATTTGGCATAAAAAAACTGAGCAGCAAGATGATGGTGTCTTAGGGGTCCTGGTCAGAGGAGATGGTAGATCAGAAAGTACCTGAAAGCAGGGAGTTCTAGTTCTTAGTTCCCTTTAATCTCAGGGTGTTCAAACCAACTGCAAATGCATTTATAGTGGCTTGCAACACAGAGCTTTTTATTTTAGAATTTTCACTGATCAGAGCTCTGCTGACAATATATCTGCTTATCGAAGCAGGATGAAACTGAACGGATGCTTTTGTCATTTAAATATTGATGACTCTTGGACCTAGAAGCCGAGTGGCTTTGAAGCTGCATCTATTTGCTTCCATAGTACTTTGAAGTTGATGAACACAAAGAGCAGGTACTATATTAAGAGCATTTTGATGTGTGTGACAGAGTCCAGTCCCTCCCAGAGGGGAGAACAGGGGTCTGAACCCCAAAGAATAAGCAATTCAATCAACTGATTGCCTACACTATTACTGTACTATAAAACTGGTGATTAATATCATTGTGAAATACTAATACTCTGAGGAATTATGGATACTCACTGATAATACGCTTTAAACCCTGTTCTGGCCAGTTCAAATTCTGACAAAAATATTTGAATTCTATATAGATGCATCAGACACTGGTTTAGATGCTGTACTGACGCAGTCAGTGGAAAGTAACAAAAAACACCCCATTGCTTTCTGAAGCAAGAAACGGATTTAAAAAATACTGTCATGGAGAAAGAATGTTATTACTATAGTGTGGGCAATCAGGCAGATCAAGCCCTAAAAAGAAATTCAGGGTCTCAATTGACCACTCTCCACTGATCTGGCTGCACAGACCCAAGCTGGTATAATGGATCATGCCACTCCAAGAATATGACATGGAAGTGGTACATATAAAGGGGAAGAAAATATAGTGGCTGATGCCCTACCCAGGAAAGAGGTTTCTGACCTGTTACCTACAGGTCAGCGAGGGACTAGCCCTTCTGTAGCTTTGTAAGGAGGGCAGGTGTGACCCTGACAACACCCCAATGCCAGATGGCAAGGGGCTCCCTGCTATCTAGCAGTGAATCTCAGATGGCCTGATCAGCTCATCATACAGATTATGACAACAGTGAGTGGGGGGGGGGAGGAAATATCTAAAAAGGTGTCATATGCAAACTGGTAACACACCGGTCATTACTGTTTTTGCAGGGTGTACATACAGGTGAGATATGAAAAGTTAGATACAGGCCAGAAATGTGTTCTTAATCTGTTTGTCAAATAGGGCTTAAGTCACCATGCCCTAGAAAAAGAAATGTTGTTTCCCAAGCTTGACAGTGTCTCCAATGTAAATTTAGCTAGATATGTCCTAAAACACTGAAAAGCACATATACATGCAAAGTAAAAAAAGCCATCACATTAGCGAGTGGGGGAAATAGCCACCTGTGACTGGGATCCCGGGGGGCCACACTGAGATTGCTCAATTAGGGCAAACTGCAAAGAATGGGGCAGACAATCCCCAAGACTTGTGATTATTCTAATACTTAGATTCACCAAGCTAGCAACAAAACAACTTCTATAATACTTTACTGTTTACCCAGAAGCCAGACATACAGTTCCCTTAAAGCAACCCAGCCTTTGGGCTCCCACCCAGACAGCCAAATCAAATAGGATTACGATTACTGAAAATCTTGTTCATCATATAAAAAGTTCTATCAATCCGAAAGGATCAGACACATTACCCTCCAGGTTAATGAATATTTCAGATCTTACACACTTATAGCCAATTCGTATTAATTAAATTAAATTTATTTAAAAAAGAAAAGAGAGAGTTTTGGTTAAAAGATACATACAGACATGAATAGAGTTCTTAGGTCAGTTTCATAGTAGAGATGATGAGCTTTAGAGTTGAAAAGAGTTCTTTCAGAATTAGTCCATAGGTTCAGCCCAATGTTCAATATCAGGGTGATCCAGAATGGAACTGGAGATCTTGTTGCTCAAGTTGATGAAGCATCAGCAGATTTGAGATGAAAGTATCAGGCCCCAAAAGCCCTTTATACAGTTCTGAGGCAGCCTCTTGACAGCATGTAGTCCTTGGGTGAACAATAAGCAATTATCCTAGCTTTGAAGTAGACTTCCTATTTCCTATGTATACACAGGTAATTAGTTTCATGGAGTAACATAAAGCAATTGCCCATCTCCTGCCATTTACAGGTAGTTTGCTATATACTTCAAAGAGAAATGAAGATACTGATATCACTACAATCACAGTTCACTAAAAATTTTAATATCTCCTTTTGATCTCTGAATTAACAGAATACAGCAATAGACAGGAACTGTTTGATTACATTGTCAACCTCTAACAATACATATGTAAACTCATAAAAACACAACCATTATCTGCTAATATGCCTCTAAAGGTTGAATCTGGGTTAATTAGCCTGCAAGTTCTGTATCCCTTTCTGGCCCTGTGTCATGCCACCTAACTATCATGATGTGGGGAGGAGACTGCAAATATTAATGTGGCATCTGCTCCCTGGTGGATATGACAAGCTGAGCCTCCAGGAGGGCATCTTGACTTTGAAAACAAAGAAACGTTGAGAATACAAGTAGAGAGAAAGCTACTTTGGCCTCTTTCATCTGAGGAGACAAAGAAACCCAGTGCTTTGAGCTGTGTGTTGGATGATGGCCAAAGACTGACCAGCCATGATGGAAGAATGACTGTGGTGAGAAAATTACTCTGAACAAAAGACTTTAGTGTGTTAAGTTAGGTTTTAGTCTTAGAAGCGTATTTTTATTTGTGTTCATCTGTAACCATTTCTATCCCAATTCCTTCTACTTCAGATCACTTAAATATCTGTTTTTTATTAATAGCTTAATCTTACTTGTTACACAACCATCTCAGGGCAGTGTTTCAAACTGAAGACTAAAATCCTCAGCCAAATTCACAGGCTGATGCTGTGTACTTGTCTAGAAAGAGAAGCAGCCAAGGCTTTGAGCAGACTACAGTGGGAGGGGCTGAGCACTGAACAGGAGACAATTCTGGGTACACCCAGGACTGGAGGGGCCGGTACTGTCACCTTGCAAGGTAGATTCAGTCTGGTGGAAGCCAAAGTGAGATCGTTGTGCTGTAAGCAGGCTGCTGGTGGCAGGGCTCTGAGCCAAATCTGCACAGCACAGAAGCACCCACAGTTACAGGGCAGGCAGGGACCAAACCCCTTACTGGCTCTGGTTGAACTCCCGAAGTGTCACAGTATTAGCACTGAATCTTCACCATTGTACGATGGCTCTCTTACGTTCCTCCACGGCAGTTTTGAATAAGAAAAATGAATTTAATATGGTCTCAGAAGAGCTGATTCTTAACTTTGCTTTTTTGTTTATAAAGCAGCAATTAAGCAGATCTACATAGCTTCTCTGTGTTTTGGTTAAAAAAAGAAAACCCAAGAAACCAGCTACAGGAAACAATGTTTCTTTAAAAATAAATCAATGATGGAATTGTATAGGAAGCTATAAAACATGAGGTTTCATTATGTCAAGGCTAAACAAGTTTCAGAGACTCAATTTTCCTCGAGACAACAAAGCCTTCACATGATCAGGGCTACTCGACCCAGCCTTGAAGAAAAGTCCTTCCTCTGTTTGTTCATTTAGAAAACATAATATAGAGAATAAAAATTCCCATCTCTCTTCCTTCCCCCTGTCCCCCCTTTTTTCTTTTCTTCATTTTACAACTAAGAAGCTAATGAAATACCTTGCTTTCTTTTCACCCAAGATGACTTTTGGGACCTTACAGGCAGCAGTAAGACAGAAGGGATTCAAAGCATCAGAGCAGAAGGTACCTGCCTCTCTTGGAGCCTCACAGCTCTTTAGAGGGCTTTCATACAGCACATGACTTACAAAGGGAAATAGACAAGCTGGGGAATACAAATATTTTAACTAGTTTCTTGGAAGGACAGGAAGAGCTTTTGTCTGCCTGCCCCTTTCTCTCTCTAGTGAAGGGTTTGAATTCTTAGTCAGTCCCCTTCACAACCCCAACATCTCTTAACTTCCCTCTCTGGGCAGGGCCGGCTCTGGCTTTTTCGCCGCCCCAGGGGGGCGGCCGGAGCCCCGGGGGGAGGCTAGCGAGCCCCAGCGGGGGCTCCGCTCTCCCCCTCTGGCGGCCAGAGCGCCGGGGGCAGGGCAGCGAGCCCTGCTGTGGCCCCGCTCTCCCCGGCGGCCGCCGCGCTGCGCCGCCCCCCTCCAGGTGCCGCCTCAAGCACCAGCTTGGGTGCCTGGTGCCTGGAGCCGGCCCTGTCTCTGGATATAGCTCCTGACTCCTCCATCCCACTCATACCTTAGTGTAGTAGACCCCCCAAGGATAGGATGAGCAACTTTTCAAAACAAAAATGGGTCTGATGTTACACAAAGACTGAGGGCTGGATGAAGCATTTATGTAACTGTAGTGGACTCACTGACAGATTTTAAAGTAGTAGCATGTGACAGGCCTGATGGGGCCAATCCTTGAACTGCATGGTCAGAGTAATTGGCTCAGCTTGTCAGGTGGCCGGACCCTGCAGGGAGTTACAAAAAGCAGACAGACAAAAACACTTATATCTATTAGGATCACTTGAAAACTGGGACTTTCCTGTTTTCAGGGACACATGGTTGTTTTACCTGAGAGTAAACGTCTGTAACCAGTCCTCTTCTTCCTACTGCCTAGACCTGCAGTGCTATCAAATTTTACACACCTCATGTGAGATTCATGCTATTGACTCTTCTCCCCATCACACCTGCTCACAGGCATGCTGTATTCTTATGCATCCATTGAAGCTGCAGGCTGTAGGGTTTACCTCACACTTCCTCCTCTTTACCACCAGGGCTCAACATTGCTGGATTACAGCCAGCCTACTGCTTTCTCTGCTCACAGTCAGTCTGGGAGCATATGTAACTCTGTAGGCAAATTAGTGATAGACAGGTAAGTCAGGTGTCATTAGATCTGTAAAAATCCACAGAATCATAATTACAATGGTGTCATTTTCTGTGGCATAGCGTGGGACTGCCTCCCTTCCCCCTAGCTCCCAGTTCTCTCATTTGAAGGAAATTTTGATACTATGTCATCAGAAACAGGTCAAGTTGGGTATCATTTGAAAGCCCTTTTCCCCCACAAACAGCATGGTATGAAACACGACAAACCCAGAACAATTATATTGCTATATATTCAAAAAATGTATAAAAAGTATAATAAAAGTTGATTTTTTTTTTTTTTTAAAACACAGGCATGTGAAACACGCAGCCCTCACAAAATTAAATTGTGGCCTGCAACTGACAGTACTGTGTTGTCAGTTAATGCTCACAACATGGAACCTGATTAATGTTTTGAATGTTACAGATTACTATAAATGGAAGGAGTGCCTCAAGCTGATTTGCCATCATTGGCAGAAAAGAAACAGGTCAGCGGTATTGGTTATCAGCTTTGTTTATTATGCCACAATATTTCTTCTTTGAACAGCATACTGAAGTGTTTGAAATCATTTCCCAAAGGGTACATGACTTGCAAGAACAGTTCTACACATCCAGTGTACATTCCACTCTCACTGACCTATTGCCTACGATGGAGAGCTGCAATATCACAGAACAGATCAAGCAATTCAATGAACTTGAATCTGCAACAAAATCAACTTTCAAGATGATGCAGCAATGCATGAAGATGGTTGAGTCTTTGCTGCTCTTTACTCAATCTGTTAGGACTTGGTTAGATCTAAAGCAAAAAAAGGATTTCACTAACTCTTCAGTGATGATTGACTAGTGCCTCCCAGAAATAAGAGGCACAGAAAAGTCTGACTCATGGGAAGAATTTCTAAAAGGAATTGGGTTGTTAAAAGATCAACATTTCCCTTCTGTGCAGTTGGTTCAGCTGAAGCCCTAGAACACAAAAACAGAGCAGTTAAAAGTGTTGGAGGAGTTGGGGGCTGGGAGGGGTGAGGGTAGGCATAACCCTGCATCCAAGTGCTCTTCCCTAGTTTTTCACGACAGCCCCAGAACTCCATTGAATTTCAAACAAAACGTTAAGCCTGGCTGGGATGAATTCCTGTGATGGGGTGTACAAACCTCACACTGGGCAACAGAGGATTGAGGAGCTAATCTGGCCACAGGAGGCTCTGCCCAGCCACACCTGCTGGGTGTGTTCTAAATGGAGGGGGAGCTTTAAAAAGCACAGTACAGCTCAGGCAGTGCCAGGGAGCAGACCCGCCCTAGTAGCTCCTGCAGAAATCCAGTAGGATCCCTGCACTGTCCTAAACTAAGCTTCAATCCAGAGCTGCTAGTCAACAGCAAAGCAAAAGACAGCAAAACATCTATTCATTAGGCGGGAAGGGAAACTCCTGTCTCCCTTCTGAGAGGACACATTGCAGGCTATTAGCCAGGCCTTCATCATGCCTCTGGTGAGGCAGGGATGCAGTAGGAAGTAACCTAAGAAGTAGGCTAGGTGACACCCTGGCCCAGGGTGCACACCTGATTGGGTTCTGGGCAAGCAGAAGGAGTGGGAGGGCTCAGGTTCCCCTACTACCAGCCATGCACTTCAGTCTCCATAAATGTATGGGCTCCATAAGTGTATGGGCTCCAGTCAAGATGAAAGTCAGAGTGAAGGTGGCAGGGACTGTTAGAGAAGTAACTGCAGACTGGTTATTGTTTGCTTGTCTCCTGACAACGTCCAGATCTCAGTGTGATATTGATCAAGGTGAGACTTTGAGAAAGTAAGAGTTCTCCATGGTACATGATCAATGTTCAAATGGAACGGAACAATGCATATGAGCCAGTCGAAAAGTAAACTATTCCACATCTTGCTTGGTCTTCCTAAGCTAGTATCTACTGACAATGTGACCAGTATCTTATGCCAGCCAAGGCCTTTCAGAGTAGCAATCATAGATGGTATAGCTGAGGTACAAGCTCTAGCCAATCAGAAACTTAACACCAGCCAAATCTTAGCAGAACACTTCATTATGAGGCTACAGAGAAAATACTGGACCTATGACAAAGTCCACCTAATGTCGGACAGGTATGCACAGGACTCAATTAAAAATATTACCAAAAAGAAGAGACTCCATGGTAGGGTTACCATTCGTCCGGATTCCCCCGGACATGTCCGGCTTTTAGAGTTAAAAATAGCGTCCGGGGGGAATTTGTAAGTGTCCGGACTCCCCCCCCGCAGAGCACGTGCTGCTGACAGGGCAGCCGGACGGATGGTACCACTTACATGGGGCTCCGACAGCCAGAGAGCCCCTCCTCCGCTTCCCCCTCCTCTCCCCTGCAGCTGAGAGCACTCCCTCCCTCCCTGCATTCGCAGATCACCAGCCGGCCGTTTGCACCGGCAGTCTGGAGCTCCTCCCCCTGCTCCTCCTCCCCGGCACGCTGGTCTGAGCGGCAGAGTAAGGGGGCCAGGCGGTCGGAGAAGGGGCAGGGAGGTTCTGGAGGGGACAGTCAAGAGACGGGGGGGGGGTCAGGCGTTCGGGGTGGGCTTTCTGGGGGTGGGGGTGTGGATAAGGTTTTGGGCAGTCAGGGTACAGGTAGGGGGTAGGATCCTGGGGGGGCAGTTAGGGTGGGGGGGGGTCTCAGGAGGGGGCAGTTAGGGGACAAGGAACAGGGAGGCTTAGGTAGGGGGTGGGGTTCTGGAGGGCAGTTAGGAGCAGGGGTCCCAGGAGGGGTAGTCAGGGGACAAGGAGTGGGGGGGCTGTCAGGGGGCAAGGGTGGGGAGTGGGATCGGAGCAGTCAGGGGACAGGGAGCAGAGGGGTTTAGATGGGTCGGGAGTTCTGGGGGGGGCTGTCAGGGGGTGGGGGTGTGGATAAGGGTTGGGGCAGTCAGGGAGCAGGTAGGGGGTAGGGTGCTAGGGGGCCAGTTAGGATGGGGGGAGGGTCTCAGGAGGGGGCAGTCAGGGAACAAGGAGCAGGGAGGCTTTGGTAGGGGGTGGAGTCCTGGGGGGCAGTTAGGGGCAGGGGTCCCAGGAGGGGGCAGTCAGGGGACAAGGAGCAGGGGGAGGGTTGGGGGTCTTGAGGGGGGGGGGAAGTGGGAGGGGCAGGGGCGGGGCTAGGGCAGGACTGGGGTGGGGCTCCTCCCGTCCTCTTTTTTGCTTGCTGAAATATGGTAACCCTACTCCATGGTATTGCATCTGTCCAGTACAAAATCATTGGCTCCACAGACATCTCCAATGTCATAATGAAGAAGCTACTGTCACATACTCCCACAAAAGATGAATTAAATGCATACCTTGCAAGAAAAATGCTCCAGCATTCGAATTGCTTGAAGAATTTTGTCATTGCAGGGCATAATGAAGTTGCTGCCTCTCACTGTTCAGTGGAGTTTCTTCAAAGTTTCCCTGAGTCAGCTGACACTAAAATGATCTTGCATGTCATCAGTACCACAAAGAGAGTAGCTACTAAACTCTAGATTTTTGCACAAGACACAGATGTTTTAGTGCTCTCTGTGAAACCTACCCAAGATTTCCTCAAGATTCTGTTTTGGTGGCTGCTGACGGAGAACAGCATTGTTGTATATCCCTAAGAAATGCGTTCCTATTACTTGGACTATTAAATATCACTGCATTTTCAGGATGTGACACTACTGGAAGATTGGCTGAAAGACCAAAGTTATCTTACTGGAAGGCATTTGATTCAGCCTCAAAAGACTCTCTTCTCACTCTGAAGGTGCCCAGAACGGCTGATACAGTTACACTCTGGAGGAAATCAAATGCCAAGTTTACTATTTGAAGACCAACATTACGACACTTGCAGAACTATGTTGGTGGATGTTTTCCAAAAAACAGACAACTGGAGAAAAATTGCCACCACCAAGGCGTGCCTTTAAACCTGCTGTCAAGAGGGCAAATTATCAAGCAATAGAATGGCTCTGGGAGGATCGTGCACATCCAAAACTACCCTCCCCATTGGGCATGGATGGGTCTTGGTTTGTGTGAAGTACCATGTGCTTCCGAATCAATCCTTCAGCTAATCAAATGCTTGTGCACAAAGAGCAGATGGCTCCCCACTATGCCAATAGTCGACTAGCTGCGTGCCTTTTTTTTTTTTTTTTTTTTTGTGCTTCCGGCGGCAAAAGCCTAGAGCTGGCCCTGGCAGCGTGTCATGCGCAGGGGGCGCCCTGGGGCCACTGCAGTTCGTGTCGCAGAGGAAAAGCGCCCACACCTTGTGGCTGGGCCGGGCAGGCTCCGAGAAGGGGACACTTGGGCTGGGGGCCGCCCCACGGGGCACACGGAGCCGCCTGCAGGTGCCCCGCAGGGCGGCCGCCCCCCAGCACCGCAGCCAGGGCTGGGCAAAGCGGCCCGAGCCACCCAGGGACTGCGGCAGGGTGGCCAGAAGCAGCAGCAGGGCCATAGAGGGCGGGGCACTGCCATGCGGGGCCTGTGTCCTGCTCTCTGGGGCTCCGCTCCCTCTAGGGCTACCCTGCCCCGGTTCCTCAGCCCCCCGTCGGGGCGGTCCTCCGGCTCTGCCCTCCCGGGTCCCGGATGGTCCTGGAGGCGGGAGCCCTGGCTGGAGGGACCATGGGCTGAGGAGCGGCCCAGGAGCCCCGCTGCTTACCCCAACGCTGCCAGCACCGGACTGGCTGGAGGCACGGGGGGAGCAGGCGGAGTCAGAACTGGTGGGAGGGAGCCCAGCGCTGGGGCTGTAGCGGGTGGGGGAAAGAGAGAGCCCAGGGCTGAGGTGGCAGGGGGTGCGGGTGGCGGAGGGCACTAGTTGGGGGGGGGGGGGTGAGAGCCTAGGGCTGGGGTGGAGAGCAGCCAAAAAATTTTTTGGGGTGGCAAAAAACCTAGAGCCAGCCCTGACTGCGACATAGGCAAGGATCAGTGTGACAATGTGTCTAGTAGTGCTTTCCTAGATGGAGATAGATTTCAGAGCGGTAGCCGTGTTAGTCTGTAACAGTAAAAACAAAAGAGTCCTTGTGGCACCTTAGAGACTAACAAATTTATTTGGGCATAAGCTTTCATGGGATATAACCCACTTCATCAGATGCCTGGAGTGGAAAGTACAGTAAGCAGGTATAAATATACAGCACATGAAAAGATGGGAGTTGCCTTACCAAGGGGGGAGTCAGTGCTAACGAGGCCAATTCAATCAAGGTGATTGTGGCCCATTCCCAGCAGTTGACAAGAAGGTGTGAGTATCAACAGAGGGGAAATTATTTTTTGTAGTGACCCAGCAACTCCCAGTCTTTATTCAGGCCTAATTGGATGGTGTCAAGTTTGCAAATTAATTCCAGTTCTGCAGTTTCTCATTTAAGTCTGTTTTTGAAGTTTTTTTTGTTGAAGAATGGCCACTTTTAAGTCTGTTATTGAGTGTCCAGGGAGACTGAAGTGCTGGTCTACTGGTTTTTGAATGTTACAATTCTTGATGTCTGATTTGTGTCCATTTATTCTTTTGTTGCGTAGAGACTGTCCGGTTTGGCAAATGTACATGGCAGAGGGGCATTGCTGGCACATGATGGCATATATCATATTGGTAGATGTGCAGGTGAATGAGCCCTTGATGGTCTGGCTGATGTGTTTGGGTCCTATAATGGTGTCCCTTGAATAGATATGCAGACAGAGTTGGCAATGGGGTTTGTTGCAGTGATTGGTTCCTGGGTTAGTGTTTCTGTTGTGTGGTGTGTAGTTGCTGGTGAGTATTTGCTTCAGGTTAGGGGGCTGTCTGTAAGCAAGGACTGGTCTGTCTCCCAAGGTCTGTGAAAGTGAGGGATCATCCTTCAGAATAGGTTGTAGATCCTTGATGATGCGTTGGAGAGGTTTTAGTTGGGGGCTGTAGGTGATGGCTAGTGGCGTTCTGTTACTTTCTTTGTTGGGCCTTTCCTGTAGTAGGGGATTCTGGGTACCCTTCTGGCTCCGTCAATCTGTTTCTTCACTTCCCCAGGTGGGTATTGTAGTTTTAAGAATGCCTGCTAGAGATCTTGTAGGTGTTTGTCTCTGTCTGAGGGATTGGAGCAAATGCGGCTGTATCTTAGGGCTTGGCTGTAGACAATGGATCATGTGATTGAGGGGGAGGGATAGCTCAAAACATCACAAAAGAAGGGGCTACATTTTGTTTTAGTTTTAGAAAATATTTGCTTTTGAGGGTTATTGATCCAAGAGTGCTTGGTTGTTTCCATATTCAAACGAGTATTAATAAAGTTGATATTCTTAGTTAAATATCACTATTGTAAGAAAAAATTATTGTGCAATACAGGGAAACTGTTAAATGCTTACAGTCCATATTTACATTTAAAAAAATATCTATCAGCTTACAAGGCAGGTGTGTGTGTGGGGTGGGGGGGGGGGAGGGGAGTACTTGGACCCGTTCTGGGCACCACCAAAAATTATACAAGCCTGCCACCCCTGGTTGTCTATCCTATCAGGTGAATGTGGGGTAAGATATAATGAGGGGGACAGAATGGGGAACACAGGGCATGACTGGGATTCACAGAGCAAAATGGGAGGAATATAGGGAAACAGACTGGGGACAAGAGAGACAGATGCAGAATGAAAGTAGTTCACAGTGGAAGGAGTAATTTTGATCTACTTAAAAACACATTGCTCAGTTCTAACTTAACTGTAGACATTCAGGATAAGACCTCGACATAGTCAGGCAGTCAAATGAAAACCTCTTCTCAATGTGGAGTGATGATCACAGAAAAAGAAAAAGGAGAGGAAACAGACAGAGTGGTTACACAACAGGATAGAAAATACTCTAATGCCATTATATAAATCAGCTATATCCTCTCCTCTGGAATTTTGTGTTCTGTTCTGACCACCCGATTGCAAAAAGGTACGACCAATATACAGGAGGTCCAAGGATAGAATATAGAAAAAGTCAAAGTGGATAGCACTGCTCCTACCGTAGTAGGAAGATTTCACAAGATCAGCCATCAGGTTAGCATCTTCCTTATTATTTTTTCCCTGATGTTCTTTTGCATATTCATAACTCAGAAAATACTCTATACCTTCATAAGTCATTTTTGTTGTATAATAAGCTATGATATTTTCCTGATTTAATCTTCACACAACATACATTTTCCAGTTTCCAAAATTTAGTTTCAGAGACAGCCACTGACATTCCCCTTTCTCCCACTCCCAAATATCCCTGAGCTGACAGAATGCAACAGTAGGAGGGATGGATTCAGCTGGCAGTTACTTCCTGGCATGCAATTTTAATTAAAGAGTCAGCGTGTATGCTACAGAAGCCACAGGAGTCAGTAGCTAAGAACGACTAGGAAAGTTTCCATGGATAAAAAGGTAAGAGAAAGGGACAATGAAGCTGTATGTCAGGAGGCTAATGGAATGTTTACATCCTGCTTTACTCCAAATAAATCCTATTTCCAAGGGAAAAAAACAAACAAATTGCTGTGGTCAAAGACTGCTCAAAAAAACACCTACTTTGTGGAATACAGTCACAGCTCTATTATTGACCCAGGGTAATTCAGCATAAAGGCAACATCTATTTTTCAGACAGGTTCTGCGTTTATACCAGGTTGCACATCAACACGAGAGGTTTTTCTGATTGGAACATTCCATTCCCAGTGATTATGCCTGTCATTTAACAGCTAAATTAATATAGGCATAAGAAGCAGAAGTAGCTTGTCCAAAGATTGCATACTAAGATATTACAGTTATCAGTTAGTATATTTAATCAGCTCCAAACAGAAGCTTCCTTTCTCTTGGACTGTGGTTATTACCTATCTAGAAGAATAGTTATTACTTATCACAAGAATGTGGCTTTAAATCATCACTAGTGATTTTTCAAAACTACATTTTTTTCCCCCTCGGTGTAATGAATCAGAGCCAAACAACAGGATAGAGAGGCTGATTCATATCCTGAATTTTCAACAACCAACCATTATTAATCGTACAAACATCCTTCCTAAGAAGTGCTGCAAAATCCTGCTGCAGAAATCTCATTGTTGGCTGTTTTCTCCACTGGCAAAATGTTCAGACATAAACTCCAAAAAGTAAGGGATGGAGTTCACGCACCTGTCTTGTTTTATAACTTCACACATCAATCTGAAGGAACTTGGACTAAAAATAATTTGTGAAAGAAAAAGAAATTAATGTGATAGGACTTAAAATGAGAGCCAGGAGTTCTGAGGAGAAAAGAACTGGTGAGGTAGTCTCCCTGTCTGTGTCACTTTCACTTATTAAGAGCTCTCCAGCTAGGAGCATAATTTATGTCTATAGTGAAATAAACTGTAGGGTAAATATTAGGGAAACGAGATAGTTATACAATTGTATTAAGACAAAATGAGCTCTCTCAGACTGACAATTTCTTTTGTATAAAAGCATTTTAATGTTCTCCTTTAGTGTCACAAGAGTATTAAAATATGATTTCATAGTTGCTGCGACTGCAAGCAAAACACTATTTTATTTTTTACTTGTAGAGCAATCAGTAATGAGTCTCCTCCCTCCTTCTGTTTAAATGCCCTTACAAATCAGAATCAGTTGAATGATGTTCAGAACCAGATGCCACAATGTGGTTTTGACTATTACCCATTCATTAAATTTCTTATGTCTGATTTCTGGAATTGGAGCAAACTAAAAAGATTTCCTATATTGAAGACTGTGATGCATCACTTAGATGAACAAAATTACTGGACCACATTGTTTAGGCAAACATACAGGCAGAATTTTGTCTGCTGCTTCCCACTGGGTACAGCAGAAAGGATCTCCCTGATTCTCTGTACATCCCTGGCTCAGGATGCTCTAATTTGCACTGGCTGGCAATGGCCCCGTAAGGGACCATATGCCAGTTGGAAATTGCCAGAGAGCACTGCACTGCAGCCATTCCTCCTCCCTGCTCTCCTCACCCACAACATGCATGCTGCAGAAAAAAGGAGGTGTAAGAGCCAACTTGCCAGCATTATGCCCACTGTGGAATTCACAGTAGGGAACTTGCAGCCCGTGAGCAGAGTAGAGAAACCACCCCATAATGTCTTGTGTGTAAGAATTCATATCTGAGACATTTTTGCTGCCATAACATTAAAATGTCCATCATGTGCCTGATTCTACACTGTCCTGAACTTTATTACTCCTTTGCAAAGTGAGCCCAAAGTGTGTGTTAAGTGGCCCCACTTGTGAGAGTGCAGAATTCTGATCTGGTGGCATTTTACACCCACCTGCTTTTCACAGGTGTAAGTGACTACGCAAGGTGCAAGGTAGGAGAAGGAGGTCAGTTTGCACAGCCTCTCTCATAGATTGAATGTATCATTTGATTTTTCAATATCACTGGACAACCTTAAAAATGAAAGGAAATGTATTTTTGTGCTTGCATGCCGGAAAAAGTGATGTGTCCAACATACAGTATTTTCACTTGAGTCAACATGCTGTTTTAAAGCAAAAATGTAGAAAAGAGATTATTCGTAAGAACAGGGTTTTAAGTATTCCTGGTACCTTTTCAGCCCCTACTTTTCCCTTGTCGACTTCAATTTTTAATTTCCTTTGAACAATAAATTCGCACTATGTGGCCTTCTTATTCAAAGTACGCTGAGTAAGTATTTTACCTCAGATTCTGTGACTAAATCTGGAAACTTGTCAGATATATGAAGGGATGGTTTCCATGTCCAAAAAAGGCTGCAAACCTGAAGAAAAGGGAGGGGAAGGGGAAGAAACTGAGCCAAAAAACAGCAGGTTGCACATATTTTCTTCCCTACATTTTGTATGAAATCATGAAAAAGTTGTATGCATTAATAATAGCTGCCTCGAGGCAGTTTTAATTTGCCAGAACAGAACCTATTCAATTGCTCACTGTACTGTAGATGGCATGGTTCTTGGCTACACGACAGGAATAATATGTTCACATGGGTGAACTATTCTTGATTAATTTCTCTGCTGTGGTAGGCACAAATAGTTTTTCCACAGACCTCACAGATAGAATAGTGCAGCAGGGCTGTTGGGTAACTTGGGATTGTCTATATATGTGTGTGTGTGTGTGTGTGTGTGTGTACACATTTCTACAATTCTGAAATTATAGGTGGAGCTGGTAACATCACCTAATATTAAGGTTGCCCAACACTTCCCACTATAAGACCCTGTTTTTGGTTGCTTATAACTTTGGCAGACTAGCCATTTGGGCTGAAATCTTACACATCAGGTGTCTGCCTGAGGATGATTAGTTGGGGAAAAATTTAACCAAAACAGTTCAACAATTTGTAAGAGTGAAGCTAGGGAAAATTATGTTTTTGGCCATGTTAAATTTGGGTGACCTTTTCTTTCAACGGCTCAGGTGTCCCCATGCTTTCAAACAGGGATTTTAAGTTTGACAGTGCAATGGCCTTTGTGAGGGATGTGCCTTTTGCCATGAGCATCAAAATCCAACCAAATTTGGCCAAGACATGAGCCCTTGAAAAAAAATTATAATATGCATATGCTCAGTAGAAATCTTTTGTTTTTAGCAGCTAGAATCTCCAAAGATTCTGTCCTCATTGAGCATGCTTGAGCCTCACACAGCTCCTGGTGGTGATCAAACTCTACATAAGCCACCATCACAGACTGCTCCTATGCATGACCAGACTGTGCACGTACTTTCCCCTTCCCCACAGAGGAAATGAATATGATCCTGTGATAAATGAAGGGGTGGGTGTAACTCCCTTTTATGGACACCAGCCAGCAAGTTAGCTATAAAGTCCCTCTTGGTGGCTGTTCTCTGCTCGCTTTACCTGCAAAGGGTTAACAAAGTCCCCCAGGTAAAGAAAAGGTCACCTGACCAAAAGAGCCAATGGAAAGGCTAGAACTTTTTAAAATTGGGAAAGAAGCTTTCCCTTTGTGTCTGTGGTTGTTCTCCAGAGAGCGGAGACACAGAGCAGCAATGCTGTAAGCAGCTTTAAGCCAGATATGATCATAAATCATCAGATCATACTTAGAATTACTTATCTGGAACTCCCAAATGTGTAAGTAGATCAGGAATGTTTAGAAGGATTGATTAGGGTTATTTCTGTTTATTTCTTATGGCTAATAGACTCCTCTGTGCTAACCCCAGATGCTTTTGTTTGCTTGTAACCTTTAAGCTGAACCCCCAAGAAAGCTATTTTGGGTGCTTAATTTTTGGAATTGCTCTTTTAAAAATCTAGCAAAAGCCTAAGTTCCAGATGTATTTTCCTTCTTTTTTGTTTTTAATAAAATTTACCTTTTTTTTAAGAACAGGATTGAAATTTTGGTGTCCTAAGAGGTTTGTGCATGTTGTTTGATTAGCTGGTAGCAACAGCAGAAAACAAAGGAAATTATTCTCAGCGTGTGTGTGTGTGTGTGTGTGTGTGTGTGTGAGAGAGAGAGAGAGAGAGAGAGAGAGAGCACGTGAGCTTGAGGGTACCCCACATGGAGGAATTCCCAAGTGCTCCTTCCTGGGTCCAAGAGTTTTTTGTTTTTTTTTTTGCATTTGGGTGGTGGCAGCGTTTACCAAGCCAAGGTCAGAGAAAAGCTGTAACCTTGCGAGTTTAATACAAGCCTGGAGTGGCCAGTATTAATTTTTAAAATTCTTGCAGGCCCCCATCTTCTGCACTCGAAGTGCCAGAGTGGGGAATTCAGCCTTGGCAGATCCCTCCAGTCCAAGGCTACCAGGGGCCATGTTGGACTCTCTCTGTAGTGGCTGCTCTAGGCCAGAGTGGAGCCAGTGTCTCCTGTCTTCTCAGTGACCCCCCTGTTGTCACTTGGACAGCGTGCAGGAGAATGCTGTCCGAGTGAAATGCGGAGGGGACAAAAGCCAGACCAGGGTGTGTGAAAGGAGTAGATTGGGACAAGGACTGGGACCGGACTGTAAAGAAGGAAGAGAAACAGGGACTGGTTGGGCAAGGAGACTGGAGCCAGGGGTGGGGGTTGAGGAGTGAAACAAAGGAGTCTGAAGGTTAGTGAGAGAAAGAAGTGGGACTCAAGTCAGTTGGCTGTGGGGAGGAGGGGAGACAATAAAACTGGATGAGGAGCTAAGTGGTGGTGGCTTGACTGGGACTAGGAACTAGCATGGAGGGAAACAAAGGCAGTGGGGAGAGGAAACAGATCTTATGAGATGGTTTGATCAGAAACAGTCAAATAAAAAAAAAAAAAAAAAAAGAGTCCCATTCAATTACATTGTGTAATGGCAGACAGCTAAAAGGAGACAAGTTTTTAAAAGTGCTTATATACCAATGCTAGAAGTCTAAATAATAAAATGGGTGAACTAGAGTGCCTCGTATTAAATGAGGATATTGATATAATAAGCATCATAGAAACTTGGTGGAATGAAGATAATCAATGGGATACAGTAATATCAGGGTACAAAATATATCGGAAGGACAGAACAGGTTATGCTGGTGAGGAAGTGGCATTATATGTGAAAGAAAGCATAGAATCAAATGAAGTAAAAATCGTAAATGAATCAAACTGTACCATAGAATCTCTATGGATAGAAATTCCATGCGCTAATAATAATATAGCGGTAGGGATATATTACCAACCACCTGACCAGGATGGTGATAGTGACTGTGAAATGCTCAGTGATAGTGACTGTGATATGTGAAATGCTCAGGAAGATTAGAGAGGCTATTAAAATAAAAAAAACCTCAATAAATAATAATAATGGGGGATTTCAGTTATCCCCATATTGACTGGGTACATGTCACCTCAGGATGGGATGCAAAGATAAAGTTCCTTGATACCTTAAATGACTGCTTCTTGGAGCAGCTGGTCCTGGAACCCACCAGAGGAGAGGCAATTCTTGATTTAGGCCTAAGTGGAGCACAGGATCTGGTCCAAGAGGTGAATATAGCTGGACCACTTGGTAATAGTGACCATAATATAATTAAATGTAATATTCCTGTGGCAGGAAAAACACCACAGCAGCCCCACACTGTAGCATTTAATTTCAGAAAGGGGAACTACACAAAAATGAAGAGGTTAATTAAACAGAAATTAAACTTTACAGTGCCAAAAGTGAAATCTCTGAAAGCTGCATGGAAATTTTTTAAGACATCATAATAGAGGCTCAACTTAAATGTATACCCCAAATTAAAAAACATAGTAAGAGAACCAAAAACAAACAAAAAAAAGCCACTGTGGCTAAACAATAAAGTAAAAGAAGCAGTGAGAGGCAAAAAGGCATCCTTTAGAAAGTGGAAGTTAAATCCTAGTGAGGAAAATAGAAAGGTGCATAAACACTGGCAAATGAAGTGTAAAATAACAATTAGGAAGGCCAAAAAGAATTTGAAGAACAGCTAGCCAAAGACTCAAAAAGTAATAGCAAAAATGTTTTTAAGTACATCAGAAGCAGGAAGCCTGCTAAACAACCAGTGGGGCCACTGGACAATCAAGGTGCTAAAGGAGCACTAAATGGGGATAAGGCTATTCCAGAGAAACTAAATGAATTATTTGCATCGGTCTTCATGGCTGAGAATGTGAGGGAGATTCCCAAACCTGACCCATTCTGTTTAGGTGACAAATCTGAGGAACTGTCCCAGATTGAGGTATCATTAGAGGAGATTTTGGAACAAATTGGTAAATTAAACAGCAATAAGTCACCAGGACCAGATGGTATTCACCCAAGAGTTCTGAGGAACTCAAATGTGAAATTGCAGAACTGTAGTCTGTAACCTATCATTTAAATCAGCTTCTGTACCAGATGACTGGAGGATAGCTAATGTGATGCCAATTTTTAAAAAGGGCTCCAGAGGTGATCCTGGCAATTAGAGGCCTGTAAGCCTGACTTCAGAATTGGGCAAACTGGTTGAAACTATAATAAAGAACAATATTGTCAGACATATAGATGAACATAATTTGTTGAGGAAGAGTCAACATGGTTTTAGTAAAGGGAAATCATGTCTCATTAGTCTACTAGAATTCTTTGAGGGAGTCAACAAGCATGTGGACCAAGGGGATCCAGTGGAGATAGTGTACTTAGATTTTCAGAAAGCCTTTGACAAGGTCTCTCACCAAAGGCTCTTACTCAAAGTAAGCAGCCACAGGATAAGAGGGAAGGTGCTCTTATGGATTGGTAACTGGTTGAAAGATAGGAAACAAAGGGTAGGTATAAATGGTCAGTTTTCAGAATGGAGAGAGATAAATAGTGGTGTCCCCCAGGGGTCTGTTCTGGGACCAGTCCTAGTCAACATGTTCATAAATAATCTGGAAAAAGGGATAAACAGTGAGGTGGTAAAATTTGCAGATGATACAAATTACTAAAGATAGTTAAAACCCAGGCAGACTGCGAAGAGCTACAAAAGGATCTCTCAAAACTGGGTGACTGGGCAACAAAATGGCAGATGACATTTAATGTTGATAAATGCAAAGTAATGCACATTGGAAAGCATAATCCCAATATACATATAAAATGATGGGGTCTACATTAGCTGTTACCACTGAAGAAAGATCTTGGAGTCATTGTGGATAGTTCTCTGAAAACATCCACTCAATGTGCAGCGGCAGTCAAAAAAGCGAACAGAATGCTCGGAATAATTAAGAAAGGGATAGATAATAGGACAGAAAATATCATGTTGCCTCTATATAAATCCATGGTATGCCCACATCTTGAATAGTGTGTGCAGATGTGGTCACCCCATCTCAAA
>NW_020664419.1:36753789-36844598 GCF_002925995.2 Terrapene triunguis | reverse complement strand
GAGAGAGAGAGAGAGAGAGAGAGGGGAATTGGAAAAGGTTCAGAAAATGGCAACACAAATGATAAGTGGCATGGAACCGGTTCCGTATGAGGAGAGATTAATAAGACTGGGACTTTTCAGCTTGGAAAAGAGATGGCTAAAGGGAGATATGATTGAGGTCTATAAAATTATGATTGGTGTAGAGAAAGTAGATAAGAAAGTGTGGTTTACAACTTCTCATAACACAAGAACTAGGGGTCACCAATTGAAATTAATAGGCAGCAGATTTAAAACAAATAAAAGGATGTATTTCTTCACACAATGCACAGTCAACCTGTGGAACTCCTTGCCAGAGGATGTTGTGAAGGACAAGACCATAACAGGGTTCAAAAAAGAACTAGATAAATTCATGGAGGATAGGTCCATCAATGGCTATTAGCCAGGATGGGCAGGAATGGTATCCCTAGCCTCTGTTTGCCAGAAGCTGGGAATGAGCGACAGGGGATGGATCACTTGATGATTACCTGTTTTGTTCATTCCCTCTGTGGCACCTGGTACTGGTCACTGTCAGAAAACAGGATACTGGGCTAGATGGACTCTTGGTTTTACCCAGTAGGGCCATTCTTATGTTCTTATGATGAGATGGAGAACCGGGACTAACTTGGCAAAGGACTAGGACAAGGAGCCAAGAAAGGAGGAGAGAGAGAGAGAGAGATTCAGATAAATTGAGAAGCCCAGGAAGGGAGACTAGGACTGGGAGTCATTGGGAAGGATGTGGAGAGAGAGATCGGACAAGGAGCTGGTTGGGGGAAACTGGGACTGGCTAGGTCACTGGGGTTTGGATAGTGAGCCTGGAGTGGGTAAATAGGACTGGATGGGCAAGGAGACTAGAACTGGGATGAGAAAACTGAGGAAGAGAGACTGGGAAGGCAAGGAGAATGGGACTGGGACAAGAAGCTACTGGTGGGGAAGAGACAAGACTGGGGATGTGGACAGGTTGGAGGGGTAGGGGGAAAGGGGTCAAGCTTGGGGGCGGGGAGGGAAATGAGCAGGAGAGTCTGTGCTCACTAAGGAACACTCCCCTCCAAAGCCTGGAGCAGAACTCAGTTCCACTGCTGTCAGCAGACACCTGTGAAATCCATTGGCAAACTGTGTCTCTGATCTCCCTCTAGTGCTGGTCCACACAGAAGATGACAATCCACAACGGCTATTGGTTATTCTGTTAGCTCAAGTGGCAGGAGTCTCTGTGGTGGATCTAAAGATTCAACCTTGCTGATTAACCATGTGGTGAACCAATATGATACCACATCATGGAATTTCTGGTTTTTTTTTTTCCAAAAAAAAAAAAAAAAAAAAAAAGTTAAGCCTAGGAAATCACATACAAAATACTGTTCTAAGAACGTTAAGAGTGCAAAGTGCAAGTACTGAAAAGTTAGGAAACACCAAAATTATGATGATCTGTGCACCCTTAATTCTACCCCCTTGTGCATATACACTATCGTACAGTCTTAATTACATAATCATTTATTATTTTGTTAACTTTGCTACCTTAAAATATTTTAAACATAATTTGTATAATATTATGAAAGCAGTTGTTAGAAACCCTTTATTTAGATTGTCCACAACTTTCCATTTTAAAAGATTCCTGCAAGCTTTTCTTTGAGAAACATCAACACCTCCATTGTTAGCAGTAGGCCTTTCATATTCAGCTGAGGAAAAACCCTCAGACCCTAGAAGTGACTTTTCTTTGTAATGTGAAATTCCATTCACATTTAGCTGAGTTGTAAAGGGTTAAAAAAAGTTACAATTTCCCTTCTCTCACTTGTGTGCTGGTGCAGCCTCAATTTCACTCTCATACATATGCATTATGATACAGTCTTTAATTACACGATCACAAACTACTTTTTCTCTCAGATCCTGCTTCATTCAGCACATAGGATGAATGCACAAATAGGCCAAATTACGGTTTCACAGGCAACCATAAATCTGGCATTTTGTAACTTTTCAGCATTTGATTTTGTAACTTAAATAACATTCATTTAACATACTGCTTATGCACATATATGAAATAAACTAATAAAATTGAAAGTATGAAATAATACTGGGTTTGCTCAGTGACTAGGAGAGAGCTGCACAAAGAGGAGCAGACAGGCCGACAGGAAAAAGCCAAAGAAATAAATGGATCAAAAAAAAAAAAAAAAAAAAAAAAAAGGAGCAGAGGTGGAGTAGAATGAAACTCACACAGAGAGACTGTTAAAGAGGAACAGGGTCAGGGAGGGAAATAAAATGAAGAACCTGGAGTCTTTCCCTGTGGCAGAGAAAAGCTCCAACTGCAGGGAGGCAGTAAGACACTACACTGCTAAAAATAGCAGCATAGATGAGGCGGCCCACCTTGGGCGAGTAGGAAGCTATGTAGGACATGTACTCGAGTGGATACCCACGCACTCCAGGCATGTCTTTACTCTACTCACCTAAGCTGTGCCTCACCGTCGACACTGATATATACACCCATGCTATGGGGCTATATGCATATATACATGACACAGCCAAAAGAAGTGTGCCGTGTAGATGTACCCATAGTGTATGCTTCTTTTGGTGGCATGTGGTGTATGTACATGTGTAGCCCCTCTAGCACAGGTGTATAAATAGCAGTGCAGATCATGAGGTGCATAGAATTAAGACAAGTCTGAAGGGTATGAGTATGTACTAGAGTACTTTCTTTACATGGCTCTCTAATCTCTCAAGCCATGCCTCCCCCTTGATGTTTCTATTTTTAGCGGTGTAGCATCCTGCTGCCTCCCTGCTGCTGAAGCCTTTCCCTGCTACAGAAAAAGACTGTCAATGGGGAAAGGCTCTTGCACGGGAGAGCCCTTGAGGACAGGCTCTGGCAGCTCCCTGTTGCTGGAGCCTTTCCCCACCACAGGGAAACACTCCAGCAGCAGAGAAAGGGTCTGGCAGCTCCCCACTATTGGTGCCCTTCCCCTGCCACAGGGAGAGACTTTGGCAGCAAGGAAAGGCTCTGGCAGGGGTGAGGCTATGGGGAAGTTTTCACAGGATCAGAAAGAGAGCAGGATGACAGAACATCCAGGGTGTGGGAGCCAACCTCTCACTATAAGTCTAGAGCCAATGGAGATTAGACAGGAGGCTGCTGGAGTCAAGAAAAGTAAAAGAAGGACAGCATTTATCAGGTAAAAAGCTGCAATGCTACCACTGGTAATAAACCTCAGAAGGAATCCCAGAGAAGGCTTCCTGATAGACTGTCTGCCCACATTTTCACTCTTTTTAATATATTTACAATACTTACTGAAATACAGACAAAAATTACTCATTAAAATATCCCTTTGAGAACCCTAGTAGCCATGTGGAGATCTCTTATGTTTATTTACATTTAGATTGACCTGAAAAGGCCTGCCCTTTAAATTCTTGTAAAATGTATAACACCAGTGCAAAAGGCATTTGCTGCCCCCCACCCCCAACAACCTACACTTCCATCCTTATCTCCATTTTGAAGGGCCTGTCAGGCCACCCCACTTTCAAGCTCTGGTTTCATATGTACTCTCCTGGTAATTCTGAAATGTGTTTTTGAGTTCCCTGACACAGGATGTGCTGAAGATTCTGTACACCCCATGCTAATTGGTGTAGTAAATAGAAACAAATCTTAGTTTCCTGTGGACCCAATTCATTAAACCTTGACATATCATTTATAAAGGCTTTCCTTAGTGTTTTACCTGTATAAAGTGTAAAAACATTTTTTCAAGTTACACATTCAAAAAAAAAAAAAAAAAAAAAAAGGAAAACTAGTTGTCTGCCATATAAAAGTGGCTTCCTTCTCAGACACCCTGAGGATGGCAAGAAACAGATCCAGTAAAGCACATAGGCACTGACTTAATTTTAAGCACATGGTTTACTGGACTGGAGCCAGAATCTTGTAGGATTGATGCCAATAATTAGCATTTTGATAACTACCACAGCAAACTCTATATACTGCTTACTGGTAAAGGATTGGAGCCTATCTTATGGCACCCTCCTCCTATTGGACCAGGTTTTGCCCTTACTGAGCTAACTCACTCCCTGGGATAATTCTGTCAGAGCTCTCTCACAGAATCCAGGGAAGCAGTTTCCAACAGGGTTAGTTGGTTTTTATTTTAAGCCTTCTTAACGAAACAAATCAAACCCTCACAGACTCCTCCCTCAAAGTCTGTGCAGGTTGGGCAGTCCCTTCCCCAAGTCTTCCTTTCACACCAGTAACTCCAGCAACCCAAAATTTCCTGGCTCTTACCTCAGAGCCTCCATAATAAAGGACTTTGCACTGTCTCCCTTCCATCTGTTTGGTTTCTGGAATAATTCCTCTCTGCTGTAACAGTCCATGGGGAGCATAACCCCCAGCCCCTCTACTTTCTGAAGAATGTTGCAAGCTCTACCCTCTGCTTCCTGCTACTCTCTTTCATGAGGATCAGACAGTTAAGTTTCCAGCTCTTTTCCCAGGTGCAGCAGGTGGGGCTAATCAGCCACTTAGCTAGCTGCAGGCCTGACTGCAGAGGAATGGTATCCCTTATACCAGGGATTGGCAACCTTTCAGAAGTGGTGTGCTGAGTCTTCATTTATTCACCCCAATTTAAGGTTTCGCGTGCCAGTAATACATTTTAACGTTTTTAGAAGGTCTCTTTCTATAAGTCTATAATATATAACTAAACTATTGTTGTATGTAAAGTAAATAAGGTTTTTAAAATGTTTAAGAAGCTTCATTTAAAATTCAATTAAAATGCAGAGCCCCCCGGACCGGTGGCCAGGACCTGGGCAGTGTGAGTGCCACTGAAAATCAGCTCACGTGCTGCCTTTGGCATGCGTGCCATAGGTTGCATACCCCTGCCTTATACTGTCACTCTGCTACTTCTTAGAGAAACCCATACATTATTAATTCTAAAACACAAGCATTTACTTTATCTATATATTTTAAAGAAAGACATCAGCAATTTTTCTCCACTTTTAAATGCTGATTTTTTTATAGTGAAATTCTTGTTTTTTCTACAGTTTAACATTCAGGTAAATAATAATACATTTCTTCCTTAAAAACGAATAGCTGCATTTGATGAAGAAGGGGAGCAGAGAATGAAAGGAAGAACTAACATGCATCTTCTGGCCATTCTCTATGAGGTCAATCTTTTATTGCTACTTTTACAAGAATTCAGCCATATCTTGTTAGATAAGGAGCTCTGTGGATTCCAGTGATGAATATATGATTGGTTCTTTCCCCCCCATTATACAAATATTATTTGATTTTCATATCTGTCATTTACTCACCCTAAATGCCACCACTGTCAGTGAATACTTAGGATTCCGCCCCCTCGCCCCTCTCTTTCCGTTTTGAAGTAAAAGGTCATTATGTTACCCAACTTCAGTTTAAATGGCTTGGAACAAAAATACCCCATGAAGAGAACTTTTAATGTATTTATAATGAAGCTCCTCCTTTGCCATGGCTCTGTGCTCACCCAGAGTAGTGCTATTTTTAAGCTCTTTCCTGAACGATGGAGTTGCCAGCCTCACCGATATTGCTGGGTGAAATTCTATGGCCTGTGTTATACAAGACATTGGAGTAGATGATCATAATTACCTCTTCTGGCCTTAAAAAAAAAAATCTATGAGATACCTTGATATTGTTTCCATCCAGTGTTTGCCCATATAAATCAGCCTGGAGTTCTAGGAGACACCCATGGTTCACCCCTGTGGCAAAGTCTTTGGTTAGTCTTGGAATGGGACCAATTGCTTAAGCCATATTCTGAGGTTTGTTTCTTAAATTCCCTCTTGACTGCCCAGCTAATGAGGTCATTCAGGACAACTCTTTCATAATGGTCTGGTTCCACTTGGGTAAGGTGACTCTAAGGGATCTACACTGCAGCTGGGAGCGTGCTCCCCTGCTCGGTAGACAGCCACACTAGCTAGCACACCAAAAATAGCAGTGTGGCCAGGGGTAGCATGAGCTGCAGCTGCCTGAGTACAAATCTGCCAAGACCCCCTGCATATGTACTCGGGTGAATAGCCCAAGCCACTGCCCATACGACCCCCAGCTACACGGCTATTTTTAGCATGCTAGTTCGGGAAGCATGCTCCCAGCTGCAGGGTAGACATGCCCTCAGAGATGCTTTGAGAAGACACCTCTTAAATAAGTTGCAACCAAAGCAAATGATAACTATGGTATTTTTACCACTATTTACAAGGCCAATGTCATGAAGCAAAACAAACAAGAAATTAAAATGGAACATATTGAAACTGCATTACCAAAAACCTAGCTAGAGAATTAAATTGGAGTATTGGAAAGCTCTACTTTGGACAGATAAAAATTAAACTTCATAAGACTTACCAACACCCAGATTCAGGAGCTGACATACATTCTCTCTGAGTGAGCCCTCCAGGAACAACATTTGCTTATTGAGCTTCTGGCCCTGGCCTCTCTCTTCTACAGAGCTGAGAGAAAGGGTGTCTGCCTTTCCTTCTTCATATCCAAACTGGGACTTTAAAGGCACTTTAGCCTTTGTTAATAACCAGCAATACCTGACTTCAAAATGTGCTTTGGGGATATTATATTACTGATCCAGCAGATCTTCACCACTGACCAGGAAATCTCAGCTCCTGGGCAGGCACAATCATAAGAGGAGTTTCACCTTTGTGTGTGCGTTTTTCACATTGTGTGCTCTGCACAGTAGACATCAGCCCTGCATAATGAAATGAATCTAAAAGGTCCATATGACACACGCAGAAACCCTTCTTTGGGGGTGGGAGAGAATATTCCAAATAAACAACTGATGCGATGAAAACAAGCAAATGCTGTTTAAAAAAAATCCAGTGGCTTCAATCAAAGCTGTTCTAAGTAATTTTAAATTGACAGGCTAAACTCTTGCTGCTATCACTTCACTGTAACACTATCCCTAACCATGACATCTGTGTAGCTCGAAAGCTCGTCTCATTCACCAACAGAAGTTGGTTCAATAAAAGATTATTACTTCACTCACCCACCTTGTCCCTCATTACTTCAACATTCAGGAGCAAATCTTTTTTCCTAGCCAAGAGCCAGAGATCTGCAGAGAGTTTTCCCTCTAAAGTTCCCCCCAACAACTCCTTTTTGGGTCAGGACCCCTACAATTACAACACTGTGAAATTGCCAATTTAAATAGCTGAAATCATGAAATTTACAATTTTTAAAATGCTATGACAGTGAAATTGACCAAAATGGACCATGAATTTAGTAGGGCCCTAACTATGATGTGTTTCTATACAGCAGCATTCATACAGAAGCATCACAGAATCCATTGCATCTCCCTTGCACTGTGTGCATGCAACTCCATGTGTGTTAAATAGGCTGCCTCACACCTTTATTTCCATGTAAAACCCATTTAAATTATCAGACTGTTAGGCCAGGGCAGGTATGTCCAGCTGCACTGACCTAACAAGCTCATTAGTTATTTGTTTCCGGTATGATACTCAATAGTATGTGATTACTGCACTTAAGAAGGAAAAAAATCCAATGCACAACTACAAAATGGAGAATAACTGGCTAGGCAGTAGTATTGCTGAAAAGGATCTGGGGGTTATAGTCGATCACAAATTGAACATGAGTCAACAATGTGATGCAGTTGCAATAAAGGCTAATATTGTTTTGGGGTGTATTAATGGGATTGTTGAATATAAGACCTGGGAGGTAATTGTCTTGCTCTACTCAGCTCTGATGAGGCCTCAACTGAAGTACCATGTCCAATTCTGGGCCCCATGTTTAGGAAAGATGTAGACAAATTGGAGGAGAGCAACAAAAATGATAAAAAGTTTAGAAAACCTGATCTATGAGGAAAGGTTAAAAACACTTTTCAGTCTTGAGAAGACTGAGGGGGGGACAGATAGTCTTCCTCTTCAAAGCTATTATAAAGAGGACAGTGAGTAATTGTTCTCCATGTCCCTGAAGGTAGGACAAGAAGTATTTAGCTTAATTTGAAGCAAGGGAGATTTAGGTTAGATCTTAGGAGAAACTTTCTAACTATACGAATAGTTAAGCTCTGGAGTAGGCTTCCAGGGAGCTTTTGGAATTCCCATCATTGGAGGTTTTTAAGAACAGGTTGGACAAATATCTGTTAGGGATGGGCTAGGTTTACTTAGTCCTGCCTCAGTGGAGGAGAATGGACTAAATGATCTTTCACGATCCTTTCCAGCACTACATTTTTAGAATTATGTGATTAGTAATGGTGGCATTTAAGGACTGAAGCCATGACATTTAGAGCTGGATTTGGATTTTGAACACCTAAAATTTCTGGGCTGTGTAGGTGTAGTGGGGCAGCTGCCCCACTCCCTGAGATTATGGGCTGTGGCAGGCCAGTGGGCCTGCGCAGACGCACAGCCAATCAGAGAAGGGCTTACTGGGAGCCAATCAGGGCCCAGGTTGGAGACAGCCAATCAGGGCCAGGCTCAGCCCTATAAAAGACTGCACGGGGCAAGAGCAGTCAGTCTGTCCCAAGCCTTTAAGAGGGGAAGGTCTATCTCCAAACTGGGAGACTAGTACTGCAGACAGCACAGTGCTGGCCAGTCTCAGGGAGCAGAGGGGAGCTCTAGCCTGAGGCCTGCCAGGCTGCAGGCCCTGATTGGAAGGGCCTAGCGGGTGCAAGGGGCTGTAGGGGAAGCGGACAGACGAGGGGAGAGTAGGAGGACAGTGAGGCTGCCGCCAGAGGGTCCCTGGGTCGGGACCCAGAGTAGAGGGTGGGCCTGGGTCCCCCCCATCCCCTTGCAGTACATCTAGCCATTGGCCGTAGGGAGTGGCCAGTACAGACCATGCCAGATCCCTGACGGGAGGGATTAGACTTTGGGGTGTGTGGTTGACTACGGTGGCTGAACAAGGAGACTGCTGATTGACACCCCCCTGGAAGGGGATGTGGAAAGACAGAGGGGCACTGCCGGAGGGCAGTGTTCCCGAAAAGGCGCGAGTTGGTGAGCGATGAGGGCTCAGACACGCCAACCGAGGGCGAGACGATGGATGGGACACCACCAGGAGGGGTGCTCCACTGGACTGAGCTAATTCCCGGAACAACCAGTAGGAGGTGCTGCAATGGTGAGTCCCAACCCCGTTACAGTAGGGTTTTGGACAGCATGTGTCGGATCCTGTATTTTGACTTACTGATTCCATGACAACTATGCAATCACTTCCAACACTGCACAGCTTTGGCCTCATGGAGATGACACCATCCCCATAATCTGCCTTTTAGTAACACAGCCCCCCACTTGCTGCTCCTTAGCAATTTTCTAGTGATTTGCATCTTCCAAAAGTCTTGTAGGCGTAAGCGTTTCATCTCTAGTATCCAGCCCAAGTTCCAGTTTGAATTAGGATAACTCCATTAATTTTTTTTTATCTCCTAGAACTGAAAGGGACCTTGAAAGGTCATTGAGTCCAGCCCCCTGCCTTCATTAGCAGGACCAAGTACTGATTTTGCCTCAGAACCCTAAGTGGCCCCCTCAAGGATTGAACTCACAACCCTGGGTTTAGCAGGCCAATGCTCAAACCACTGAGTTATCCCTCCCCCCCATAATAATTACCCTCTGCCCACCAACAGTCTCACTGCATTTTCAAATGGTTATGGTATTCTTCTTTCTGCTTTAGTTAATTATGTAAGTGTTACTCTTTGCTGGTAAGAAGCTGCCATGTTCCATCTGGGCTTTGGCTGCATTTCATTGTGGGTAAAGTGAATGCTTCACCATATTTGGAGGCTGGTGTGACCTAATGACTACAGTTAGGTAATTTTTTTCCCTACAAATTGCATTTATTTTATTTTTTTGCCAAAAATGCATGGGGGGGGGGGACAAAACTCCTGAATCTGGCAAATAGTTGCAATAGGAAAAATGTTCAAAAGAGTCAAAACACTTTGTTTCAGCCAGTTCAAAACATTTCATTTCAATTTTTTCATTTTGAAATGTTTTGCTTTGACTTTTTGGCTTGAAATGGCATTTCAATTTCAAACTTGGACAATTGGGTGTTTTTCACTTTTTCAAAGAGGCTGAACTGAAAAAAAACAATTAATTTTTTTTCAGTCAACTGAGAAATAGTTTTTTCTGTTTTTTTTTTTTTTTTTTTGATTATATGAAAATGTTTCAATTTGAATGAACCAGACCATAGTTTTTAATTTTCTGTTTGGCCCCTGAACCAAAATCAATTATTTGCTCAGCTCTACTAATGACTTGCACTGTGCCAGAAGCCAAGAATTTATATTAAACATATGTTACTAACTTCAACAAATGTTTGCAATGAAGGTTTCAGGCACCTGCCTAAAGTCTTTATAAATCCCAGAAATTTATAATTTTCTCCTGGATTTCCTTTTTCCAGTACCAACATGAAGATATGAATTCTAACACTAATAATACTTAGTAACTTTTTCTGTTATTCTCCAGGATCATCTTTGAAGAAAGTAAGTGGGAGTTTTGCCATTGTCATCAGAGGCAGCAGGATCAGACTGAGTTTCCCTCAAGACTTACACAGTGAATCAGTGACAGGGTAGAGAAGAGAACCCCATGTTTCCTTCTCTCTCTTCCCAAACAGCTGGTGCCATTTTATTATATGAGGTGTTTTTTATTTGTTTGTGTGAGCTGGCCAATAGTTCAATAAGTAGTTTCTGGAGTTTAATGTATTAATGGCTAACTGAACATTGTTACATATTTTAATTGCATAGTGTGATTAGATAATGCCATGACAAATTAAAAAAAAAATTAAAAACCATCTTTCTCCAGTTTACCAGTCTTCATTACATTCTTATCATTTAGAGCCGACTATTCTTGACTATCAGTAAGCAACTCTAAGCATGAAATTGGGGCAGTGATTGTCATTAAATCAGTGTTTGCATTTTACTCTGTTTCTCTTTTTCAAAAAGCTGTGGGGAAGGCACTGGAAAATGTCAGTAGCAATGAACAAAGACCCTAATATATTTGCTGACCTTTATTCCCGGAGATGGGTTAGTAGTCATTATAATGCTGTGGATGCTCTCTTAAATAATTTAGATGCTGTTGCCTGCCTCGTGGAGAGTGTGGGCACTTCATCAAGCTCTATTAAAGCTCACAAAGCAAGCATAAATATGGAAATTCTTCAGAAATAAAATACACAAAATTACCACGTTATTGCATTTTAGGTGGATTACCTTTTAGTTTCTGCTCAGCTATTCAAAGGGCGTCCTCTGTACTCTCTCAGATAAACGTTACAATAAAGAGGTGCATTCTGAAGCAGAAACGCGTGAAGTGAACATATAGCCATGCTTAGTAAATGCATGCTCTTTGCTTTCACTTCAGCAAAATTCCTCCAGTGCAGATGACCTAAAGGAAAGGAAGCCAGGCAAAGCAAAGTAACAAGCTTAGCCATATGGCCACAATCCATAGAAAAAGAATGGTAAATAAAAATACAGAGACCAACTTGTGATTTAGGGTCACATTTTCAAAAGCACCTAATTGATTTGGAAGCCTAATTTCCCACTTCAGAGCCTCAGTCCTATTGATTTTCAGTTAGGCTTAAGCTTCTAAGGGCTAGATCTACAAAGGGGATGTATGGCTTGTCTACATGAACAGTTTGAGGCAAGATGGGTTATGAATCTACCCTGCAGTAGCTTGGCACAGACTAACTGTCCATTTAGCCCTGGTGATGCACATGAACTGTTTGTTAATGCACTTTGATCTAGTCCTCATTGAAATGGGACTAATCAAAGCACATTAACAAACTGTTAATGTGTGTCAGCAGGGGCCACGTGGACAGTTAGTGCATGCAGGATAGTGCAGGGTAGATTCACATCCCAACTTGCTGCTAACTAAATGTTTGTGGAGATAAGCCCTTAGACTCAGTGTTGCAATGCTTAAGTAGAAGGTCCCTGCTACCTACTGGAGTCCACAGCCCTGAGTTAGGCATCCAAGCTCCCTGTATAATGCATGGGGAAAGTTAGGTGCATGAGAAGGGGATTCACAGAAACCAGCATGCTGAGTGGGGAGCCACCTAAACTTGTCAGTAGGAAATAATGAGGAGAAGGGTGGGGCTTAGGCTCTGCCCATCAAAGGGAGTTAGGCAACTCCTTGTGCTGAGGATTCATGGGTATGAATACTCTTCTGGAGTTCAAGCCAGGTCAGGCCTTTTTCACAGAAAATCCAGAGGCCACTCCCTTTTGCCCAATGGGTTGAGCACTCACCCAGGATGTGGGAGACCAGGGTTCAAATTCTCCCTCTACCTGATGTGAAGCAGGGACTTGAAGCCAGATTTCCCAGGTGAGTGCCCTAACCACTGGGCTATGTGTATTCCAGGGTGGGTCACTACCTCTCCTCTTGAAGCTGTTCCACTTTGTATAAAATAATTACATACCTATTGGAACAGGGCCTGGGGTTTCTAGGCGAGTACACAAGCCACTAGACTATAGTCATTCTCTCTCTCTCTCTCACCCACTGCCTGTTTAAGTACGTTTTTATGTCACTTTCTGAAATGGGACTTAGGCTCCAAAGTCATGCAAGACCTTCTGAACATTTTACCCTTCGTTGTTTCTTGATTGCTGGAGGAACAGAAGTTAACTTTGGAGGCTGAATTACTTCATCTCTTCAATGTCTTTTGAACCACTTCATTGACTTACTAAACCTCACCCTGGTCCTCTAAGATTCTCTACCTGCCTTCAGTTCCCATTGACTTAAGCAAAAAATGCTTAGGAGCTTGCAGGTCTGGGCCCAATGACATACCAGTACAGATTGTACAGCATGACAGGCCACCCTACTGAAGTTGGGCTAAAATACCTGTCCTCTTTGAGCAGATAGTTGATGTACCTTGTCCATTCCACTTTCTTATTGTTGAATACAAAGTAACCATTCACATTACTCATTTGAACGCTGAGTGCTTTTGTTGGCAGGTACTATTCATAATGGCTGCCAGGGGATATCATAATGAAAGGAGACGTGGCAGCCATATTAACGTTGTGCTAAGCAGGGAAGGAGAGAGTTTAAGGAACACAACTATTCCCCACTTGTTACTTAGGTCCAAGGTTAGAATTGTAACATCCAAATTACTGCTAAAGTAGGTTTTATGCCATTTGGAACAATACTGTTTTTCACCCCCTGCTAATATCAAACACAAAAATTGTGACAGGTGCTAAGTTGTGTAATCAAACACTTTTAAAAGCAGTCTTTGTGCCAACCCTGCATAAGTGGAACTGGGAGATTATGTTATGGGCAGAAGTGGTCAAAAAAGAGAAACAGTTTTGTGGGAGATTTCTAAACTTTCTGTTTCACAGGATTTCAAATGCACTCATTTTTGGAGTTTTGTGAAAGTTTCCTTGACATTCTTATGGCTTTTTAAAATCAAAATTCTGTTTAGAATCCTTATCAAACAAATATTCAATAATTTTTATATACATTTTGATTTTTTAAAAATGTGTTAATGTCTCAAACTTCAGGAAAAATGGAAAATTTCAAGGCTGACAATTTTCACAAAAAATGTGACTTTAAAAGATTGTCTGCAGAAAAGCCTTTAATGTGAAAAATTTCAAGCAGCTCTAGTTACAAGTGATGACAGAGAGGCCTATAGACTAGAAAGGCTGTGCAAGAGCTCCACAATCTGGCTCTGGGCTGAAGGCTGTGGGCTGGATTTCACCCACACAAAGCCTGATGTGCATGGAGTTAGTTTTATCCCCAGTGAAAACAAAAACCACCAAGATTAGGAAAGTCTTGGTTTTTTTAAGTATCAGAGGGGTAGCCGTGTTAGTCTGGATCTGTAAAAAGTAACAGAGTCCTGTGGCACCTTTAAGACTAACAGATGTATTGGAGCATAAGCTTTCGTGGGTGAATGCCCACTTCGTCGGATGCATTCACCCACAAAAGCTTATGCTCCAATACATCTGTTAGTCTTAAAGGTGCCACAGGACTCTCTGTTGGTTTTTTTTAGTCATTTATTTAGGATTAATGACTTTGATGAATTGCATCTCTTCCATTTTTTTCTTGTTTCTCAATAGATTTGGAAATGGTTTGGATTTGCCCCCACAGATATTCAGAAACAATGGTTAAAAACTTGTAAGGTTCTCATGGCTCTAAAATTTATTCATTGCCCTTAACAAATGAAATGCTACTTGCCTTACTCACTTGATGTCTCATCCAGGACTGAATTTAGACAATCCTGGAAACCTAGTCACGTTGTAACTCCTCCCCCATAGTTCTGGCCTTTTTCCATGTCCCCCTCCTCTCCTGACTTGCTGGGACACCAGCATGGGCCCTCCTTCTTCTCTCCCAGCAGTGGCAACAGGGTTCCTCCTCTCAGGAGCTGCATCAGCAGGCATCCCCTTTCCCACCTCAGGGATGGCAGCAGGGAATCCCCAGTATTTACCCCCAGCAGGCAGGATATATTCATTTAGTTGAGTGGACTAGGCCCACTGCACTCTTCTTCTCCTGCCACACATACAGCCCTTTGCTGTATGATCAATTTCAGACTATGTTGCATATCCTTGATGAGTGCCCACTAACTTATTTCAACAGCGGGCTACCAGCTCTCCACCTGGCTGATGATGACACCATCAAATGGCTGAGCACATTGAACATACGCTGATATATTTTAACTGAAATATTCTTTAAAAGCTTTTTCAAAAAAGTTATGTCTGAACAATTTTAGTTCCACGTTAACAAAGCTGTTTTGTTTGGGAATTGTCTTAGTTTTTTTTAAAAAGTTTAACAGTGGTTCAGTCACAGGAATCCCACATTCACTCAACCACCCACTCCTTTACTCATGAAAGGATAACATTCTTTTAATGAAAATTGTGCTCATTTTAGCTGTCACTACTATCATGTAATATCATAATTAAAATATTGCTAAGAATAAAAATCAACTCACAGCATTGTATTTCATTTTGAAAACAGTAATATAAAATTTATAGCAAATATTACTATTTTTATAAGTTTAAATAAGGACTATATTTTGTAATGCACCCAATACCTCCTCCATATCATCCAAAGTATGATATTCCCTCATCGTTAGTAATCATGTAGACAAACACCTTATATTAAATAAGTTTGGCAGAATTTGATTTTTATTTTTTTATAATTTTGACATAAATCTTAATTTGTAAGCATTTTTTCAATTTAAATTTTCAATTGCTCAAAATTATGGGTTTTAAGGTTTTTTTTATTTAAGTTAAGTTATTTAAATTTTCACACCTGCGGGAAATTATAGGGGTATCAGAAAATAGGGGGTTCAGACAATTAATGACAGTAGATGTTGAGATTCAAAAAGTTAAAGCTTTATAACCATTAACACACAAATTGTCGACATCACATGACAAAATATACAAGGTAAATATCTTTAAATCAAACTAATAAGTTCTCAAGCAGCATTTTTGTTACTTCGCTATCTGTAAATTTCAATCATCATTGATGGAAATATTTTTTCTTCATTTTGTGTGTGTACAGTGAAATCAATATTTACTGACATTTGCCAGTAAAAATCTAACCCTTCCAAGCCTAATCATAAAGAACATGGACTCTTTGAAGGCCCTTTCAAGCCAGAGCCAGAACATGGTAGGGTAGGAGGAATGCATGTCAGGAGGCATTGGGAAGTGTCCCCTGCTACATGCTTTAAAATATCCAAAAATAGACAGAACAAATCACTGCAGTTTATATTTTCTGTACAACTCTCACTCCCCCCTCCTGTCCCCTGCAAACTATTCACTTCAAATGCAATCTATTGGTAAAAATAACTTTTAAGAGTGCATCCTTTCTTGAAATGTTTAAACTTGTCTCTAGTTTACTTGGATTTTTTTTTATGCTGTCAATGGGATCATTAAAAGCCTCTAAATAAAACAGCAGTAAAGCTAACTGATAGTTCTACTGTACAAACTAAACACCAGTTTTATAATGAAACAGTGGTATTAACTGTTAAGGGGCTGTAACCAGTCAGCATTTTCTTTAACAAAGATGGAGAGAATACAGGTATCCAAGCATGCAAGGAGCTCCATTCTGATTTGATAGAGTATTGCATGCTGGGACCAACAAACTTGGTGGGCCACAATGCCATATTCAAGATGACAATTTCAATCAGTTCTGCTGTATCAAAATCAAAACACTGGGTGTGACTCTTAGACAATAAGGAATTGCCTTGGTAAGACAATAGCTATCCTTGGGATTGCAAACCATGGATAACTAAGGATGTCACATTCATTGTGGCAAAGGCACAAGAGGTTTGCTTACTTCATGTTCTCCATGGCAGAAGACAATATGCCCCCTTTCTTTAAACTTGCCAAGAAAATATCTTTGTAAAATTTTGTTCCCTGGGATTGCCTGAAGAAACACCAATCTTATTTTTGTGAGGTTCCCCAGGGGGAAAAACACTCCTATTGTCCCATCCCACTAGGGTTTACTGTTTGTAAGGCAGCCCCGAGGGTGAACCGGATCTCAAGTATGCAGACTTGAGTCTGTCTAACACTTGGATGATGGTACACATAACTCACTAACTACTATAACACACTAAGAGGCGAATGTTATAGCTCTTAATCTGCAAAACACATTATAACAATGTAAATGATCTCTAAACAGCTTTAACTGCAAACTTCCTCTTCAGTCACATGGACTTTTTAAAATATTTCTAACATTAATACAGTCTAGGAAGCTTAAAATTGTACCTATTCTGAAGGGGATATCAACTTGTTAAAGAGAGTTGAATTTTAACTCACCAGGACTGTATACTGTGTATTAATCTAAAGAATGCATCTATTGTTTTGACAGGTCCTGAGCAGAGAATTATTCTGATAGTTTATTCTTCACTCTTATAGGCTCCAATTCAGGAGAGCATCTCTATCCAGGACAACTCTAAAGTGTCCTTAACTTTAAGCAAATGCTTAAGTCACAGATTCACCCTACTCTGGGTGCCAGCCCCAGGGGCTGACCCTGAGCTCCAGCAGCTGCCGGTCCTGGGTGCAGATCCCCGGTGCTGGTCTTGGGCTCTGGCAGGTGCTAGCTCTGGATGCTGACCTTTAGCTCTGGCCGTTCGACAGCAGGTGCAGACCCCAAGTGCCAGTCCCAAACCTGTTGGCAGTCAAACCCTGGCCACGTGCTCTGACCCGCAGTCCTGGCCGCTGACCCCGGGCACTGCTCCTGGATGTTGACCCTGGGTTCCGGCAGGTGCTGGCCATGGGCACCGATCCCCAGCCCCAGGCACCAGCCCCGTGTGCAGATCCCCAGCCCCAGTCACGCAGCTGTGGACACCAACCCAAGGCTCCGGTAGATGCTGGCCCTGGATGTCGACCTCTAGTCCCAGTTGCGCAGCGCTGGCTCCAGTGGGTGCTGGCCCAGGACACTGACTCCTAGCCCCGTCTGTGCAGCAGCGGGCACGGACCCCAGGCACCGACCCTGGGTGCTGACCCTCAGCCCAGTCGCACAGCAGCAGGTGCTGGCTCCGGGTGCCAACCCCCGGCTGCATGACAGTGGGTGCTAATCCCCAGCCCTGGGTGCCAATTCCTGGCCCTGGCCACGCAACTGTGGGCAATGACCCTGGGCTCCAGTGGGTGCTGGGCCAGGGTGCTGACCCCCAGCCCCAGGTGCCGAGCCACACCTCCAACCATGCAGTGGTAGAGCCCCCCATCCATTGCCCCGGCCTCTGCTGCCTCACCCCCAACCCCTCCATTCAGGTCTTACCTTGCCAGGACTTGCTGTGAAAAGTGATATTAACAAACACACAAATATCACTTTTCACAGCATTATTTGCATTGAGTCTGCAAAAAAATCCTACATAAATAAATTACAATGATCTGGATGTGTATACATGCATATTTATTTGTTTTTCCTAAAGTTAATTAAGTATGTTAGGAAAAAGTGTCAGTGCGGCCACCAGCAAGAGTTGGTGGCCACACTCTGAGGCCACCAAAAAATTTGTTGTGAGAACCCCTGGCTTAAGTACAGTCCTGGATAGATTTAAATAAATGCTTAATTGCTTTCCTGAACTGGGGTCTAAATGATTTTCCCTGCAGATAGTGAGGGGATGGCCAGAGAAACGTTGACAGAAAAGCGGTAGTATAAATACCCAGGCAGCTCTCCACAGATTGTACTTTTCCTACAAGATCAGATTTATGGACAGGGCAGTGAATGGATTGTTCAGACAATCCCCAACCTGACCTTTCATTTGTAATCATCATCATCATCATCTAAAATTTTATGACTTGAAAAAAAACAAACCCAACAACCAAAAATACAGTGTGTTCTACAGACCAGCAGCAAATGTTCCTACATTATTTAAAATGTTAAAATAGATAGCTCCTGTTATTTTAGGACCCTAAGAACAGGGCCAAATTGTCATTCATAAAGAATGTGCACATTCACAGATGGTACTCAACAACATGTACAAGTAAAATCTGAATAAGATGACCTGGATAAGAAACACATTCAAGCTTGATGGTGTTTGCAAAGTCCATATTTGGATAACATTATTCCTGATTAGGATCAGCAGATCATCAATCCCTGGGACTGGGAAATATGGACTTCAAAGTAACATGGATCACTATTATTATTGTGGTGTATTTTGCATTTCTACTAACTCACCAAATAATAGTAAAAAACCCCACAAAAACCTTGCCAGTTAGTTTTTATGGCCCTGTGTTATTCACAGTGGAAAGATCTGGTGCCCAACTTGGATATGTTTGAAGATCAAACAGGGGCACTGCCCATGTTGTGACAGCAAGCATAACTACAGCAACTCCGATGATATTAACACCCAAGCCAGCTTTCACCTAGAGTAATAATAAAAATCAAAAGTTGGTATCAGAAAAACTAAGCAATTCTGAAGAAAATTTCCAAAATGGCAAAATCAGACATTAGCATTAGTGTGATTATCAGAGAGTAACACTAGATGTTATGGAAGTTTTGTTAATAACTCACCATGTCAATAACATTCAAATGACCATATGAAAATACAATGGCATTGGGTGGATTTGATACGGGAAGCAGGAATGCAAATGAAGTACACAGTGTAGTCGGTATCAAAATATAAAGTGGGTTCACATGAATAGCTTCAGCCTGCCAGATGGTAAAGATAATGAGAAATAACAGATTTCCAGGGACACATACCTACAAATGCTTACTTGCTACAATAATACAAGCGCATGAATGAACTGAATAACTTGTTCAAATACAAAGAAACAACCTTTTGAAAGAACGACTTATTTGTTTATATTGTGTAACAAAATATTATAATTGCAGCTTGATTACATTATAATACTTATTGTAATTATAGTTAATAAACATTAGCATAGTAAGTACAGAGTGTTTTATTAACCACAGAATAAAACAAAGGCCCCTGCATCAGAGTGTTTACTTTCTAACAGATACAGTGCAACAGTTCAAGGAAGAGCTTTAAAAGAGAGGGGATGAACTTGAATTTGGATGTGGTAAAAGACAGGAAGTTAGCAAAGGGAGTCAGGAAGTTAAGTAATGTGACTGGAGCAGTGGGAGAAGATAATTATATAGGAGCCAGGCAAGACGAGAAGACGGGGAGCTGAACATAGTAGGTTACAAAGGAGGAAGAAGAGTGGAAGGGTAAAGAACACAGAGGGTGCTGATGGTAAAAGGAAGGAGAGGATGAACTTTTTGCCATTGCCCCAGTATTTGATCAGGAGAACAGGGAGAGATGGAGAAGTGATTGAGAAAGTGGGAAATACATATTCAGCAATTCTCAGTTGGCTTGCTACTATTTTTCAGATTGAGCTTGTCAAAGATTTTGACTTTTGATTTCTCAACAAAGTGTTTTCTCAAAAAATTTCAATGTTGATAAAACCCTCCATCAGAAATTTTGTTTGAAACACTTCAGTTTTAAAAAACAAGATTAGAGCTGGTTGGGGATTTTTTGATTTTCAAAGCATTCAAAATTCCATCAAAATTTTGAATTTTTTTTTAAATCAGGTTTTTTGTTTGTTTTAAACTATTTCTTTGACCAGGTTGGTTTTTAAGCTGATGGCACCCATGCTTTGAGAGTCCATTATATATTATTGTTATGGTCTCTTGGGGTGGTCTCTTGAGGGGTCTCAGCTTCTTCTGACTGACCCACCTTACTTTGCTTCTCAGTCAGGTCAGTTCCTGGACCCTCACCTTCAATTAGGTCTATCAGTCCTTCAATTTTAGGACTTGCCATCTCCTTACTTTTTCTTGAAGGCAGCCTGGCACAGGACTGTCACCCCTTTGCTATCCCAGGGCTTTCGACCTCCCCTTCTGGCTCTGTACTCTCCCCTTTATAGCAGGCTTTGTTTTCTCTACTGGTTGCAGCTGTGGGTGCCTGCCTCCACAATTGGCAGCTGTATAGTGTGTGTGTGTGTGTGTGTGAGTTTATAGACACATTACAATTATATAGTGTATTTTTCTTGGATAGAGCAAGGAACATGAAGGTTAAAACAGACCTAGATAGAGTACTCACCAAAGGTGCTAGTATAGGCAAGAATATAGTGATGGTAGCTGGATTGCTTGCCACTTCTGTTACTGAGGTGACAATCAGAGATGATATTAGGATAATCGACCACATTGGTAATGATCCCAGAGGGGTTAATTTACTTCCTATCCAAGCTGATAGTTTTGAAACCTGAATAAGGAATAGGATTATACAATTATTGAATGAAAAATTTAAACAACACAGTATTAATGAAGTTTATTCACTTATTAATATGTGGCATATTTGTATGGTTAGAGATAACACAGATCATAAAATATACTTCATCCTACCATGTGTTTTTATTGCAGTGCTCTCATATCAAGACATTGCATTTCTTCTCATAAGCCAAGTGGACAAACTATACTGCAATGTTTATACCTCACAAATGTTTACAGAGACAACCTGGAACAGGTACAGAGAAGGGCTACTAGGATGATCTGAGGAATGGAAAACCTGTTTTATGAAAGGAGACTCAAAGAGCTCGGCTTGTTTAGCCTAACCACAAGAAGGCTGAAGGGAGATATGATGGCTCTCTATAAATATATCAGAGGGATAATTACCAGGGAGGGAGAGGAATTATTTAAGCTCAGTACCAATGGGGACACAAGAACAAATGGATATAAACTGGCCATCAAGAAGTTTAGACTTGAAATTAGACAAACGTTTCTAACCTTCAGTGGAGTGAAGTTCTGGAACAGCCTTCCAAGGGGAGCAGTGGGGGCAAAAGACATATCTGGCTTCAAGACTAAGTTTGATAAGTTTATGGAGGAGATGGTATGATGGGATAGCCTAATTTTGGCAATTCATTGATCTTTGACTATTAACGGTAAATATGCCCAATGGTCTGTGATGGGATGTTAGATGGGGTGGGATCTGATTTACTACAGAGAATTCTTTCGCGGGTGTCTGGCTGGTGAGTCTTGCCCACATGCTCGGGGTTTAGCTGATCGCCATATTTGGTTTCAGGAAGGAATTTTCCTCCAGGGCAGATTGGCAGAGGCCCTTGGAGTTTTTTGCCTTCCTCTGCAGCGTGGGGCACGAGTCACTTGCTGGAGGATTCTCTGCACCTTGAAGTCTTTAAACCATGATTTGAGGACTTCAATGGCTCAGACATAGGTTAGGGGTTTGTTGCGGGAGTGGGTGGGTGAGATTCTCTGGCCTGCATTGTGCAGGAGGTCAGACTAAACGATCATAATGGTCCCTTCTGACCTTAAAGTCTATGACTCCATGACTCTAACCTCAAATATTTTTAGTCTGCTCAAAAAAGAACTAGATAAATTCATGGAGGATAGGTCAATCAATGGCTATTAGCCAGGATGGGCAGGGATGGTGTCCATAGCCTCTGTTTGCTAGAAGCTGGGAGTGAGTGGCAGGGGATGGATCACTTGGTGATTGCCTCTTCTGTTCATTCCCTCTGGGGCACCTGGCATTGGCCACTGTCAGAAGACAGGATACTGGGCTAGATGGACCTTTGGTCTGACCCAGTATGGCCGTTCTTATGTTACTTGACAACCTTTAGGACCAAATCTTGCTCACCTTAGTTATGGGATAAAACAGTGGTGCTCTACATGGGAGCTCCACCCAAGCAGAATAAAACTGGAAGAATTTTTTTGGCAAATAGTTTATTCACTGAAAAATGCAGTTTTGGGCAACCTGACACTATCTGTGAAGTTGTTTTCACTGGATAGTTTCAACTGAGAAACCTTTAAATTTTTGGGGCTGGAATCAGAGCTCTCATAACTTTTAGCCTGGTGGTTGGGGCACTCAGCCAGGCTCAGTTCTCCTCACTACCTGATGTTGAGAAGAGATTTAAACTCAGCTCCAGCCTATACTATAGGGAGATTGCCTTAGCCACTGGGATGGGTACCTCTCAATCTCTCCAGTTGAAGCTGTTCTACTGTGTATAATTAATTAACTAACCAGTGGAGTAGGACTTGAACTTGGGGCTCTCTCATCCTAGATGAGTACCCTAACATCCACATGGCTCCAGAGTCTGTCTCACTCACAGTTTCTTGCCAAACCTAGGATGCGGGAGACCAAAATTCAAATCTGCTTTCTGGAGTGTTATTTGTTTGTATAGTTTCTAGTACAATGGAATTCTAAATCCCTCTTTGGATCCCTAACAGCTACCACAGTAATAATAACAAGTAATACAAACTGCGACAGGATTAAAAGATTTTGAAATGACTTCACTGACTGAAATATTTGTATTTTTTCTCCAATTCATTGCTTGCCTTTAGATTTTTTTTTTCAACAGCAGAAAAATACAAACTGTTCAGATAACAAAGGATTTGGATTAACTGGGAGTCATTTATATACAGTGAAATTCAGCAAGTAAGTCTTTATGTCAAACTTCTGTGCACAAAGACTTAGATGCTGCTAGCTTCAGGCACATAATTTATGAAGTCTGTTAATTGAGGCTTGGATCTGTTTTTTTTTAGTGTCCTATCTGAATATTCTTGCATCTTCTCTGCATTTCCATGTTCCAGGTTTAATTGTCAGCAAGACACACTGGTAAAATGACAGAATAACCTTGAATATGCCGTCAGTCTGTGTTTTTCTCAGCGCAGGTCATGTTAATTGTTCAGAATCTTGTAGAAATTGCATTACCTCACAGCCCTCTGCCAGTGCAAAACCTCCACCAACAAGAATCGTTATCTCCCAGGGCATGCATGACTGAAATTCCTTCCAAGTAATCAGAGGAGTGTAATCAAAAATAGCTAGGGGGAAAAAAAAGTTTTAAAAAGACTTCTCGATATAACTTCTCTCCAGATATGCAAGTGAAATATTTAAAGGCAAATCTTTATCATCAAATTAAGAAGGCTTTTCTTCTGATCATCTTGAACTTCCTGGGGAAGACCCTATGCAGCTCTGAATTGTCATTACACCATTGACTTCAGTGGAGCCATGATACTTCACACCAGCTGAGAAGCTGCCCCCTTATGAAAGATAGTTATTGATGGGACTAATGCAGCAAGATGGCTACTCTATTTAAATAGATTGCAGTGTAAATTCTGGGCTTCGCTGAGACACATTTAGGGTCTGATCTTGTATTCCTTGTTCATCTAAAAAATTCACTGATTTCAGTAGGAGTTTTGAGTATATACAGAATTCAAGCTCAGGTCATATTCTAATCTAGGTAAGTTACTTTCTAAGACAGGAGAAAGGAATGAAAATAGACTCATTCACCATTTTATATTTTCCTAAGGTTAATCTAAATAAGAGCTAAAAATATTTTGTTAAAAAACAAACCCTAGTGTCTGATCCAAAGCCCACTGAAGTCAATGCAAAGGTTTCCACTGAATTCAATGGGCTTTGGATCATGTGCCTACTTAGAGTGAACTTCTGCTGCCCTTACACTGAGTCTGTTCTTACTCTGCAAGTACTACCACTTGATTTCCTTGGCAAGGAATTAATTTCCTGCTAAGGTACTACTCATTGTGATGGTGGCAGAATTAGTCCCCTAGTGAGAAAAGAAACCCCCCCACAAACCAATAACACCCCCACAAAAAATCCCACACTTGTTATCTAGAAAAACGTATATATATATATATATATATACACACAATTCTGATTCTCATTTATGCTATAGACACTTTACACAACTCTACCACTGTAAGGGGACCTTAAAGCAAGTGTAAATTTCAAGGCCCCTTTCCATTTATGCTCCTTTTAAAACCTCTTTCCACAGCCAAAGCTATTTAAAGCCACCTTATTGTAAATGAGAATCCGGCCCATATATGCACATATCAGTGAACCCTTTTTTTGAACACATGTAGCTAGTTTATGTACTGTAGCAACAATAATATGTAAAGTAACATTCAGTGTAACATGGACTTTGAGTTAATCTGGATTTACGTGAGTGAAACTGAACAAAATCTGGCCCAAAGAATTTTAACAATCAAATGTACTTCTCACCATTTATCCAGCTATTTTTAATTTGTTCTATTTGGTCTTCGCTCAGTTTGGACACTGAAATTAAGCTCAGTATCACTTTCTCGTCATAGGTAAATTTTTCTTTCTGAAGGCTTGTCTCCACTACCAGGGAGATTGACACTGCTGCAATCGATGCAACGGGTGTCAATTTACCGGGTCTAGTGAAGACACGCTAAATCGACGTCAGAGTGCTCGCCGGTCAACTCTGGTATTCCAGCTCCCCGAGAAGAGTAAGGGAAGTTGACCAGATTGCGTCTCCCGTCAATGCAGCACAGTGAAGACACCAAGGTAAGTCAACCTACGCTATGTCAACTCCAGATACGTTATTCACATAGATGAAGTAGCGTAATTTAGGTTGAATTACCCCGATAGTGAAGATGAGTCCTAGATCTCAGGCGCTAAGTCAATGCTCTTGTGTTCTGGTTTCCAGCACTGCAGGGAGATGTTTAAATGGGAACAAAAACTATTTGAATTGATATCATGAACATTTTTCTATTTCTATCAGGTTTTTCTAAAAACCTCCATCCCCTATCCACTTTTCTTTTTATTTAACAAAATCTACTATACCTGTTGGGCTTAAATACCTGATAGAGTTCCTAGAACAAACACTGAATTATATTCACATAAGGTCACTACAATCCTTGCTCTAGCAAAGGTCCAATAAAAATATACCCAACTGTTTTCTCCATTTGAAGTCCTAGACAAAGTTTTTGCTGGAATAATGAAGAAGAGGAGGCCAATTATTAAGGCAGCTGTTGAATCTGTAGCAAAACCTGGGTATCTAAGGAGAGATTAAATGTATTTTTAGTAAACAAAGAATAAAGGATATACAGCTCCAGGAAAAATAATATTCTGTAGAAATATTATACAAGAAGAATATTCTAAATACTAAATGAAAAGGTGAGCTTTATGCCACCTTAACACACAAATACTCACCCAATTTATGCTGTGTGCTTCTCAGGCATAGGCAAGGATCTAGTCCATTGTGTCCAATTCTGCACTTCTTACTCAGCCAAAACTCCCATTAAGTAGAATGAGAATTTTGCTTGAGCAAGAAGGATCCGAGCCAATGTCTTGTTAGTATTTATTTATTTATTTTTGCAAAGGACCCCTGGGATCTTCTTATTTTTGGATTGATACAGAGTATTTTTCCTTCCAGCATCATGCCACATTTCCACATATTTTTGGTCCTATCCTGGTTTAATATGTTCCAGGAATAATTTGACCCTTAGGTTTTACATTATGTTAGCTATTTCCTTGGAATAAACCATCATACTTTGTTACACTTTATAACATTGTATAATCCAACAGGGCAACCTAGGATATCCTAAATCTATTAACAATGCTGAGTGAAACTCAAAGATATTTTAATATGAATATTGCACTGAAACCACCTCATAGTTCTTCTAAAACTAATTTTGTCCCACAAACTCTCATGTGAAAGGAACACTGCTAGCTAGCTTCTTAAGGATGTAAAAAGAGGAATGGTCTGGGAGTGTGCCTTAAAGTATTTTTGTTCTGTTGTCTGCTACCACGGAAAAGATTTGTTTTTGCTGGCTATCATTTTTAGAAATATGTGGGACACATTAATGCCCTGCTACTGCAATACCCTTATGGCTGCATGTACAATACCCATGTGACAATATTGCTCAACCTTCCCACTTCATCAGTTCCTAGTATAGCCACATGCTCCCTGGTATTCCAAGCAGACATTTATAGGAGGATCCTATTCTGTACTCTGGTATGAATTCACTGGGAGTTGTACTGGAATGTAGGATTTGGCTTGTAATGATATAATGTCTGCAACTACTATGTCTAGGCAGCAGACACATCTGTGAACAATAGTGAGGTTACAGAATTAGATTTTCTGATGCAATTCCATTATTCCTGGAAACTCTGCTCTTGGGACAATACTGCATACACAGAAATGGATTCAAAAGGAGAACAATACCTGAACTGGAATTAAAAAATGGCAGCTGTCACTGCTGTTTGGCATGATGGGCATGGGTGTCTCTCTAACTGTAGTTTTCCAAAGACCACTGTGTATTGAAATATATGATTTTTAAGCACCTATTTGCCTGACTTATGATACATGGATACAAAATATGTATCAGCATGAGGTGCTTTAAAATTAATTGCCCCATATATCAGCTAGGTAGTGTCCTGTAAGGAAATCTCACAATGGGATGAATTGAAGCAATCCTGGGAAATAGGCCCAGTGGCAACCTAATGTGAATGATTCTATTCAGATTCTTGTCCCACATTCATCACTGTGTATCTGAACACCTTCCAGAAGTGCATGTAGATGGCCTACTATTAGAATTGAATAAAAAAATATAATCAATATATGTCATCCTTGCACGCACTCCACAGTACATTATTATATTAAAATTAAAGTCATTCAACCCCCTGAACAAATTCTTAACTCCCTTCTGAAACTGCAATGTACAAAACTTGGACAAAACTGTATTTCTGATAAATCTGAGGAGGACTGTAAGAATAAGAATATAACTGCTCATTTTTATGGAAATTATTATACAATCAATTAATTATAACAAGAAGCATATTGAATTGCAGAACATGTTGTTTCTTATGCTTTCATTGTAAAGCAGTACAGGCTTCGTATTTCAACAGGTTAGGTCAGCTATCATATAATACAACATGATTTAGCCTAATGTGAAACGAGACATGTTTGCAGTCTATTCCAAATGAAAACATTAAAGGACATCCACAAGTAACATACGTGTGCAGTACCTGTGAATAGTATAGCTACACTCCACTCATCTCTTTTTAAGATCAAGATAGTTTGATAAACAATAAACAGAGAAAATAATATAGGAACATATCAGTGTGTGCACCTTTAACAACTTGTTTACAATTGCTTTTTTAGTATCGGGGTAGGTCATTAAGTGATGCTATATGAACATTAAATGCTATTTTAAAGCAGGTAGGCATGTTCAAGTCAGCTTGATTGCTTGATTGGTTGATTGCTTGATTAGCTCAGCACTTTAAAATCTTCTTTAAAAAGACGTTGCTTCATGAAAGAGCAAGATCAGAAGCTCTTCTATTGTTGCTGTGGGGGTAGATTTTTTTTGAATTTTTGCTATTGTTTGAGGAAATATGTTTAAAAGATAAAAAACAATTTTAAAACTCCAAGATGCATTATACTGATCATTATAAACTGATGATCTTTCTTTGGGTGTCACAAAATAACTGTACTTAACACTTTACTTTTTCAAAGAGCTACAACCATTAACTAATTATTCCTTACGACACCCTCCCTGTGTAAGTTTTGGGAAACCAGGCAACTCTGTGTGTGTGTGTGTGTGTGTGTGTGTGTATTTATAGATACTAAGGAGAGAACTTACTATCCCAGCTGAGAAAGAGATATAGATCTGGGCGTCATTATAGATAGTACTTAAAGCTAGCAGAACGAATGAGGTTGCCCAAGGAGAGGATATATAGAGAGAGAAGAGCGGGGCCAAGGACAGGCCCCTGGGGGAACAACAACAGACAGCTGGAGAGTTGAAAAGGAGGAGGAGCTAGAAGAGGATATGCAGAAGAATTGGTTAGGAAGGTAGGAATAGAACCAGAAGAAGTGAGAGAATCATGAGCTTGGGGAGGAGAGTTTTCAGTATAACAAGTGTTCAACATGTCAAAGGCAGCAGACAGACCAAGAAGGGTAAGAATGGAGTTGAGTTATTGATGAGGTGCCCAAGAAATTTAGAAGAGAAGAAGAGGAAGATGGGGTGGTACCCAGATAAGCAAGTGGGGTCAAGACAGACTTTTTGAGAAAGTGAGATGAAGGGCGATGGAAAGGGAGGAGTTGAGGAGGTCAGGAGACAGAACAGGATTGAAGGACATACAAATGAGAGGAGGTTGGACACTTTAGCACTAGAGATCATGCTAAAGGAGGAGAAAATAGCAGGCTGTGGGAAATGGGGCAGAGAGAGGGGGATTGTTTCACACTGGCTCACATTGATTTTTTTTTGTGCAGAAGTCAGTCAGATATTGCAGGTTGAGGAGGGATTTGAAAGCAGAGGATGCACTTGTGTGGCGGAATCATGCATAGCTAGTCTCTGGATTTTCTCAAGAGTCATTCAGGGGCACACAAGCAGCAGCAGAGAAAGAAGATGCAAGGAGTGAGCCAAGCCTGGGCATGTGAGGGATAAATACGGCTGTTTGAGAGAAGTGCAAAAAAAGCTGAGACTGGATGAGAAGATAGAGTTGTGTGTGGAAACTATGGTGTCGATGTAAGAGTGAGGTAGGACAGGGAGGAGTGGATGGAGGACATTAGAGAAATGGGTGATAAAGAGTTATAGGACATTTTAATGTAGGCTACCAGATGGATTCCTTCCAAGCCCAGAAATAACCAAAAGATGCACTATTTGGTGACTGCATTATGGTCTGCATGAAGTTACTGATATTTATTATTTTATGACACAAACGAGTGTGCTAGTTGCTTCACAGAAAAACTCCAAAAGGACAGATCCTTGCCCCCAACATCTTAGAATCTAAATGGAAGACATAACCAGCAAAAAGAAAAACAAGGTGGTTAACACCCCTCCAGTCAGAGGGAGAAAAGGAATGGTGGGGAGGGCAGCGCAGCTCAGGGGAGTTGTTAGTGGATTATAGATTGTTGTAATAAGTCATAAACAGCCCCCTCCCCAACTGGAAAGGTGTTAACGGGCCACTTCTCCTTGAATGGTCCCTTGAAATATGTGTTAACTACAGGTGCTAAACAATTTTTTCCACCTCATTTTCAGCTTTGACATTCTGTGGCCAGGTCTACATTACAGACCTATATCGTTATAACTATGTCGCTTAGAGTGTGAAAAATTCATACCCTGGAGTGACGTAATTATACTGACCCTACTCCTCTGTGTAGACAGCGCTGTGACGACAGGAGAGCTTCTACCATCGACATAGCTGCCACCTCTCAAAAAGGTGGATTAATTATGCCAACAGGAAAGACTTCACTTAAGCACTACAGCGGTGCAGTTGCAGTATTTTAAGTGTAGGCCTGCCCTGAGTTACTTTCCCAGATCAGAAGAAGAACACTGTGTAAGCTTGAAAGCTTGTCTCTCTCACCAACAGAAGTTGGTCCAGTAAAAGATATTACCCCACGAACCTTGACTTTCTAATATCCTGGGATTGACATGGCTAAAACAACACTGCATACAGGCAAAAAGGAAGGGGAAGGTGAGAAAGGGGCACAGGTTATGTACATGTGATTAGGTGGTTATTCCATTTAGGTAACACACTAGTCATGATGGTACAAGATGTTTGTTTTCTGTTTTGACTGAAACAAGGTGGTGCTTTCAATTGAATTCCTAGTAGGTGGTTGTCTACATCACATCTGGCACCACTGTTTGGAGTTTCAGCAGAGAGGCTAAGGACTGAAAAGACATGGAAATTGAAATACCTTTTCCTCCGGAGGTATTTCCTCCAGATTCAATTGGAGGCACACTGGAGAAGGTGGGAACAGTCTGGAGAAGCTTGCCGTACTTGTTTGGTTTGGTCATCTCATTGGTTATTCACCAAACCACATCCCCTCTCTTCATTCGAATCCACCCTAAAACCCCATTTCTCTGCATTGCTGATAAGCAGCGAGTTAATGTAAACAAAGCACATTTTTACATACTCAAAAGAACCACCACGATGTGCCCACTCATAACTAACCTCATTTCTCAGATAACTACATAACCCCCATCCATCCCCTTACTCATTCTCACTCATTGGGCATGTCTAAAATTAGACTGAAGTGCCTCAAATGTCCACCATGTCCTTGAATTTGTTCTGTAAAATTAGTACGTTTTAGTACTACTACATTTTCAATATTGTACAAAGAAATAATATTGCTGCCTGTGCTGTACCCATTTTGTAGATAAACAAAGATTTTCAGTGCTGTCAGTCTACAATCTTTCACAAGTACTAAAGTTCACTTTAAATCTAGGAGAAAATGCAAACATTTAATTAAATACAATACAGTCATTGTTGGTATTTCAGCTGTTTTACTTACTGAGGAAAAAGAGAAGACCATCCAGGGATGAATCCAGGTTCTCTTGTAAACCACAATAGGGCCATTAAAATGAACAGGACAAGGGTAATGATTTCTGGGTAGCTGGAGCAAAAGCACAATTTGTTAGTGTCTGGTTTCCTTACATTTAAATCAGTGCTCGTTTTGAAATGGCCTGGTGTTTTGCAGTCTGTGTTACCTTATTGGTCCAAGCTTTCTGTACTCCTCTTTAATCACCTGTGCTGAGGCCTGTTCTCTGGCTGTTTTTTCCTTGCCACATCGGAACATTTCTTTGAAACTGGAATGTAAGTTAACAATAATGGAGTGTTACTCTTACAGGATAGTCACAGATCCCAGCCTTTCCAGCTAAGTGTACCAATTTACTAGGCTAAGATTTCAGTTCTACCAGCCAGTGCTCATTATCTCCTGTTTAATTGTGCACACTCTGAACTTTACAATACTGATTTGGAGTAAACTGAGCAGGCTAGAGTCTACACAAGTGAATGGGAGCTTGGCAGAGGCAGCAGCAAAATATAGCCCAACACTCAGGCTTGTCATTAAGGTAGAGGAGGCAACCTACAGCCCTGGGTTCTTCAAGGATGCAGTATGGTCTAGTGGCTAAGGCACAAGTCTAGGAAATGAAGAGTCCTGGGATCTATTCCTGTGATGTCCTGTCCCTTTAAATATTTGAGCACTCTGCAGTGTAAACCTCACTTTTGTGTTAGTTTCAGTTTTGCGAGCACAGCAGACAGTTGTCTTTCTATAAGTTCCCTCTGTATCTGTGACTCTCTCCTTCTCTGCTGGGCCCAGAAATATAACATTGGCAACACAGGATTTATAGCCCATGAGTGTCCAGTGCTCCCATTACCTGAACAACAAAAAGAAAGAATAAGCAGATAATACTGTGAAAAGGGGACAAAGTTCACCTGGAAGCACAGGCTGACAGACTGCTGTTTTTGCTTCTGGGAACCAGTTAGCTACAGAGGGGGAAGTAGGCAATTAGAAGCAGAATAAAGGAAGAGGTTTCTGCTGTTGTAGCTGTTCAAACAAGACAGTGAAGTAGAAGCAAGCAGCCATCTTTGTTGACCTGGTGCAAGCAGGCAGGCAAACAATCTGTAGTCTGCACTACAGGGTCTATACCCAGCAGAGGGAGCCCAAATGCAGCCAAAGGAAGAATTCTGAATTTTGCAGTGTAAGCACACAGCCAGCAGAGGGTGATCCAGAGCAGATAGTGTACAATTAAAAAAAAAAAAAAAAGAGAGAATTTCCCTATGGAAGAGATGTACAGGAGGTGTGAAGTTCAACAGGAGAGCAGTAAAATGGCAACTTTTATGGGCAATGTTGGTGAATAATAGGTGGTGTATCTCAAACATTCTGAGCAATTTGTAACCTGCAACACCATTCCAGATGGACAAAGAATTTCAACCTTGCTGACTGTGATGGGTCTGAAGCTTACACTGCTGTGTCTCCAACTATGCCCAGAACTGCCACGTATGCTGCAATTACTGCAGCAATGCAGGATATTTTTCTCCTATCCCATCGATGATAGCTAAATGATAGTGGTTTCATTAGTGACATCAGGGAAGTGGAGAGTTTGTTGCCGCTCTCAGGAAGTTGTCAGAGCATTGTCAGTTTGGAGACACGTTAAGTGATGCCCTGCATGACCAGTTAGTCTCTGGGTTAAAAACAATGACCACATTGGAATGAAGTTACTGGCTGTATCAGAGGTTACATTCAGAAAGGCTGTTGATGTAGCAGTTGCAATGGAAACCACAGAGAAGGATTCTCTGCAATTTAATGTGCACTGAAAAGTTCATCTCGTGAATCTACAAGACAGAGGACCACAGAAACATAAGGAATTTCCATGTGGCAGTTTGCACAAGCTGTGCCTGCTGAAAAGGACTGCTGGGCACACCAGGTCATTTGCAGAAGAAAGGACACATCAGCATGATGTTGCACAGTTCAACAACCAGTAACAGAGTAAACATACATAAAAGACACCTGTGACAACTGAACCTAAGAAAAGATGGAAGTTGGGAATTCATAATGTGGAAAAAGACAAGCGCTGTAGTGATGCTGATCAAGACCTAGCACTGCATGTGTTATCAGAAGATGGAGTCACAGATGGGTCACACCCTTGATTGAAGGAGTTCCTACAAGAATTCAGCTTAATACTGGGGAGCTGCTGTGTCATTGATTTCTGCATCCACCTATCACCAGACTTTGTCACAAGTTCCACAAGAAGGAACCTCCATGGTTTTGAAATGTTAGTCCTAAAAGGGATACCAGAGAAATGTTAGTCCTAAAAGGATACTCCAGGTAAAAGTTCAACTAGATGGACTATCAGTTGTTCAATCACATACAAGGGTAAAACAAAAGTATCCACCATTATTTAGCAGATCTTGGCTTGAAATGCTCAAGGTGAATTGAACCGAGATCAGGGCGATCACGAAAGCACTTCAAAATCTTCAAGAAATACTGGACAGACATTTCAAGCTCTGTTTCAAAATCTTTGGACAGAGCAACATGTCAGTGAAGCTCACTGTTAAGTCTGACAGCCAACCATAATATTGCAACCCCAGAGTTATGTCTTATGCTCTCAAGCCTCTGGTAGAAGCTGATTTGGACTGTTTAGTGAACATTGGAGTCTTGTTATTGGTTTCACAAAGAGTGGGTTACATCTCTTGTACCAGTGTTCAAGAAGGAGGCTCAGTCCAAATTTGTGGAGATCTCAAAGTGATGCTGAGTCCAGTTTTGCATGCAGACCAGTATCCTCTTACTGAAGATTTATTTGCCACTCTTAGTGGTGGACAGTGTTGCAGTAAATTGGATTTGCTCAGAGATTGATCCAGCATCTCACAAATATCTCAAATTCAACACACAAAAAGACTTATTTATTGCAACTGGTTGCCTTTTGGTATCACATTGGCACCTCCTCTGTTCCAGAAAGCCATGGATGAGATTCTGAAGGGACTGAATCGAGTTCAATGCTATTTGGATGACATCCATGTTACAGGAAAGGATCACGAGGATCATCTTTGAAATTTGGATGCCTTTAACATTTGGAAGACCATGGACTAAGATTATGTCGAGACAAATGTGAGTTTTTCCAACCTTCAGTCGAATACCTTGGACATGTAATTGGTGCCATGGGCTTAAGGAAATTGCCAGAAAAAGCGCACCATCTTCAGGCATCATCAACAGAGAACATTTCACAGTTATATTCATTCTTAGAACTGCTTAAGTACTATGGTGAATTTCTGCCTAATCTGTCAACAGTATTGGCATCTTTACATGAACTGTCAGATGCCAAGAAAAAAGGGAAATGGACTAAAAGGGTGTGAGTGTGCATTTAAGGAAGCAAAGAAACTGTTGACATCCGCTGAAGTTCTTATACATTTTGATACTTCACTACTATTGCAGTTGGCTTTCGATACTTCACCATATGGTGTGGGTGCAGTTCTTTCCCACATTTTTCCTAATGGCATGAAGAAACCAGCTGCCCTTGCATCATGAACACTTACTACTCCTGAGAACTATGCGCAACCAGAGCAAGTAGCTCTCAGCATTATCTTCAGAATTCGGAAGTTCCATAACTATCAATATGATAGATATTTTACCTTGCTGATGGATCATCACCCATTACTTTCAATTTTTGGACTGAAACATGGAATTCCATCATTAGCTGCTGCTCATATACAACGATGGGCATTACGTCTTTCAGCTCACTCCTATGCTATTCAATTCTGTAAAGAGACTCAGCACTGCAATGCCAATAAGCTGTCACTCCTGTCATGCCCAAGCTCTTATCAACCCAAAGGAACTTCAGATGAAGTATTCTATCTCAATTTGAGGGATAGGTTACTCATTACTAGCACAGACATCCACAAAGAAACTGCTAAGGATAATGTGTTTTTGCCTATGACGGGAATGGTACTACATGGTATGGCACTGGATCAACATAATCCCCAGTTTACACAATTCGTATCACATCAATATGAATTATCTGTGAATCATAGTTGCATCTTATGGGGAATGTGAGTGAATGTTCCAAAATCACTTCAGGGTCAGATTTTGGAAGCTCTTCATGAAGGTGATTTTGGCATTGTACGGATGAAGACCATAGCCTAGAGTCATGTCTGGTGGCTGGGGACTGACAAAGCTATTGAGAGGAATGTAAAGTGCTGTACTATGTGTCAGCAAATTCAGCATGATCCTGACCCATCTCTTCTACAGCCTTGGTCATGGCCTCAGACTCCTTGAATACATATTCATGTGGACTTTGCTGGACCTTTAGAAGATTACATGTTCAAAATGGCCAGAAGTTTTCAGAATGACTTCTACAACAGTTACTAAGACCATTGGACATATTTGTACTTTGTTTAGCAAGTTTGGTTTACTGGTACAGTTGGTGAGTGACATTGGACCTCAATTCTGTTCTGAAGAATTTCACAGGTTCCTAGCTTCAAATGAAATTCAGCACATATGCTCTGCTCCATATTATCCTGCTACAAATCAACTAGCAGAATGCGTTATGTAAACACTTAAGCATGCCTTAAAAGCTAACAAATCTATTTTGAGTCATCAGCAGAAATTGGACAATTTTTAGCTTCTCTCCAGGAACCCTCCACATGCTACTACCCAGGAGTCACCTACACCTCTTTTCTTGAAGCAGTATTTGCGTACCTGTTGGAACCTGCTACGTCCTGAAATGTCTTCATGTGTAGCCAAATCCCAAACTATGCAAATTGATCAATCATATGAGACTCGTCATCATTCTTTTCAAGTTGGGGACTTAATGTAGAATTGCAACTACAGTTGGAGAACTTGTAAAATGCACAGGACCTGTTTTGTTCATGGTAGAACTATCCAATGGTATTTTATGGAAATAACATGGACCAGTTTCAGTCTTGATGAGTACCAGAGTCCAGGGATGTTCCAGTAAGTCTATCTGTTCCTCTAATTGAACCTCCTTCTCTTGCAACTCTTAGTTTCAGTGACTTGTTGGGAAAAAATGTGGTACCCGATCCAGTTGATTCCATACTAGATGCAGTTGATTCCTAACCACTGACTGTTCCTGTTATTCAGAACTCTGCTGGACCACCATCACCACATTGACCCAAGAGCATACAAAAACGAGTTAAATTGTTTAGTTAGTGAGTTGCTATTCCAGCAACAATCCCTTGCATTTTAAGAGTCTGCTGTAGTCCGCCCACAATTCTTAGTTAAGTTATATAGTGTTTATTTTTAGCTATGTAAACGATAATGTATGTGTGTTTGGAAAGTTTTTATAGTAGGTTGGAAGAATGTGATGTCCTGCCCCTTTAAATGTTTGAGCACTCTATCCTCCCCAATGCAAAGCCTCACTTTCATGTTAATTTCAGTTTTGCAGCCTGAACAATAAAGCCAGCACAATAGAGATCTGTGGTTCAGTCAAATCTCTTTGTGCCTATGTCTCTATCTCCTTCTTTGCTGGGTCCAAATATAACAATACCCAGCCCTGCCAGTGGGCCAAGATGTGGTCTTAGGCAAGTCACTTTACTTCTGTCTCTCTCTGTCCCATCTCACTCTTTGTTATTCTATTTAGATTGTAAACTACTTGAGGCAGGCACTGTGTCTTGCTATGTGCTTATGCAGAACCCAGCACAAGTAGGGCTCTAGGCTTCTCAAAGCAGTGATATTAATAACAACAACAGGCACATAAGACTGGAGTACTGGTGTGTCTACCAATAAATATCTATAGCTAAGAGCCACCTCATGTCCGAACATTGGAAGTTCATGTTTTAGACAATCATCATTATGCCCGTGCAGTATTATTCATCATAGTATTTCTGTCAGAAAGAACAAAGGCCTTAAAAGTCAAATTGGCTTGTTTGCCCATGAAGGGGGGTGCTTTCCCAAAGGAACAAATGAAGCACACAACATATCCATCTAATTAAGGGAAGTCATCTATGTCTTCGCTGAATCAGACTTTCTCCTGTTAATACATTGCCTTCTTTTCTAATGGGAAAGTTTTTACTGTGTAACTAGCCAGCACATTAATCAGAGTGTTCTGTAGCATCTTTCACAGGGGACAAGATTAGCAATTTTGGCTTTCAGTCCACACTCTTGAGGTGAGCCACTCCACAGTGTTAATAAGAACACTGTCAAAATGGCCTAGAAAAATGAAATGTTAACGTTTCAAACTATCAGTGGAGTGAGAAGGAAATTTAAGATGCTTCTATTTAAAATTAAATATAAAGGGCCTAATTTTCCACTGTCTTCACCTTAAGCAGCCATTTACACCTGTGGAAAGCAAATGCTATGTGGGACGCAGTTCACACTAAATTACCCTGGCTCCATTTTTCATACTTTTGAGCACCTACTTCATACAGCTGTAAATAAGTATCCAGAGTGCAAGGCAATGGAGAATTGGGCCCAAAGAACTGTCATTCTATCCAAAAACTTGAAGCACAAAACTCAGGAGTGAAGCAAACCCACCCAAAAAACACACACAGGAATATCTGTGAACAGGAACCATTGTATTTTTCTCTAAATATAATATGTCAGTCTGCTCATCAAGTTTGTTAAATAAACATTGTTCAAACATAGAATCAAATGCTGGCCTCATTGAAATCAGCCAGGAAACTACTGTTATTTCAATAACATCAAGATTTGGACCACAAACTGTAAAATCTGAATTCTTCTCTCAGATACTCTCTACTAATGATGTGTATATATTCTATAGAAATGTACAACATATTTTACAAAATGGATCCTTGAATAAGTTTTCCCGTGGTGTCCTGTTGGACAGTCCAGAGAAGCCATAACAACTGGTAGTGTGAATTCCTAGCACTTCCAGAGAACTCATTTGTGCTATTTGACAATGAAAGGACAATAAATTGTCACCATTCTACAGTGTGTGCATTAGATATAGATATGATGTTCTTTTTTTATCTGTATAGAATATCTCATGCATTATCAACCTGTCATTTTACTATTTGCTTTTAACATTTACTCACTTGAAACCAAGGAAAAGCCACTGGAGCCAGACCCAGGAGAGCAACATAATAATAATAGTGATGGGGATGCAAAGTATAAACCAGGATCCAAAATTGATGCATTGGCAATCTGGGTAGCGTCTGAATGAAAATAAAATAGACTTACATTAGGCATTGCAAGAGGAATCAAACCATATATAAAATGCCATCAGGCTCTGCCGCACAGGAATACTCGGGAAAGGCTGCTGCTGTCAGCTGCCTCCAGTGGAGCAGGAATCTTCAGCCAGAGACTGTCAATGGCCTGCTCTCACCTCACTCTCTTATCCTGTCCCATGATGATAATGGCCATTAAAATAACTGGGCTGCTCATACCTCTGTGTCCAACCCTCATGCCATGAGCACTGAATAACAGAGCAGCAACAGAATACCCCATTGCTCCCTGGATCAAAAGAATTAAATATCTACTCTGTGGTAAAGGCTCCTCATGGCTCATGGGGATGGCAGTGGAGGAGGCAGGACCATTAGGACTTTGGGGCAATGGAGGAAGAGAAGGAAGGGCCTTTCTCTGAGAAGGGGGTAGTAGTGGAGGAAGATAGGGCCTTAGGGCTCTAAGATGGGCAATGGAGATGGGAAAGAAAGAATTGGAGGGAAAAGGGCCAATGCACATTTAATAACAATGATAATTGCTCATAAAATGTCCAAGAACATATGCTGGGTTGGAGCCTGTGGGAGAGGTGCGTGGAGCCCTGCGATCTGGTTGGGGCCCCATATAATCTGAACCCACCATGCCAGTTTGCAGGTAAAAGGGCCACCCAGCCACAAACACCCCCCACCTGTAGACATCTAAGGAAAGTAGAGTTGTTGTGGGATTTTCTGAAAGAAAAGGACTGGCTGTTGCAGGAGATGGAGACCAACTGGGGAAAGAGGTAAATGAGCAAATGTTGTGTTTAAACCTTTTCTCCTATAAACAACATTTTTTCCCTCTCAAGCTCTACCTACAGAGCCTTTAACGCCATATGGAGCAGATGCTATACTATGGGGGCAGTCTCTCCTCTCCTTGTTAGGGTCAGAGGGAAAGGAAATTGGGACGTTTAGTCAGAGACCCTAACAATTCTTTACACTTGAATCTTCTGTATTCCAATATTTTTAAAGGAAAGCCTCTGGTAATGTTCAAATAGGTCTTTGGGGGCAGGGAGCATTTTCCAAAGTGCTGTGCAAGTTTATAATTAAAAAGATATGCTTCTCTAATTTTAATTTCATTTAATTATAAGAATAATAATAAAAAAAATAGATCCTGTCATTATAATGCCATCTGGGAGTGATCCAAAATGTCTGCCTCCTTCTTGAGATTAAAGTTCCAATCTTCATCTGTAACTAGTGCTGAGACAGCAATGTTTGAACTCATTGCTGTCATGGAACAGGAATTAAATTCAGACAAGAAAAGATAGCACATTATTATACATACTCTGTTGACTACATGGCTGTTTATTTCTTATTAAATGATTAAAAATACTCCCTTGAACATACCTCTTTCTTAGATAGTAGGCAAGTGACTTTACTGTTACAATTACTCAGTTTCACGATTTATCCAATGTTTTGATATAGTACTTATCATCCTGGTACCTGATTTATGCTCACATTAGTTAGCAATTTTTGCCAGGAAGAACAAGCTCTTTACCTCTCTATACTACAGGGCAAGTTCTGCTCTCAGTTACTCATTTACTGGGGTCAGATTGCAGTGTAACTTTGGGGATATTTGAGGCTATACTTACGTAGTTCTAGTAACTTGAAGATTAAGATTACCTAATCATTAGCCCTCTGGCAAGTATTGTTCTGAAAGACTGTTGGACTCATTAGAATTTAAAAATTATTTAAATGCTAATTAATCTAATATGTTGACCTAAGTGATGACACAGATGGGATTGTCCCGTTGATACAATCTTGCCTTTGAACAGAAATGGACTGGATGACCTGCTGTAATAGCTTTTTTCCATCTTTAACTTCTGTGATAAGCTGTAATATGCATCCTATATTAAAGTGACTTATACTCTCAGTATTGAAAACAAAATTCCCTTCCTTCCAAGGACAGGCTATTACTTAGTAATGTGTTTTTATTATTTTTAGAACATTCTTAAGCATTTATATGATTAATTCTGGATAAGGCTTGACTCTTCCTTGTGGAGTTTATATACGGGTCAAAGTCAATTACCTGAATATGTTTGCAATAATCTAGGGAATTTTCAGTGGGCACAACAGAAGGAAAACAGAGGGTCCCCTCTGTAGGATCATCCCTGTCCAGTTGTAGGGACAGGAGTCAACCTCCTCTGTGGCACCATCTCCAGCTGCCCCCTCCCTGGGACCAGGCATGTGTAGCTGGATAATAAGTAATCTGGGGATAGCACATCATCCCAAGCCTACAAAAAGTTAATGCAATTTAAGGCTGCATCACCCTTTCTGTGGCTTTCCTCTGCATTTGGTAATCTGCCTTAAAAGTGGGTCTTGGAAGAACCACCAGCTGAAAAACTTTCTTTACTTGCAAACTCAGTGCATTTCATACTGAAATCAGTGAGACACAATGAATATGAAACCCCATTATGCTATTTTAACTGCACTGTAACAAAGTGGCCAACTCTAGATGTAAGGCTCCTTTGCAGAATCATCCTGTTATCAGGTTTTTGAATTGTCCATGACAGTATAGTGCAAAGATCTGTAGGTCATACTAGTGGGGCAATTCAGTTAACTCCCAACAGGATATAAATGGGTTTGGAGCCTCTCTTGGAGCAGAGGGAACTAGGCATTTGGACAAAAAAGAGTTTGCAGTGAAAACCCTGGGAACAGCCACGCTAAGGTTGAGGAGAAAAAAAGCTTGAGATTTATGATCAGTAAATGCCCTGAAGGATGTAAAACCAGATTATGTGTGTCTATACTGTGTTCCTAGGATGGATGGGGAACAATGCTGCTTACACACACTTGAAAAGACTGTTAAAGTCTAGGGGGAGTTGGAAGATAGGCTTTGAGCCAGTTTCCTTCAACCTAACCCCCAGTGCCTTGGGGACCTCCTAGGCTGCTGGAAGAAACTGGTGCCTAGCAGAATCAGTTAAGTGATTTTTCATTAAATGCATGAGCACTTAGCTGTTCCTACAGATTTCTGGAAATTTGCAGGAACCCCTACAGACTTACAAAGGTCTTTCCTGCAGGGCTCAGTCTCATTTAGCACAGCCCTGTGCATTAAGGGCTACACGGTGATCTCATAATCTACCCTGAGAAAGGGGCAGCATGTCATTGTGTTGCCCCACGAGCAGACTCTGTGTTATAATTTGGTCCCTGCTTTCCTCATTGCTCCATGGGAGACATAATCTGCACCAGACCTTCTCCTAGTGCAGTTTGCTTTCCACCCCCCCGTACTAGTTCAGCTGTGGTGGCCAGTGTATTGTGGGGTAAGAGCCAAGGCTCCACTCCCCACCTCCCCTCCCTGGTCACCGGCACAGGAAGGGTAGCAGCCCATCAGTGGCTGCTCTCCCCTCTGCATTGCTATGTGTGTTACAAGTAGCAAGCACAGGGGAATGAAAAGAATGTTCAGGCCTCCTTACTTCCCTGCCTGAGTATGCAGCAAGGATCACACACTGGTTCTGAATGAGAAGGGTTTCAAATGTTTTAGTCAGATCGCATATTCCACAGCTTACTTATACACACTTTCAGAGCCAGTACAATGCCAGGAGATCATTATTTAACAAACTCTTATTGTTAGAAAAATAGTACACATGTGGAGTATGATTCATGCTGTTGGAACAAAGAAGAATGAAAGTCATATGTTCAGAGTGTCTCTGTGCCAAATCTACCTACCTACCCTCCTGCTTTGGCGCCAGAGCTGCTCATAAAACCTTGTACAATTTTTTTCATGTATTTATTTTTAGTAATGGCAAACATATTCTTTCCCCAACTCTTCTTGAAAATGGTTGGACTTTTTTCTTCAAAATGTCCAAACTAAAAAAACACACATGTTTAGTCAGAGATCAGATCCAGAAAATTTCAGTCTTAAAAGATGAAAGTTTGAGAAAAATTTTACGCAAATGAAAAAGGGGCTTTTAGATGAAATGTGCTACAGATTTGATTTTACAATCTATTAAACAGGTTTTAGGGTTTGAAAACACTATCTTTAGACTGGTGCAAATGCGTGGAAAATCAGCTATAGGGCTGAATCCTCAGGTGTGAGCAAGAGCAGGAATTGGCTGTGAGCTACCTGGGATGAGCTGGGGACCAAACTACCCCCTAGTGCAAGTTAGAGTAGCCACAGGGCTGCGCTAAGTTATGCTACTTGGCACAGGAGCACAAGAGTGCACTGCACTTTGGCTCCACTCCAACATGTTTCTTTCTTTCCCAGAGGCTGAGGAAGCAGGTGATTACCTCACAGCAGCAGAATGCTCAGTGTCCAGATATAAGACTGATTTTAAGTCCCATTCTGATGATGAAGGAGAGGAAATAGACCTTAGCTGGGGCCTTAGCTGTTTTGGTTTGTTTGTCTGGGTTTTTTTTAATCTAAATGATGGTATATTCCCTGCTGTAAAAGTTCGATTTTCAATTATGCCAGTTTTAACAAAACATAGGGGGCAGTCAGACATTATTCCTACTACTTAGAAATAACATTAGCCCATTAGAGACATTTGAGACACAAAGTGAAACTGACAAAATGATCACTGATATCACTCAAAGAGATGCCAAATAGTATCAGGAAGATTAAATGGTGCTGTCACAGCTGCTTTGGAATTAAAAGGCAATAAAAACTTAGCTCCAATTCTATTTAGCAACGAACAAAAGTCTCTTACGGCCAGATATTGTGCCATTGGTTACCAGTATTTACACTGAGTGGTACCTAACTCCTTGAATAAACCCATCTGTTTCAATGGGAGAATTCAAAGAATAAGGTATTATTCAATTTGAGAAGGATGACAGAATCTGGCTGTCATTTTGCATTTGTAGAATGAGTCCTTGCAATCTTTTCCAATGCAACTGAATGTACGCAAATCAGATATCATCATGGAATTTCATTGTATGTCTTATGGGAAAACAACAACGTCATGATGTCAGTCGTGATCCCAGGCACTGCCAAGCCATAGTCTAAAACTCCAGACTATAACACACTTGGGGGAACCAGCTAAGAGTACAAAAAGTAGTATTTGGACTTCTGGGTAACAGGTATAGAAATAACTTGATATTTCTTACGTATTGAATTGCTCAGCAAAAATCAAATTTGTTGATGTTCCTGTGATTGTAGTCAGCCCTCCAATGGTAGAAGAATAAGCAATACACAAGCACATCACTTTGCACATCATCTGGTCTTTCTGGTTTCTGTATTTCCTTCCTGTCTCAGCTGGGGGCAGATTCTGCTCAATAAGAATACATATTGATTAATGTATGAGAAGGGTTCATCTGACATTATAAACTCTACATAAAAACCAGTGTCTTTAAGAAGCAACCAGCTTTCAGGATTTCCCAGCATTCCACAGGGCTGTTTCATTTGCTAGGAGTATTGTCATATGCAGCATTTGTTGGTGCCTAGGACTATGGTTAGGGCCCTACCAAATTTACGGTCCATTTTGGTCATCTTCACGGTAATAGGATTTTAAAAATAGTAAATTTCATGATTTCAGCTATTAAAATCTGAAATTTCATGATGTAGTAATTGTAGGAGTCCTGACCCAAAAAGGAGTTCTGTGTGTGTGGAGGTTGCAATGTTATTGTAGGGGGGGGGGTTGCGGTACTGCTACCCTTACTTCTGCACTGCAGCAGATGGTGGCGCTGCCTTCAGAGCTGGGCAGCTGGAGAGTGGCAGTTAGTGGCTAGGAACCCAGCTCTGAAGGCAGAGCCACTGCCAGCAGCAGTGCAGAGGTAAGGATCGTATGGTATTGCCACCCTTACTTCTGTGCTGCTGCCTGCAGAGCTGGGCCCTCAGTTAGCAGCTGCCACTCTCTGGCCGTCCAGCTCTGAAGGCAGCAGCGCAGAAGTAAGGGTGGCATGGTGTAGGGTATTGCCACTCTTCTGCGCTGCTGCTGGCGGAGCGCTGCCTTCAGAGCTGGGTGCCTGGCCAACAGCCGCTGCTCTCCAGCCACCCAGCTCTGAAGGCAGCAGTGCAGAAGAAAGGATGGCAATATCACGATCCCCCCAAAAATAACGTTGCAACCCCCATGCAACTCCCTTTTGGGTCAGGACCCCCAATTTGAGAAACTCTGGTCTCCCCTGTGAAATCGGTATAGTAGAGGGTAAAAGCACACAAAAAGACCAGAATTCACAGGGGGAGACCAGATTTCATGGTCCATGACGTGTTTTTCATGGCCATGAATTTGGTAGGGCTCTAACTATGATGATAGAAATATTACAGAGAAGAGTTTTTCCCTAGTTTTTCTCAGTCTTTACACAAGTAAAATTCTCACTGAAATTAATAATCCAGAATAAGGATGAGTAATAACTGATTAATAACTTCAGGATTTGGCCCACACACATTTCAAATTCTGGGGAATCCTGACTGGATGGTGATGTGCACTATTTGCCTTTTGGTGGAAGGTACTAATTTAACTCCATTATGAGGGGAACTAAAATTCCTCCTTAAAACACACGTAGGTCCTTATTCTGTGCCTATTTAAGTCAATGGCAAAACTCCCATTGATTTCACTATTGCAAGAGGTGGTTCAGCAGTGACTTCTGGAAGCTTTCTGCTCCATCTCAAGGCCCCAAACCTGCAAATACTTTACATATGTGCTTATCTTTATGTGTGGGAGTAATCACACTGAAGTCAGTGAGACTACCCAAGTGTGTCATATTAAGCAATGCATAGACATTTGCAGGGCTGGGGCTCAAATTTGTTCCCTAACCCAAGGTATTATATATCTCTGAACTGATTTGTGAGTATTTGAAGTAGGTTGTAATATGATCCTTGAGGCGGTGACAGTGTTATGTAGCGCCAAGCACATTGTGAGCATTCAAATAAATGAAATAACAATAAAATAATAAAAACTGCATGTCATATGTATTTAAATATCTATATATATGTGTGTGTGAACATATAAAAAATTAAACATTTAGATAACAGTGAAAGGTGCTATATGAAAACTTAGATTTGATCGCTAGGTTAAAATTATGTTAATTAACATGTAGTAACTGCATGGTTTTTTTTCTCAAAATAATCACAGCTTAAATACCTTTTCCTTTTCAATCTTGCACACAGTGTGACCCTCACCATTGGTGTATCTGGAAAAAAATTCCTTACTGTAATAAAAGAACTATTTTTCTTAAACAAATTATTAATTTCAATATGAATGATGAAATCCATAAATTGTACCCATTAACTTCTTTTGTTTTCTCTTTCCAGTCACTAGCTTCACATTCACTAACACTTTCTGTAAAATATTAGTGGAATTAGAAAGATAAATACTTCAATTTAGCTGGTCACTTTCAAACTGAAGAATGTGGGTGGATCAATATCAAAACTGTATCTATGCCTACCATCAAGTTCCAATGCCTCATTGGTGGATCCAGTTGCACAATTCATCTCTAAGGCATCGACTTCTGCTTCAGCACCCATGATCTGCTGAGCTACAGCCTCTACAATTGGCATCACCATAGCAGCAGTAGAGGTGTTGCTAAGCCACATAGACAAGAAGCCACAGCTAATCATGAAACCCAGCGTAAGCCTGAAATGAGAAATACTTCAGTCTATTACTGTTCCAGTCTATTACTGTTCCATTAACCTTTGCTATCAGCATCCAATTTAATACAAAAGGATAACTTTTTCAGCATAAAGATGGGACTATAAAAAACACCAGCGTTAAGAGCTGTTAATTTGATTGTGATTTTTTTAATATATAAAAGAAGAGTTATTCATACAAATCGTATATACTGTAAAATTGTGTACAGATTAAATATATTATCCAATTAAAACAAGAGTAATGTTATTTACTTATGGGATCATTATCCATTTGGACAATACTTGATTCAAGATATCATGACACATCAGACTGTTTCAAGTTCAAATGGACATCTACACATGCTGCAGTCACAGCTCTGATTGCAGTGCAGGCATACATAAAGTCAGCACTGATCCCTGGATGGTTTTAGGGGTCACCTGCAACACATACTGTCTTCAAAGGAAACATAAAACTGAGGTTAGATCGTATCAGCTGTTACTGATCCTTGGTCTGGCACTGATCTCACTTACAGTGGTTTTACACCGATGTAACTCTGTTGACTTCATTGGATTTACCACCACTGAAAGTACACCAGAAACTGATGCTCCAAGTCACTTTCTGAAACAGCAGACGTGTTAAACCTAGCATCATGAACAAGTTTTAATTAGGAATTTATCATGTGTCTACCTACATTTTTCTCTGTAATTTTAAATTAATACAGCCTGCTTCACTTCCTGTACTAAATGGTTGTGTATTATTGAGTGCAGTTAAACAGTTGACATTTTTCACACCAAGAGATGGCAGCAGTTCAGCAGTGGGTTCATTGAAATGAACGAATATAATTTTTTGCAACCAGTTTGTAAAGGTTGCAAAGCACTTTGGAACTTCCCTAGATGAAAGGTGTTACATAAATTATAAGGATTACTCAACTCAGCAGGAGCAGATTTTTTAAAAAAATATGCAAAATAATTAGAGTATTTTTTAAAAATTCAAAATGACTCCCATGGCATTTCTCTCCCTAATGACTAAAGGCAACATTTTCATTTAAAAATAGAAATCCATTTTCATGATGGAGACACAAAAAAGTGATTGGGCTAAATTCAGGCCCTGGACAAGTAGATGATCTCTCTGCTTGTATTTCTTCCCATTTTTAATAGCACTGATAATACAGAGTTGTACTTTATTGACTGTAGAACTTGCTAATTTACAGTCTGATCCAGAACACTAGACTGACACTCATGGAACTCACAGGGCTTTGGATTAGATCTTCAGTTAGTCTCTTGTAGGAGTTGTGTAAGAAGTGGGTTTCCAGGACCAGTAGGAATTGGAATGAGGGAAGGGGAGTGGCTTTGAAGGCCAAAAGCTCTGGAAACAGATTTTTTTTATACTGGAAAAACATACAACCTTAACAGAGCTAGCAGCAACCTTAAGAAATAAAGAAAAAGAAGACATTCACTGACAGCTGCTTTGAAACAATTTCTTATTGATGTCATATATTTGATGACGTCAAATATTTGATGGTCAGATGTTCAAATGATCATTCAATACACTGGAAAATTAACCTATTCCCAGTAGCTTCAGAGATTAAGAGCTGATGATTCACTGATCTAAAAAATAACAGAGTATGTCCTAACCTATTCAACCTCAATTTTTCCTAATCTATTCCACCCACAGTATTTCAAGTGACCCTATGTATGAAATCTTGGATGACGGCTTCATTTATAACCAACAATAAAGCTAATATCCTTTTGCCATATAACAATGAGAGGAGACTCCTGTTTGCCTTACTCACACAATTCATCCCTGTGGGCTACATCCTCTGCTGCAAGTGAAATACAGTGCAATTGGTGGTGAGGCAAAGGTTGCTCTATACTATCTCTGTGTTTGTTTACTGATCTTGGGGCCAACAAGGGAGTAGCCCAGTCACTAGTGTAATTTAGAGTAGCCTCAAGGCTATTCTAAGGTATGCCATACTACGCTGTTCATGGCCCTCAGGGGCCTTTCTGGGTGCCAAGAAAAACCAAAGTACAGTGCAGCTTGGCCAGACCTGAGGATGGAGCCTACTGTCTGTCCATTCTGTCGAATTCTTGAATGAAATCCTGGCTCCATTGAAGTCAATGCCAAAACCCCCATTGACTTAAATGAGACCACGATTTCACCTCGTGTCAGTGCTGAGGTCTAGGGCACAGTTCTAACCTGAACTCCAGGTCAGATGGTGCACAGATGTCACAACTGAGCATTTAAAACACAGCTAGCCTGATTGACTAAGAAGGCATCTCTACCCTGTATGATTTTGGCCTGCATACAAAGTGGTGGTATTACATCTCAAACTGTCAAGGTTGTAGGCCTCGCTGTATTTTACTGGTGACACTGCATCTAAAATACTGTGAAATGCAAATACATAGTACAAAACTGGAGGGGATTTAGAGAAGAAGAAAAAATGGGCAAATCCAGCTTTCACTTCTGCGGCTTTATAGTCTCCTGTCAGAGAAACTGCTGTGGTTCCTATATGCAAGGGTAGGGCTCGGGTGCAGGCTGCTGCTCAGAGAAGCAGAGAGCTCAGCACAGAGAGCTTGTGTCTGGTAGTTTGCAGTAGGCATGTGAGAATTGGGCATGAGCTGGATGGGGCTGAGGGTGAGGCGCGAGGAACCTCCACTACTTAGAACCTTCTCATGAGGAGATGGTGGTTTAGCGGTGGGGCAGGGGGAAAGCGGAACTGCTGCAATCCTCATGGTTTCAGTATTGCCTGTGGAATGGCTCTACGTCCACTCTATGGCTTGAGGGCAGAATTCCTTTCTCCATAACTGCACAGGGGGCTACCCAGCAGAGTACTCAGCACAGCATTCAGGTCATCTGCCAGGTTACTAGACTTCAGCCAAAATGAAAGGCCTGGCGAGTGTGAGTGATTAGGAAAGATTAAAATAGCTAATGTGCAAAGCTTGGCTAACCAACGAGGAGGGGAGATACAAAAGCTCGGTACAAATATTTGAAAGGCATGAATATCAAGGAAGGAATAGAATTCTTGATGGGGCTCAAGGAGGATAGTTAAGAATAATGGGAGAAAATTGAACGCAGTAAAATGTAGAATAGCAGGAACATTTTTCTAATAATAAAGCCTGTCAGGGAAGAGAATAGTTATTAAAGGAAGTGGTGGAAGGCCCATTAGAGAAATTATTGAAAACTAGGGCAGACAAAGGATTGGAGAATAGGGATAATTCTGCACTGCCAGAAGGAGAGATTAGATGATCTAATAGGCATTTTCCACCGCTAATATCTGAATTCTTTTTGTCTGGCCTTTTAACGTCTAGCTTTTAACGTCTGTTTCTTAAAGTAGGATTATGAGAATCTCATATTCTGGGGAGCCAAACTGACACAGCACATTTCCTGTCCAGTCTTACAGAGGTGCTGATGGAGGCCTCTACCCCACCCAGAGCTTCTTGTTCAGAAGCCAAGAGTAGGGTTTTCACTTCATATGATATCGCTAGCTCATTATCAAGAGATGAATGTATGATGAGTATCTTCAGTTCCTTCACTGCATCATCTGACCATTCTGAGGCTATGTCTACACTAGCACTTTTGTCAGCAAAACTTTTGTCGGTCAGGGGTGTGAAAAAAAAACACACACCCCTGACCAATAAAAGTTACACCGACAAAAATGCCGGTGTGGACAATGCTATGTCAGTGGCGGAGCATCTCCCGCTGATGTAGCTACTGCCACTCATTGGGGGTGGTTTAATTATGCCAGTGGAAGAGCTATCTCCTGCTGGCATAGAATGGCTACGCAGGAGACCTTGCAATGGCGCGGCTGCAGTGGTACAGTAGTGTAGACATAGCCTGAGTTGGAGAAGTTCAGTTCTGTTTGGGAGCTGCTTTCTTCACAGATAATGGCAAAGAGGAGCCTAGGTGTAGATAGCTGAGGCTCTCAATTTTCTTTTTGTAAAATATGTTTTGCCCCCTCTCCTCCACCAGTCTTATTGTCCTTCCTACCTTAAACTGTGAACTATTAGGGGTGAGGACTGTTTTACAGTATATTTTGAAAGTGCCCAGAACACTGCAAGTACTTCTAAAATACAAATTACTATTAATAAGCATGTGACGTGACTCTTCAATTGTGGGCTTTACGACCAATCATTAAGAAATATGAATTTTAAATATATTCACAAATTCATCATATATTTGTTCTGAATATTACATAGTTATTGTGAATATCAGAGGCATTAGAAATAGAACTCATTCGTATCCTAATTATCCCTATAATTAGAATTTCAGCAAAAGAATGTTTCACCTACTATAGTTCAACCAAAGCATTTCACATATTTTCATTTTATTTCGGCAGCAAAAGGTGCCTGGATTTTTACTAAGGAACAAAACAATACCCCTCTGTAGGCAATTATTTCTGTAGTACCAAGTTTTCCATGAGCATTACCATTTTCCAATGTAGTATTTAGTACATACCATGCAGGGTTCACACCCACTATCATCACCATTTTCAAAGCAATTCTCTTGTGCAAATTCCATTTTTCTATTGATGTGGCCAAACAAATTACTCCAATTAATAGCAAATGAAAATCTTTGAAATAAGCAGCTGCCACCTGAAATCAAAAACAATTTGTTGCTGAAACAGGTGCTTTTTATCTATCATTTTTAATATGACCAAATAAAAAATATCAGCCTCAGCAGAAACAAGTTAAGGCATGAATTGAAATATGTGCTGGAAAGGTCCCATTTTCTTTTAATTAGGTCAGTGCTATTGCTTAAACCCATATGAATCACTGGGTACATGGAGTTAAAGAGGTGTGAAACAATGGAAGGAAGAGGATAATAAGTAAGGCTGTCGATTAATCGCAGTTAACTCACGTGATTAACTCAAAAAAATTAATCACAATTTAAAAAATTAACCAAGATTAATCACACTGTTAAACAATAGAATACCAATTGAAATTTATTAAATATTTTTGGATGTTTTTCTACATTTTCAAACATACTGATTTCTGTAGAAGACAGAATACTAAGTGTACAATGCTTATTTTATATTATTTTTTTATTACAAATATTTGCACTGTAAAAATGGTCAACAAAAGAAATAGTATTTTCAGTTCACCTCCTACAAGTACTGTAGTGCAATCTCTTTATCATGAAAGTGTAACTTACAAATGTAGATTTTTTTTTGTTACATAACTGCACTCAAAACAAAATAATGTAAAACTTTATAGCCTACAAGTCCACTCAGTCCTACCTCTTGTTCAGCCAATCACTCAGACAAACAAGTTTGGTTACAAGTTGCAGGAGATAATGCTGCCTGCTTCTTGTTTACGTCTCGGGGGAGAATTGTATGTCTCCTATTCTGTTTTACCCACATTTCATGTTATAGCAGTCTTGGATGATGACTCAGCACATGTTCGTTTTAAGAACGCTTTCACAGCAGATTTGACAAAGTGTAAAGAAAGTACCAATGTGAGATTTCTAAAAATAGCTACAGCACTTGACCCAAGATTTAAGAATCTGAAATGCTGTCCAAAATCTGAGAGGGATGAGGTGTGGAGCATGCTTTCAGAAGTCTTAAAAGAGCAACACTCAGATGCGGGAACTACAGAACCCGAACCACCAAAAAAGAAAATCAAACTTCTGCTGGTAGCATCTGACTCAGATAATGAAAGTGAACATGCGTCACTCTGCTTTGAATTGTTATCAAGCAGAACCCATCACCAGCATGGACGCATGTCCTCTGGAATGGTGGTTGAAGCATGAAGGGACATATGAATCTTTAGCGCATCTGGCACGTAAATATCTTCCGACACTGGCTACAACAGTGCCATGCAAACGCCTATTCTCATTTTCAAGTGACATTGTAAACAAGAAGCGGGCAGCATTATCTCCTGCAAATTGTAACCAAACTTGCTTGTCTGAGTGATTGGCTGAACAAGAAGTAGGACTGAGTGGACTTGTAGGCTCTAAAGTTTTACATTGTTTTATATTTGAATGCAGTTATTTTTTGTACATAATTCTACATTTGCAAGTTCAACTTTCATGATAAAGAGCTTGCACTACAGTACTTGTATTAGGTGAATTTAAAAATACTATTTCTTTTATTTTTTACAGTGCAAATATTTGTAATCAAAAATAAATATAAAGTGAGCACTGTACACTTTGTATTCTGTGTTGTAATTGAAATCAATATATTTGAAACTGTAGAAAACATCCAAAGATATTTAAATAAACGGTATTCTATTATTGTTTAACAGAGCAATTAATCGTGTAATTACTCGCGATTAATTTTTTTAATCATGCAATTAATCACGATTAATTTTTTTTAATCGCTTGACAGCGATTAATAATAAGGTTCATGATGTAAGCAACCTAAGATCATCAAGCACATTTCACATATGACCTAAGCCAAAGGTGAAAGCCTGCTGTATTGGTCCATTTTATATTTAACCCATCCAGCTACCTCTCCATTGCAAACACTTTGAGGTATAAGGATTTAGAACATGATCCTACAGTGCCTATCACAATGGTGCCTTAAGCTCAGGGCTATTCACATGTTTAAATGTTTTTCTGGTTTGAGATCAACTGGTATCAATTCCCATTGATATCAAGGTAGGTGTTATTGGGCCCTTAGCATTTCATATTTCTGATGTAATGTAGTGTAACATTAATAACACTTTGCATGTCCATCAGTAGCGTACTGGGGGGGGGAGCGATTTCCTGTCAATTTCCTGGCGCCTTTGTACTCACCCGGCGGCGCTTCGGGTCTTCGGCAGCACTTTGGCGGTGGGACCTTCACTCACTCTGCGGGTCTTTGGCGGCATTTCGGCGGTGGGTCCTTCAGTGCCGCCGAAGACCCGGAGCGCCACCAGGTGAGTAAAATAAAAGTGCCGCAGCGGGTGGCGCCTTTTTTTTTTTATCGCTTCCCCTGTTCCCTCCACCTGGCTACGCCCCTGATGTCCATAGCACTTTTTCATCTATTGATCTCAAAGCACTTTGCAAAGGGAGATGTGTTATTACCGCCATTTCACAGATGTGACAACTTTGGCTCAGAGATGATGCCTGCAATAATTTGTGCTGGCTTCTGCTGCAGGTTTGAGCATGAGGCGGAACCAATTGAATAGATCGCGGTCCAGAAAGATCTGTGTGCTTAACTTTGAGCATGCGAGTAGTCCTGAGCTTGAGGCCCCATTGTGATAATTGCTGCAGAAACACATAGTAAAGACAGCTGATGAAATTGCAGCATTACGCAGTTCTTTCTTTGGGGATTCCACAGTTTATGACTATATAATATGTGCAGCGTAAGAAGATAGGGAAGAAGAGGAAGGTTACCTCCTTGGATGCCATAATACCAAACATTGGGAACATTAAGGCAGGCAGTAAAGCTGAAACAGCCAGTGGCAAAGCTTCTGTGAGCCAAAAGATCGCAACTACAAACAGCGTGTATGCACATTCTGCTTCCTAGAATACACAAGATATCATTAAAAATAAGATTGGATTCATCTAGCAAACAATCCTACAATGGTATTGGGGACTAATCCAAACCCCACAGAAGTCGATAGAAGGACTTGCGCTGACTTAATTCGGTTTTGAGTTGGGGCCCAAAGCTTAATTGTACTTAATATTATCATCAGAAGCAGATAATTTGATTTATATCCTTATAAATAATAAAAAACATTATGATGAACTATTATTTTATGCATTTATTATTTTATTTATTATTTTTCTCTGTTTATAAACATGCACCATTAAAAAGAAACGCCTGCCATTTGCTCCAGGCACTTCATGAGACATTTTGAAACTACAATTATACAAGTAGATTATGCCAGGAACCTCTCTTCACCCAAGAATTAAAATAAATCATAAACCCCAGCAACTAAAAATATCCTTTTGATCTTTAAGATTGCCCAGAGAACTCCCGTGCAAACAGTACGTGAAATCCTGTCCCTGCTGAAGATAATTAGATTTTGCCGTTGACATCAATGGAGCAAGGATTTCACCCAGTCTGCTTCGATACAGTTGTCCTTATATCTTGCAGTTTTAACATGTCTTTCATTCTGAATCCTGAACACAGGATTCACTTTACCTTCACCACTGAAATGCAGCTACCGTTGCAGCAATTGAAACTGTAGAAGGAATTGGGGTAGGTAGAATGAAATTACCAAAATTGGAGTTTGGCCAAACCTGCTCTGAGCTTTGGGTTTCTACTGAAACCAAATGCCTTGTGTTTGGAATTCTGTTAGGCATACTTTGCACAGCTCTGGTTTATACTTCTGCTCTTGAAAAAAGTGCCTTTTTTACCATGCGAGGTCAGGAGAGGAAAATGGCATATGTATTGTTGGCATCCTTTCATCTACGAGAGACGGTGGGAATTGCAGGCTATGATGGTTTGCAATGTCTCATGTGACTGAATAGTCCAATCTGAGATTTGCATAATCTTTGGCAGTTATTGCAAATATATGTAGCTTGCTTGGGAGCTGCTTGCTTCCTAAGGGCTCTTTTCTGTTCAGGCTGTAGGAGCCAGCTTCTGTCATGGACTTTGATACCCTGATGGAGACGATGGCACCACTTGTTACAATCATCATATGTATGTACAGAGGCTAATACTAAGAGATGTAGCTTTGGGGATAAATGATGGGATACAGTTTTTACCTTAGGAAGGCTGGTTCAAATCCAACCCAAGGGAGTAATGGCCAAACATTCCTTCTACTGGCAGTTTTTGGTCTATGTGAAATAAGCGGAAGAGTCTGTATTGCAAAACTTCTACCAAATTTGACACTAATTTGCACCTTTGTTCACAGATTTAGCAGAAACTGGACTGCTCCCCACCAACTAATGGTGAATCCTGCAGAAAAAAAGAGGAGGTGGATTTGTGAGGCATGTGGAGAAGGTTGCTATCTGATAGTGTCTGTTCTGTGGATAACAAGACACCTTCATTCTCCAGGACCTTCAATCTAGCGCCTTTTATTTGCAGTAAAAATATACTAATAGTTTAGAAAAGCAAGCAAGCAGTGGTATCCTTTGCATCACTGTGTATGGTGTTTACATTGGAATATGTATGAAAGCATCTCATGTAGTTTCTCCGATATCAGCAAAATTTAGGCCCCCAAAAGTCAAAATAATGTGCAGGATTGCATATAACCTTTGTCAGGTTCAGTGAAATTCTTACTGGCTTAATGCAGCTACTTCTGAAGGATTCAGTGAATGATTTATTTTCCCCCTTTTGGTTGTATAATTTTATAATGGGAGTTTTCCACTGAGACTCAATGACTTCTGAACTAGACTTTTACATGCTATCATTTTTTCTACTGAGATTAGATCAATGCCAAGAAGAAGTACCAGAAAAACCCTTATCCGGTGTGATTGTTCTGCCAACATGGAATTGGCATACCAGGAGCCATTCAAGCCTCAGAAGTTACTGGCCTGAAATGACTTCATACATTTATTTTAAGTAAAAAAAAATTAAAAATGATCCCTGCTATAACCTTTCACTATATTTGTAGGTCACCTTGTTGTCTTGATATGGTATCTTTATATGCCATTTATTTATACATACTAAAATGTAGGTAACCTGACCTGAAATTGAAGACATGGGTCATGTCAGATCAGGATTTTATTAAATATAATAACTTTTTTAATCATTGAAGTAAGAGGGCCTGATTCTTGTTTACAGTTAGGCCCCTTGCCCTACACGGGAAGTACAAAGGGCCCTTAAAGTGGGTAAAAATTGCATTTACTGAGACTGTACATGTAGATTGTTGCTTAGATTAAAAACTTTTCAAGGTAGGGAGTTTCTTCTTGTTCTGTGCCTAGCATAATGGGGCTCTGGCCCATGGTGGGGGAGCACCTTGTCACTACTGCATATCTCCCAACATTTCAAGGGGCTAAAGCAAGATGCAGTGCCACTCAGATTTGGCCCATCTACTTCACTGTAGACAACGATGGAAGGGTAGCTGGGCCAAACCTGAGTGGTGCTGCTACCCTGTTTGCCAGGTCACAATGCCACTTGGTTTGGGGGCCATCTTTAATGGGGGTGTGATGGTGCAGCCTGGGACTGTGAGACCACTGTGCCCCCTAAACTCTCTCCAGCCTGGGCTGTCTCTCACAATGCTTTGTTAGTGACCAGTAGCAAACTCCTCCAGGAGCTGTGATCACTCAACACAATAGCATGTGGAGTCCCCACACCCAGCAAGATTGCATGAATGCTCCCAGAGCCACTCATGAATCACACAGAGAAAGGAAACAGAGCCAAATCCCCCCAGCTCCCAGCATTGTAGCTCAGGAATATACTGTCTTGCACTGCTCAAGATGAGCAGTAAAAATGTATCAATTGGTTCACCACTTCATCAATGGAAAGTGGATATACACCAGCCTTTGCAAAACCTGAGCAGATTTGCCACACACTTCAGGCAAATTCACAGGTAAAGATAAAAAGTTAAAGAAGTTTATTGACTACAAAAGATATATTTTAAGTGATATTAATCGATAGGCAAAAAGTCAGCGTTAGTTACCAAAAGAAATAAATATAAGCACGCAGTCTAAACTCTCAACTCGATTAGCCTGGGCAATAACTAGACTAAGCAGTTTTTCTCACCCCACTGTATATTGCAGTCCTTAATATACAGATTTCACCCTTGAAATCTGGGCCAGTCCCCTCAGTTGGAGCCTTCAGAGTGTCCTTGTTGCTTGCAACGTAGGTGGGTGAAGGAGAAAGGCCCAGCATGTGGTCACTGTGTCTCTTTTATATACTCAGTCCCATGTGCTTGGGGAGCACAGGTCCAGGCATGTCTTGGGGCATTGCTGAGTCTCCAGGCAAGGCTGAGCAATTGCCCTGGTGTGGCTTCATGCAGGTGAGTCATTGCATTGTAGCTCCCTTGCTGGACAATGGTTGTTGGTGGGTTGACTGACACCCTGCCCGGGTGTTGGCTACTTTCCTTGCTGTTGCCTCGGGGGAGCTAATATCTGGCTGATTCCCCAACTTACAGCATGTTTTAGTGACCACCATACACCACATTTCTCATAACTTCATATGTGTTAATGATATATGTATACGGATAGAGAAATGACGTTCAGCAGATCATAACCTTTCCCCCGATACCTTACAAGGCATGCTTTATATGTAAGATCATGATTATATAAAAAAGAGGAATATGGGGGTTCCAGGATGCTCCCCAAAGATATAGACTGTCACAGGGTGTCCCAGAGCAAATTGCCCCATATCTTCTGCCCCCTCCCCCCCCCAATCTCGGGTGGCTCTGAATACAGGAATGTTCCACTTCAACCAGGACAGAGAGTCTGGGGGGTCAAAGCGGGATAGTCCCGCAAAACCCAGGACTGTTGGAAGGTCTGCCACTGCTATACAAATATTATGAATCATTATATTTACTCCCCACTTTAGATTCTATTTACACAGCCAGAGTGGTGTAAAAGGGCCTTACTGTAAATGAGAATCAGAGTCTACATACCCGGGCCTACACTTGGCCCAACACTTGGATACAAGACTAGGTCAGTCTTTACACCATGCAAGTACTTTCAGCTATTGCAATACATTCTTCTTTTATTAATTATTATTATTAATTATTATTATTATTAGTGCCAGAAATGTACATGTGCTACACCAATGTAGTGAAGACAGTCCCTTCCTTGAAGAGCTTACAGCATAATTCCGACAAGTGAACAGAAAGCATAACAACTCGAACACATAGGGCTAACTCCCCTTACATAAGTAATACCAGTGAAGTGAAGTTTCAGAGTACTCACTTGAGTGAGTTAGACAAGCAGGGGTAGGCCATGGTGCCCAGAGGACGATGATGGCAGCAGCAAAAGGGGGCACTGAGCCATCCTGCCTGGCAACTGCTTTTGTAGCTTTTGTATTGGATGTATTATGATCAACAGTGCTCTGCTTCCTCACCTCAGCTCCCTCAGAGAAGGACAAGATTTTGTCCTAAAATTCTCATACGTTCAACAAGTGCAGTGATTTAGCATTTGCTCTGAACTTCAGTCTTGCACACAAGAACAGTTTGCTTTTTAGTCTATTAGCAGGCAGAAAGAAAAATATTAAGAAATTAACATCTTGTAAAGTTATGCCAAACACTATGGGGTAATAATAATGGGTTGAAGGTAATCCTAGGCATGTATCTGCATCCTGCAGATTTTTGTATTGAAAAAATGCATGACAGCATTATCAAAAGTGCTGGTGGAAATTTAGGGGTTTTGACAGCTGGAGAGGTGATAGCTGAGGCTTCTGACACTCAGGGAGATGTGGGAACATTTTGTTTTTGTAGCTGCAAAGCAACTGAAGCCTTTGATATGGGCAAGTGGGTGCATCTGCTCTTTAAAATCCTGATTCAGTAAGATAATTGAGTGCATGCTTAAATTAACTCATTGCAATCCATGAAACTACGCACGAGTTTAAAGTTATGCACACTCTGTACCTTGCTGAATAGGGGCCTAAATTTGGGAGTGGATGCAGGGTTGAATTCTTCATTTGCTACCCCAACAATACTACACCTTACTTCATCCAACAACAATACAGAGGGACCAGATGGATTTTTCTGTTAAAAGGATCAGCAGTGAAAGCATTACCAATATTAAACTTATCATGAGACTTCAGAGTTGAGACGTCATAGATTCATAAATTCCAAGGCCAGAAATGATTATCTAGTCTGACCTCCTGTATAGCACAGGCCATAGCACTTCCCCGAAAAAATTCCTGGAGCATATTTTTTAGGAAAACATCTGGGCCTGATTTAAAAATTGCCAGTGATAGCAATTGACCCATGATAAATTGTTCCAATGATTAATTACTTTCACAGTTAAAAATTTACACCTTATTTGCAGTCTGAATTTGGCTAGCTTCAACTTCCAGCCTTTGGATCATGTCATATCTTTCTCTGCTAGATTGAAGAGCCCATTATTAAATATTTGTTCCCCATACAGGTACTTATAGACTGTAATCAAGTGACTTCTCAGCTCTCTCTTTGTTACACTGTATAGATTGAACTCTTTGAGTCCATCACTATAAGGCATGTTTTCTAATCCTTTAACCATTCTAAAGGCTCTTCTCTAAACCCTCGCCAATTTATCAACATCATTCTTGAATTGTGAGCACCAGAATTGGACACAGTATTCCAGCAGTGGTCGCACCAGTGCCAAATATAGAGGTAAAATAACCTCTCCACTCCTAACTGAGATTCCATTGTTTATGCATCCAAGGATTTCATTAGTCCTTTTAGCCACAGTGTCGCAGTGGGTGCTCATGTTCAGCTTATTATCCACCACGACCCCCAAATCTTTTTCAGAGTCACTGCTTCCCAGGATAGAGTCCCCCATCCTGTAAGTATGGCCTACATTCTTTGTTCCTAGATGTATACATTTACATCTAGCCATGTTAAAACACATACTGTTTGTTTGTGCCCATTTTTACTAAATGATGCCGGTCGCTCTGCATCAGTGGCCTGTCCGCTTCATTATTTGCCACTTCCCCAATTTTTATGTCATCTGCAAACTTTATCAGTGATGATTTTATGTTTTCTTCCAGGTCACTGATAAAAATGTTAAATAGCAGAGGAACAAGAACCTATCTTTACAGGACCCCACTAGAAATACACCTGCTCGGTGATGATTCCATGTTTACAATTACATTTCAAGACATGACCAGAATGGGGCAGTTCATACCTCTACAGAGTTATTTTAAGGAAAACAGTGCAAATTCTGACATTCATTAATTTAACATAAATTAATTTAATATTTTGAAGGTTGTTTTCACAATCATAGGCGATAGAGCCATTTTTGAAAAATGTAGATTCTGGAGAAAAATTACATGGGTAGTTTAAAAAGAAGAACAATTATGCATCGATTTATGTTGCTGCACAGCCATATTCTCTGGGCCCTGAGAAAAGTATATGTTGACCAAGGAGAATTCTGGCTGCCTTCCAGAATTCATTGTACCACAATGTCATAATATGGAAGCCACTATCCTTGACAAGAACTCATAAATTGCTAGGAAATGAGCTATAGATAAATCTGTTTATTGTAGGCAAGGCTGGTATCACCGCTTTTTATTAAGGTTGCTCAACATTTCCCATTATAAGACCTTGTGTTCAGTTGCTTATTACTTTGCCAAACTTTAATCACTGAAATTGTCCATGCTAGGATACCTGACTTGAGATCCAGGGGTCTAATTTGCATAAGTTCTGAGCATTCACAGCTTTGACTGAAGTAGATAAGAACTGCACATTGAACATATAGAGTACTAATGCTAAGTACTCTGAAAAATCAGGTGCTAGGTATAGGGATAGGAATAGGGATAATACCACCCCCTCCCCTCTCATGGATGCTGTGAAAATGAATTCATTAATATTTATGGATGCACTCAGATGCCACAGTGATGAGTACTACAGAAAAGTCCATGAGGAAACTAATAACTCTGTCTTCAGAGCAGGGTTTGCATAGAGTGCAGTAAATAAGGCCTTGAACAATCAGAAGAAAACAAACCACTGAAACCTGCGCAATTAGTGAGCACCATCCACTGATTGAGGAGGGGTCCTAAGGAAAAAATAATATGTGATCATTTAAAATCTATATCATAATTCATACACACAAGGGGGCCCCATTAAGGCTGCACAGGCAATCTTAATTCTGCCATTTTCTACCTACCTTTGCAGTCTTAAAAATGTTCTTTTAATATAGCTTTTTGTGTTATGGTAAAACTACTGTAGCCATAGACTCTTGATTAGCCCTTTTGAACAATATTCATATATTCATTTTCCAAATACATTACAGAGAGGCCTTCTTATAAGAAACTATTAAAAAAAACCCCAGCATGTTTATAAGAATCACTTCTCTGTGTCCCAGACCATATTATACATCTCTTAATTACAGTGCTTTTAAATGAATGAAATTGATTAAATGCATTCATATATCCGCTTTATTGCTTGAAATTTTTAATCTTCCCCCCTACTTCCTGCAACCTCCTCATCCTGGGAGAAAAGGGAAGCTTATGCCATAAACAAAACTTAAAAATAAAAGTGTCCTGGATTGCTAGAAGCCCTCCTTTTAACCCACCAAACAGGTACAGCACAGGCACCAGCACTGCAAGCTTCATCACATTGCCCTGCCAGTGTGCTCCATTCCTAACATTGAGCCCTCTGCCAGAAAAGGAAAGCTGGCTGAGTGTGCATGTCCGGGCAGACTCTGGCTTCCTAAAACAGCCTGTCAGGAAGGATGCCCATTAGCATCAGCAGTGATGACACAACAATTAGATGTTTTCTTTAATATAAATCCAGCTCTTGCAGTTAAGATTAGCTGAAACATGTTGCGGTGGTTTTTTTTTTTTAAACTTTAAAAGTGGTTGCTAGCAAATTGCTTTCGTTTCAACTACCATTAGGTGCTTTAAGTCCTGAAAGAAACTGGCCAGCTCAGCCGGGTGGTGGAGAGGGAATACGGACTCTGGACACACCTGCCCCCTTCTCATCCCTCTTGCATAGCAACACTGCTGGCAGCGGAGACCCTGGAAGATTTTTTATAATAAGTCATTGAACAAAACTGTAAACCCCGTATGTGAAGGAAGCCATGTATTCAGCTGCTGCCGTATCTTCAACACCCCTAGTTCCAGTGCCTCTGGCTGGCAATGCTACCCACCTGGACTTTCTGCATTCCCCAGACACATTGCCACTGGCCTCTGGGCAAGTGTGCACAAGCATGGAAGGTTTGGGGCCCCCTCTTCCACTTGTGCTTTTGCACAGGGCCAGCCATGATCTCACTTTTAATACTGACATATTCAAACAGAGATTCTTAATTTAACCCAGTGTTGTTCCACTGGCATTTTCATTGGTTTGAAATGGATCCAGTGGTTTGGGCCATGTGCCAAATTCTCTGCTGGTGCAAATGAGTGCTGCTCCACTGAAGTAATTGGATCTGTGCCAGTTTATACCAGCAGAGAAGTTGGCCCCGTGTTTCCATTTATCTATTGCTATCTCTTTCATTTTTAAAGCAGTGTCTCAGTTTATACATTTTTAACCTCAAAAGACATACTTTCCTTCCTAGAACATGCTACTTTGATGGAGGACAAGAAACAATTCAAATCAATACATTCCTGCTTTGATTGGTGACAGATGGACTGATTAAGAATACATTTAGCATACCCATAACATTCAGATCACTTTACTGCTCAGGGAAAAATCTTTTCGTTAACATTATTATTTACTTTTAACGAATGTCTTGATTACACAAGAATGGCCACATTTCACCAACAATAATCACGTTATCGTTTTCCACAAAGGGACAAATTCAGTTGGGTGTTAGATGCTCAGTAAATGCAAGGACTGTAATCTAAAACACTGATCTTATGTGCAACAATTGGACATTTTCTTAAATGTAAATCTGGCTTTTGCTGTTAGATTACACAAAGCATTTTTTCCCCTTTAAAAATAGTTGCTGCAAATTTCATCTGAAAGATTCAGGCAGACACACTTGAGAACAAGTGCAGAGCAGGGGAAAAGATACCAGTTGAAGGGAAAAGTTGGTTAAATGTAACTAGAGCAATGGACAAACATAAGGAATTCCACTTTTTTAGGAAGACATGTCCAGCCTGCCTAGATCTAAGATCAAATTCTTCCCTTCTCTTCTTTCTACACATATGAGCCAATGAAGCCTGTCAAGTGGAGCAGGAGCACTTGCTCTGTAGCAAACCTCTTCATTTCTGCTTTGGGCTCCAGGAACATGGGCTTAGGGGCAGGCCTATGAGTGCAGCAAAGAGGGACTGGGGAGCGTGGTCTGCTGCAGATGTTGTGGAATAGCTGAGATCTGTACTTAACATTTTGGAACAGGCCAGTGAAACAATTTTTCACCTGTCCATTGTATTCAGATAAGGAATGCAACAGCTCCTACTCCAGTTCTCCAGTCTTCCAAAGAGACCTCCAGGTTAGACAAGAAAATTGATACTCCTGATATTTCTAAGGTAAAGAAGAAGCAGAACCTTCCTTTTAAAAATATGAAACAGAGAGATCTTCTTTATACATTAGGAAGAAACAAAATAAAAGGCAAAAACCCATATTTCCCCCTTTTTAGTTCATCTATACTGTAAAATATACTGCAAATAGATTGAGCAACTTCATTGTGTCCAAAATTAAAACAAACCAAACAGGGTAGGATTTTCAGAATAGGCAATGTGATTTGGATGTCCAATTCCCAATGTTAGTGAGAAATAATTGTCCCTTTGCTGTTTACATTAAACGTGTTCTGTTTTATATATTTCTGTAAAAACACTGCAATGTGCTGAAATAATCCCTGACGCAAACATATTTGAGAATCTAGCCATTCTGAAAGGACGTGGGAAACTCACACAGACATACAGTATATAATAATTGCCTATAACATCAGTTCACTTACTTTGGTTCGAATGATGAGAGGCAGTGGAAGTAAAAGCAGTGGAGTGAAGAGAATCAGTAGGAACCTTCGGTAGATCCAAAGCTGACTGAAAATTTTCATGGCTGAGAGCTGACGGCTCAGTTTTCTGGTAGAAACTACCAAAAAAAAAAAAATCAGATGGCCTATAAATAGTTGACTCTGATTAATATTTCTCTAAACTATCACCTTTAGCCTTTGCAGCAGATTGGTTAGTCAAGCTAAGTTAAAAACAAATCTTTCTCTTTATTGTTTTAGTGTCTTTACTAACACTAGGAAGATAAGATTGGTGTTCACCTGTAAACCCAAGGCTAGAAATGTGCCCTGCATTCATGGTGTAGTAGTTTTCTCATTACTATCTTCTTCTCCCCCATAATATATTCCTATAACTGGAATAGGGCGTAGAGAGCTAGATCCTGCAAGGTATTGAGAAAGCTCTTAACTACCATTGACCTAAATAGGAACTGAAGACCCCCACACTTACAGGAGTGGCCCCTTGCAAGTTCCGGCCCAAAGACAGGTTATATCTCTATGCTTGACATTTTATTTATGTTAAGCTCAAGCCTAGCCTGCTCTGTTTTAAAGGGAGCCCAGGAACTAACAAGATCCACAGAAAACATGTGATCTGGAAGAAGAAAATTCTCTACCTACCCATGGCACTTCTAATACAGCTTTACTGTTAGTGAAAAAACAGGCTTCATTAGCATGAACACAACATAAGCTGACATTTTTGAAAGACAAAATTGAGAACACATGCCTACAAAATGTAAAGTAGAATGGAGTGAAAGTCACATCTCTGACTGTAATGGCCCATGGCCTCGTATGTGCTGTGAGAGATGCACTCAGCTCAGAAAAGCTTTGCCAGGCTCCCACTGCCACCGATCCATTTTCATTTCCTCCACTGAGCAGAGTGATTGGCAGCTGGAATTTACTAATATTCAGCCCTTAAATAGCACTTTTCATCCATAGATCACCAAGGAAGGAAAATATCATTATCTCCCTTTTACAGAGGAGGAAACAGAGAGGTAGAGGGTCTCGCTTGAGGCTGCACAGCAGACGAGTAGCAGAGCCAGGATGTCTCCCGCTTCACTGATGCCCATGATGCCTCCCATCAAATTAGGGGTGATGTAAAGAGGAGATGGCAATGTGCTGGGCCCTGATGAGGAGTCAGTTCTCTGAATAGCAAAGGGAGGGACAGAAGCAATGGATATTGGGCAAAGGCCATGACATTAATAGGATTTAGCCACTGGAGTGGCAGACAGTACTATCCACTTTTCTTTCCACGTATTCAAGAGCTCCCTTTTCTGAACTCATAAGCAATATGGGGTCAGAAATGACTCTCTGACCAGCTGCAGTATTTAATACATACGTACACACATACCTACTAAGGGGGATGCAATCTGATGCACTTTAAACCTACACTTTTATCATGTTCCCTTTTTCTGATTCCCTCCCGATGAATAATCACTTCTGACCCTTGCAGAAATGCAATCAGATTGCAAAACAATAAAATTAAATCAAAAAATAAAAATAAAAACCAACATGCAGAACAACTGGAAGAAACAACTCTATAAGATTTTAATAAAATGTGATTTAGGAATCTGGACAAGAAAACATGGGTTTAGGTCTCAGCAGAGGTGCCACTAAAAACATTTAGTTTGTACAGGTTCCTATGATCTCTTTAGCTTGATTTTCTTAGGGCTGCTAGTGGATTGTAATTTTCTATTTTTCTTTCCAGCTGTTCCATGTGACTGAACTTACATTCAAGAGCTGCAAAGCAGCTGGGAAAGAGATAGCAGCATAGGAGAGTCCACTGGCAGCCTTTGAAGAAGCAGCTCACAGAAACCACATGAAGCCCCATTTTCTTCATGTGACCCTGTGATCCACTTGTCCATAGAATGGGGGGAAACCACTTATATTTTATGCTTAGCTATGACCTCTATTGCTGACTGTAAAATAGTTGGCTTGCATCCAATATATTCCAGAACAGTGTTCTTGTAGCATAGTTCATTAACAAAACATTTTGCACTTTTAAAATCTTACAGTAGGAAGGAAAGTGGAAGCTTTGTGAGCTATTGATTATAACACATTTTATAGCTCCTGTGAAGCTGGCTGACCAGGTCATGTCAGAATGTACTCAGGTCAATTCACTTGTGTATTAGTATGGATCAACGCAATTAGTGTTTTGGGTGTTTAAACTTCATAAAACTAATGGGATGTTACATGCATTGTTTTCACTTATCTGTTCCTGTCATAATGTAATACCAAACATCCACATTGTAAATACCCTTGTAACTAAATAACTCAGACATCAAAGAAGCCTTGGGGAATGCTAATGAAGGACTTTATTCGAAAAGGTGCTAAGTCCAAAGCAAATGGCCATTGTGGTGATGACCTGAGGTCAGAGACTCCAAATGCATTCCGCATGCAAAGGAAAAGTCCATGTGGGTAAAGCCCATGTCAGCTTGTCTTCTATGAGAAGATATAAATATGGATTCAAAGAAAGACCCATTCTCTCTAGACTGTTTGGATTCTAATGGCAGAATAACTGAACAAGAAGACGGAGATCCCCCGAGTTATTCTGAGTAGCCCTGAGAGACTTTTGGGAAACCGGCAGATTATTGCATCTCTGCTACTATTTGGAATTATAAACCGAGACTCACCTGTACATATATTTTACCTGCTTTAACCTCTCAATAACTCACCTTTTCTTTTCTTAGCTAATAAACCTTTAGTTAGTTTACTACAGCATTGGCTGCCAGCATTGTCTTGGGGTAAGTGACTGGTCTCTTGGGACTGAGAGATACCTAAATGTGATGTGATTTTTGGTTTAAGTGACCTTTTATCACAAAGTCCAGTTTGTCTGGGTGGCAAGATAGACTGGAGAGGCTAAGGGGACTGTCTGTGACTCCATGGTAAGACTGTAGAGTGATCCAGGAGTTCACATTTGTTACAGGCTTGGTGAAATCTAATTATAGAACACATCACCAGTTTGGGGTCTCTGCCCTTGTTTTCTGACAGTCTACCCTGAGGTAGGCACTCAGAGTTGTGAGCCACTCCAGACAGCAGGGCCGGCTCCAGGCACCAGCTTAACAAGCAGGTGCTTGGGGCGGCCAAGGGGGAGGGGCGGCACGTGCAGCTATTCGGGGGCGGCAGGTCCCTCACTCCCTCTAGGAGTGAAGGACCTACCGCCAAACTGCTTGGGGCGGCAAAAATGCTGGAGCCGGCCCTGCCAGACAGTGTGACAGCTCCTTTTTAATTTTTGCAGGCATGGAATTCCTCTCATGCCTGGATGCTACGGTCATGGTTGGGGGTTAGATGTATCTCTGACCTCCTTTATAAGTCGGAGTGCACTCCCTCTCAGGGCTCAGGCCTTGAGCATTCACATCTCTGGGTTGGAATCATGTGATTCTCTCACCTTTAGGCTTGGTCTACACTTACCCCCCAAGTCGAAGTAAGGTATGCAAATTCAGCTACGTGAATAACGTAGCTGAATTCGACATACCTTACTTCGAACTTACCGTGGTTCAGACGCGGTCCACACGCGGCAGGCAGGCTCCCCGTTGACTCCTCGGTACTCCTCTCGTCTAGCTGGAGTACCGCAGTCGACGGCGAGCACTTCCTGGTTCGACTTATCGCGTCCAGACCAGACGCGATAAATCGAACCCGGAACTTCGATTGCCAGCCGTCGAACTACCCGGTAAGTGTAGACATACCCTTAGACCAGGGTACTGGGCTACAGGCCCCCTGTCCACCAACTGTGATTATTCAGCAAGCCCAATGGGACTTCACCACACTACGAAGCTCTGTTTCCTCACTGGGAAGTTCTGACACCACTGCTACTCATCCCAGGTTTCCAGAATGATGTGATCCCACCACACCATGCTGGTTCTCCTGCACCAGAAGCGATGGTCCAACCATGGGCATACTGTGGCAATACTGGGATTCGCCATATCTGTTCCATGTGAGCTGAATGAGTTGTCATTGACCCTCCTGGTTATTCATCTTCAACATGTCAGAAAATTCAGCCCAAATTCCATCCACCTACTCCACTGTATAAGCATTTGTCCCATGATACGAAGCAGTTGCAGAAACAGAGCATCATCCCATTTCTGCATTTCTTCCACCCAGTTTAGCAGGGAATTACAGTGAGGGGCAAAGTCATCAGGAAATGTTTGATTGCAAGGGACAGCATCAACACTGCATAGGAAAGTGGTTCCTCGAACGTCTCCCTGTCTGCACGGAATCCTGGGATACACCATACAATTTCAGTGGTGATAACAACAGTGGCAGAGTGGATGCGGGTATACATGTATACCCAGTGTTAAACCCATGTCCAGCACAGCATAAGGTGGACACTTGCGGTGGGTAAGGGGAACGTGCGTGAGCATGTACGTGGTCCAGTACTCAAGTGTGTGCATCAGCGTAGACATAGCCTATGTGGTCTTCCTGCTAGAGTAACAGTCCTGCCATTAAAATAACCATTCCATACCGTACAGCTCTAAATAGTCACACAGTAAACATTTCCCCTGACCCGGTCACATACAGTCTCTGAATTAATACAGATCGAGTATTCCTAAACTATTATATATCAGCCAATGTCCTTCATGACTACACAAGTCTAAGACTGCATGGTGTTACTTATTGGATGCACTACAATGCCGGGTGACCATAGGCTACAGCTGACAAACACTGATAATCCTAACCCTGCTTTTCCTCCATTTTTTTGATTAAATCCTCAACACCATTTCTCTTTCTGTGTGATATGTACCTAATAGTGTTCTTATTGCCAGGTAGTTACCCAGATTCCCCTGGATGCACTTATCCTTTACAGCCAAATCCTCCTCACCTTATTCACACAACTCCCATTGGATTCAATGGATGTTTTACATTAGTGAAGAAAGCTGCTTTTAGACCTTTATGATTTTGTGTTTGTTTTTTACAAGTCTCCTTTTATAAAGCTGTGAGTCGCTTAACAGTGTTGTTAAAAAGTGTGTGCCCACATGCCCTATGCTGTGATTCATCACTGTGAGATTCGATGATTCCTGCTTGGCTCTTCCAGGTACCACCCATTCCTTTCCCGGTCAGCAGGCTTCCCTATAGCCTTCCTTCCGGCCTGCCCTGGGTGCAGCATGCTCCACAGCCCACCTTCTAGGGGCTGCACTGAAGAATCTTTTAACAGGTTTCTCTGTTGCCCTCCTTCTAGGGACAGCAGTCCATCTGCCCTGGGTGAAGGGCTCTCAACAGTCCTCCTGCACTTAAATCCTGGCAAACTTTCTAGCCTAACACTTTCCTGGCTCTGCTGCAGGATGGTCCCACGCCCTGAGTGAATAAGCAGCAAGTATATCTTACAGAAGGCACTATGTCTGGGCTGCCATCATGCGACTCTTGGTCATTAGACTCACACACAGGCCAGAGCTTGGACCTCTAACCCCTTACAAGCTCAGATCACCCTGTACCATTTTTCCCTAGAATGTGATTTTTCATTGTTTATTAATAATTATTATTTGTTGAGTATTGACCATATACTTCATGCTCTATGAATACAAGAGTCCTTTACAATCTAAGGCCCTTACCCTACATTGCTGGATCCTTACACCAGTGCAGACTCCTGTTGTGGTGAAGGAGATTCCATACAGACCAAAGGGTCTTCCTGTGCAGACATGATTGCTGAATCAGTGCCTGAACTTTTCAAGGAATTTACAATCTAAGCTGTTCAGACTTGTACCAGTTGCTGCAAGTTCACTCTGTACATAATGAGGTACACACTTTTGTGGAGTGTACATTAACCTGTATGCCTCCCTACATTTTTATCAGCTCAGAGTGCTAATAATGTTCTTTGTTAACTTACGAAAAACCTTCAATACACTTTTGTTTGTAATTTTGTTTTTCAAAATGGTACATAATTTTGCAGAAAAATCTGAGCTACAAGAATGTAAAATACAAAAATCAGAATCCAGAATCATCCTGATCAAACACCATACTGTGCCACTGATTTTTATTACTTTCAGTTAAAGTTGTGCTTTAAAAACTAATCAGTGGTGCAATGTAGCCCCAGGTACACTTCCTTTAAAATAGGCATCATTCTGTAATCTCATAAAGTGAGTGCACACTTTGAATTCACTTACAGCTACAATCTTATTGGATGACAGAAAAAGCTTCGGATGATGTAAAATGGCACAATTTATTCTAGAAGGCTGTTTGTGGGGATCTCCTTCATTAAAGTGAAATCTGTTTTGTACAGTCATCCAGCAACAAGAAAATGAGTCGGTAGCATTATATTGGATCGATTTCTGTTGAGACGAGTCACCAGAAAGGGGAATTATTTACAGCAGCTCATCATTTATTCATGTTAGTGTTAGAGCCCTTAACCACTGCAATTATTTCAAGTGATCATAGTTAATTTTAAGCAGCATAAGCCATACTTTTAGGCAGCATCAATTATTGCATCATAATGACAAGATAAGGTTCATGATTAATTAAAATATATCCATACTGGCTTTGTCTGAGTTGTTAGATCAATTTGTATTATATCAGGGTACAATATTAATTGGTCACAACTCTGAGCTAATACCTTGGAATGATTAATATTCAGCACAATCAGTTAATCAGCTTCCTCTCTCGGAAACCCATGGGGATAAAGAATCTTGAGGAAGAATATTCAATTGATCTTAATCAAACAGCAAAATTTAATCAAGGTAACAACATTGAATCAATAAACAAATTATTCAAAAAGCTTCAGCAAATGAGTCTTTGCATCTTTCTTGGTGGGTAAATTAGTAACCACTAAGACATTGGTAGTTCAAGTTTAAATTACTGGTGGAAATTTTCAAACTTATACTAGGGGAATTGTGTGGCTGAAATCTTCAAGTCAAATTTCAACGTGTGTGTGTGTGTGTGTGTGTGTGTGTGTGTGTGTGTGTGTCAATTACAAAATTCTTTAGGAGTAGTTACATTGTTAATAAAATTTCTTTGGAACATTCAGAATTCCAAGGCCCCGGTAGGACGTTTAAAACCCGTATACTGGAGGAATTAACTCTGATATTTTTGAAAGTTACCAAATTATTAATACATAGCAAGTTGTGACTTCTATGGTCAGCACTGAAGGCTCCTGTCACACTAGTTGAGCGAGAAACTGGATTTTGAAGGGTAAATTCTACTTGCTAAAAATCATTTGCATAGATTATATATTCAAACTTCCACAAAAAGAACTTGAAGGAGAGGTCAAGTGGGAGGAAAAAAAACCTTGAGAAAATTGCTATTACTTAAGTGATGAAAATCAGGCAATGTAAAATGGCCTAGTGTTCATAGAGTTAAAACAGACTTACTAACAAGTAGTTTAATTTGCATGACTAGAATATTTGCAACCAGTCACCTTACAATAAGTCTCTCCAGCTTCTGGAGCAAACTCCTTAATGTGCAATAACAAGCAATGAGCAATTTTTCATCTTAAGAGCAGGTTTGAATTTCCTTGCTTTCAACATATTTTCACTTCAATAAACCTGTTTATTGAAGAATCTGAGTGCAGACTCCTAACAAGAGAGCTTGTTCCCAACAACATTACTGATTTAACAGCTGTGGATAATGTTATATTTCTTTTAAGACAGACCAGTGATAATGAGCAATATGTTTTAGGTTCCACATGTGAGATCACACTACGGAGCTCTCTTTAAACATCCACAATACATTTATTAAAACAATACAATAAAAATACAGAATAACTACTTTATCTTTTAATACTTCCTTTAAAAACAGGCATGCAGTGCCAATTTCAGATCCAGAGCGAGGGCACCCCAAATTTTAGGGATCCACAGAGATTCTATTTGAAAAATTTGAATTTAGATCCAGGTTTGGATTTTAAAAAGCCTGAAAATTCAGGGTTTCTGGTCCTGGATTTTGGGTTTGGATCCATCCTTAATTCCTTTTTACTAATCACTCATTTCAGTTTCAAAGGAAGCTGTAAATCAATATCGTAAGACTATGCAGCCTTTAGAGAAGGATTCAATGTCCTTCTTAATTAATATACATAAGAGGACTTGTAAAAAATCACAGAAAGCCGTTATTCCTTCTGTTAGAATGCTTTTGAGCCTGTTCTTAGGATCTTAAGAAGTAATTCTATAAGACATATCCTGTACATTTCTCACCTTCAGCAACTGTTCATTTAGAGCCTCATCCTGCAGTCCTTTGAAGTCAACAGGAGCTATGAGTGCACCACAGGTTCTTAATTAATAACAAACCTATTGAGCTAAACTGTAGGATTGGGGAATTAGTGTCCCCTGAGGAATTGACCATGGTGGTAGAAGCATAGAAGTCATTATGGTCTCCCATTTGGAAGAGCCTAGGGGTGGCAAAGGAGTCATTACAGAAACTCTGTGTCATCTGAGGATCTCCTTACACAAGGGAAATCCTCAAGTGTCCAGATCCTCTGGGTTTAAATCTGCTTTGTGCTTGGGGGAATTACACAAAGCAGACTTCACACACCACAGAATCAGGCTTTGTCTTAAAACAAACTGCATTCTCTAGTTCCTATTATAAGCAAGATCAGATTTGTTGTATGTTTCACTTTATCCACAAAATATGAAAAGATGAAGAAAAAGAACAATTTCCCAACCTTTTGGAGAAGGTCTGTATAAACACAAAGAGAATAAAGTACTAAGGTCTGGTATTTTCCATTAGGTTTGGTCCTGTCTAGATGGTAATTGTATACTCTCTAACCTGGCTTCAAGCCATTACCTTTACTCTCACTATTCTTTGCACAGATTAATATTCCCCCAGCTTCCTTATATAATCCTGTAAAAGATTTACAGAGCCAGATACATGGAGAGAACTGTAGACAATTCCAACCATGTTTCCTGTCTTTGTGGGCCTTCTGAATTAATTTCTAAAATATATTCATTAATGTTGCACACAACCTTCCAGCTAGTACCAGCGTAATATAATTAACAAGTGAAATTATGTTACAAACTTTTGAGAATTGGGCCCCTTCCTCGGAAGTGACTTGATTGTGTGGCCATCATTTTACCCCTGGAAGAAGGCAAAGGCAGGTGCTTATATGCTGTGTTATTGAGGGCCAAACGTGTGGGAGTGCCCATGTCTTTTAGGCCTGCAGTCAGAAGCAGACAGTGGCGTTGTTCCATGGATGGAATGCAGGTGTATATTTAACTTTACCTAGTTAACAATCAGCTATTGCCATGTACAAACCAAGTTCCCACAGTAGACAAACTTCAGTATTGATGAGACAAAGGGCCGGAATGTTAGAGTGTTTTTCTAATAAACATTTTGTAACTAAGGAGCTAGTACAGAGTGTTGGCAGTGTAGTCCAGTGGACAGGGCATTGGGCTGTGTATCTAGAAGCCTTGATCTATTCCCAGCTCTAATATTGACTTGTTGTGCTACCTTAGGCAAGTCAATGAAGGCTTAATTTTCAAAGGTGTTGAGTATTTGCAACTCCTGTTGACTTCAGCACCTCTGGCAACCAGGCATTTTAATCTCTCCAATTAAGTCTCTGTTTCCCCACCTGTAACATATGGATTCTCAACAACCTTTGCGCAGGATTTAAGATCCATGGATGATAGATCCTAATTACCATCTGCTTTTATTGCTGCTTTGATTTGTTTGTAAATGCTAAGGTTTGGCTACTGAATTTTCTTTAAGTAATGTTGTTGGCCCTTTGACCCAAGTGGTTAGCCAATAGAGAGTACACTTATAACGTTTGCAGATGATACCAAGCTGGGAGGGGTTGCAAGTGCTTTGGAGGATAGGATTAAAATTCAAAATGATCTGCACAAACTGGAGAAATGGTCTGAAGTAAACAGGATGAAATTCAATAAGGACAAATGCAAAGTACTCCACTTAGGAAAGAACAATCAGTTGCACACATACAAAATGGGAAATGACTGCCTAGGAAGGAGTACTGTGGAAAGGGATCTGGGGGTCATAGTGGATCACAAGCTAACTATGAGTCAACAGTGTAACACTGTTGCAAAAAAAGCAAACATCGTTCTGGGATGCATTAACAGGAGTATTGTAAGCAAGACACGAGAAGTAATTCTTTCGCTCTACTCTGCGCTGATTAGGCCTAAACTGGAGTATTGTGTCCAGTTCTGGGCACCACATTTCAGGAAAGATGTGGACAAATTGGAGAAAGTCCAGAGAAGAACAACAAAAATGATTAAAGGTCTAGAAAACATGACCTATGAGGGAAGATTGAAAAAAATTGGTCTTATTTAGTCTGGAGAAGAGAAGACTAAGAGGGGACATGATAACAGTTTTCAAGTACATAAAAGGTTATTACAAGAAGGAGAGAGAAAAATTGTTCTTAACTTCTGAGGATAGGACAAGAAGCAATGGGCTTAAATTGCAGCAAGGGCGGTTTAGGTTGGACATTAGGAAACACTTCTGTCACAGTGGTTAAGCACTGGAATAAATTGCCTAGGGAGGTTGTGGAATCTCCATCATTGGGGATTTTTAAGAGCAGGTTGGACAAACACCTGCCAGGGATGGTCTAGATAATACTTAGTCCTGCCTTGAGTGCAGGACTTGATGACCTCTCGAGGTCCCTTCCAGTCCTATGATTGGAGGCCTGGCTTGGTTGTTTCTGTAAGGATAAGAAATCATTGTTATGAGCCAGGTATGTTATTATTTACAAAAATGTACAAGTCCTGTCCCTTGAACACAACAGAAACAAACAAGTGGGGGGAGGGATAGCTCAGTGGTTGGAGCATTGGCCTGCTAAACCCAAGGTTGTGAATTCAATCCTTGAGGGGGCCACTTAGGGATCTGGGGCAAAAATCAGTACTTGGTCCTGCTGGTGAAGGCAGGGGGCTGCATTCAATGGCCTTTCAAGGTCCCTTCCAGTTCTATGAGATAGGTATATCTCCATATGTTATTATTTTTATATTTTTAAGAGTCAGCCTCCTTGCTCTGAATTCCTCAAGACTGCCATTCCAGTGAAGTCTGCCCCAAGAAGCTCTGTTTCTTTGCTTCCTCCTCTCAAGTGTCACACTCAGTGCCTTCCCCTGGTTTTCTCTGCCTCCCGCACACAAACAGCCTGCCATCAACAGCTTAGCCCCTGATTTTACAACCAGAGAAACCCTTGAGTCCACATGGCTTAGCTCTGAAGTGCCACACTGCCTAGTGCCTCAAGTGGTAGCCTCACAGCCCCCAGATATTTCTACCACATGAAGGGGCTTGATTGCCCCTTCTGGTGAGTCTGAAATAGAGTGCTTACGTACACCCAGGAGGTCTGTGATTGTCTTTGGATCCAAGACCCACTCTACTGGCACTCTTTTCTGCGTAACAGTATTAAATGGTGTAGTTTGAACAACATGAAATTTTAATGTCAAAGAGTTATTCAGAGGCCAGATAGTGTCTTTTAACTGCTGCACATTAGACTGTTTACAGCTTCAAATGGTTAGACACAAGCCAGAAATAAAGGAGAGCTGCGTTTGGAAAAATACATTTTATCCCATAGCCAAACTGTGAACAATAGAAAAAGTAATCCTGGTTGATGAAAACAAAAGGCATGCATATCAGCAGCCTCTTACGTTCCTGATCAGGCTATTCATGTTAGATAATAACTTGAAGTGGGGAAAAAAGAGCAAATGTACCCAGATAGGGACTTCTCTGCTGTTGGTTAATCTAGTGGGTTTAACTACAAATGCTGGCACAGTAGTTTGTACTGTCCACAAACCAAATGTAAGAAGATTAACCAAATTAGTTCCAACAATAAAGAGCATGTTGACCTGACTGATATTACTGTGTACTCGGAGAACAACAGGTTCTAATGCCAAGATTTTCACAGAGGAAAGCCAATACTTTAAATGCCACCACACTGCAGTAGGATAATATCTATTTAAATTTACTTTTAGTAGATTGTCAATGCATTTATACCTCTCACACTAGCACAGCACTGCACTGAAGTTAACCCTTCCTTCAGTGTCTCTATCACTTTTTACTGTGTGTGTCGTGATCCATGAACCCGTTAATGCCTACTGGCAAGGGGGTTACAAGAATATCTGAATGCTTGTATGTACATTCTGGGTCACCAAAGAATGTCATCGAAGGGTGTCCTTAAATGAAAGCCAGGGTCACACTAGTCATTGTGATATCACTGTGAAATGTGTGTACAGATACTATGTAAGAAGTTCTGAATGTATACTGAAAATGGGTCTTAGATTCTCTATCACAGCAGAGGTGGAGAAACATATTTCCTGTCAGACAAAAGTTGTTTATTCACCTGCCTCACCATCGGCAGGTAAATTAAGCATTGTAAGCCAACACAATGGTGGCACATTTACATACAAAGTTTAAGTCAACAAGGAAGAGCACACTGTGGGAAAGGAGAACTTTATCTTGAGATACACTTCAATGGTTTGCTGACCTATGTTTGGGGAACAGAGAAGACATCCTGTCATCCTGCACTTAAGAAGTAAATGGTCAGCATGTTTACATTCATGAAAATGGGATCTCTGCCTACCTTTGTGGAAGATGCTGCAAAAGACTTTGGTGAGATACGACTTCTTTAGACAGTAGGTTGGCTTGTTAAGTTTAGTCTCTAGAAAGCGTGTTATGATTTTGTTTTATACATAACCCTTCCCCCTCCCCTTATCCTAGCTCACCATCTTTTGAATCATTGTTAATAAATGTATTGTTGTTTACACTATTATATTGATGTGCTGTGATATTAAATGCTGCTGATCCTGAGTTGAATCAGACAAGTTGGTGAGTACATTGTTCCTTTGGGACAGCAGACCTGGTATTTCTGTGAGTGTTAAGTAGATAGATGGCTGAACACTATTGGGGGAAAGTTTCAAAGGGTATTGTTAACCTACAAGGCAAAGTACGGGCTGGCACAGTCTAGAGGAGATTGCTTGGGTGGCTAACAGGCTGGTGGGGTCAGATCTAACACTCAACTAAGCACAAGTAAGTCTCCTTTTCGCTGGAGGCAGGGGGGGTTACAAGGTGACTAACAGTCGTGGGTATTCCAAGACCGTCACAGTGTCCTACCTGCCTTTCCATGCAATACACATAATCCCTTACTATTTTTTCTCATTTTATGATTCAAATGTCCCTCATGATTCAAAGTCTTTAAGTCTATTGGTAATTCAACCACCTCCTAAGTACAACAGATCCATACAGAAAACACAATTCAATTTCCAACTGACTAAGCAGACCTTGTACAAGCCATTTGTACTGGTATATAAGGGCAGTCAGCAGCAAACCAGCTGAGCGGCGAACAGCAGAGGCTAACAGAGGGAGTTTGCCTGGGAGCTGTCCGAGAGGAGGTACGCTAAGTGCTGCATTAGGGGGGCTGTGTTGGTGAGTATCTGAGTGTCTGCTGCTGGGACAGTTGGTCAGTTTGACCGTGTGCTTGATTGCTTGCTTGTTTGTTTGAAAAGTGTGAATTGGGAGTGCTTTGTTCCAGGTGGGCCTTGAGTGGGCCTGACTGGTATATAAGGGCAGTCAGCAGCGAACCAGCTGAGCGGCGAACAGCAGAGGCTAACAGAGGGAGTTTGCCTGGGAGCTCGCCTGGAGAGAGCTCACTGAGGCTTTCATCTGCAGGTTTCTCTGAGTAGTTCCTGCAACAGTCGAGGAAGCTCTTAAGAGGACAGGGATATGGAAGGTGAGCGATCAGCTGTTGTAACCTGCACAGGTTGTGCCATGTTTGTCTTTCTTCCACAGGACAGAAGCGACTTTGTCTGTACAAAGTGCAAGCTGGTCTCCATATTGGAAGAGAAGGTTCGAGGGCTGGAGAAGCGAGTATCAACACTGCGTTGCATAAGGGAAAATGAAGATTTCCTGGACAGGCGTCAGGAGATGCTTCTACGGCCACAATGTTCTGAAGATTCAGAGCAGGCACAGCAGGGACAGAAGGATTGTGAAGAGGTTTGGCAGCATGTGACCTCCAGAAGGAGAAAGAGGAGCGTCCATGCACCAGCAATGGAGATACAGGTGAGCAATCGTTTCCATGTTCTCTCCACAGGTACTAATGCGGAGAGTGGACTAGATGACCCATCTGAGGGAAGGGAGCAGAAGGAGACTCCACCGATTGGAAGGCAAAAGATGCACTGTCCTAGGGATGGGGGTTCCACGACCACCACTCCCAAGAGGAGGAGGGTGGTGGTGGTCGGGGACTCCCTCCTCAGGGGGACTGAGTCATCTATCTGCCGCCCCGACCGGGAAAACTGAGAGGTCTGCTGCTTGCCAGGAGCTAGGATACACGATGTGACGGAGAGACTGCCGAGACTCATCAAGCCCTCGGATCGCTACCCCTTCCTGCTTCTCCACGTGGGCACCAATGATACTGCCAAGAATGACCTTGAGCGGATCACTGCAGACTACGTGGCTCTGGGAAGAAGGATAAAGGAGTTTGAGGCGCAAGTGGTGTTCTCGTCCATCCTCCCTGTGCAAGGAAAAGGCCTGGGTAGAGACCGTCGAATCGTGGAAGTCAATGAATGGCTACGCAGGTGGTGTCGGAGAGAAGGCTTTGGATTCTTCGACCATGGGATGGTGTTCCAAGAAGGAGGAGTGCTGGGCAGGGACGGGCTCCACCTAACGAAGAGAGGGAAGAGCATCTTCGCCAGCAGGCTGGCTAACCTAGTGAGGAGGGCTTTAAACTAGGTTCACCGGGGGAAGGAGACCAAAGCCCTGAGGTAAGTGGGGAAATGGGATCCTGGGAGGAAGCACAAGCAGGAGAGCGCAAGAGGGGAGGACTCCTGTCTCATGCTGAGAAAGAGGGACAATCGATGAGTTATCTTAAGTGCCTATACACAAATGCAAGAAGCCTGGGAAACAAGCAGGGAGAACTGGAAGTCCTGGCACAGTCAGGGAACTATGATGTGATTGGAATAACAGAGACTTGGTGGGATAACTCACATGACTGGAGTACTGTCATGGATGGATATAAACTGTTCAGGAAGGACAGGCAGGGCAGAAAAGGTGGGGGAGTTGCGTTGTATGTAAGAGAGGAGTATGACTGCTCAGAGCTCCGGTATGAAACTGCAGAAAAACCTGAGAGTCTCTGGATAAAGTTGAGAAGTGTGAGCAACAAGGGTGATGTCGTGGTTGGAGTCTGCTATAGACCACCAGACCAGGGGGATGAGGTGGATGAGGCTTTCTTCTGGCAACTAGCAGAAGTTGCTAGATCGCAGGCCCTGGTTCTCATGGGAGACTTTAATCACCCTGATATCTGCTGGGAGAGCAATACAGCGGTGCACAGACAATCCAGGAAGTTTTTGGAAAGTGTAGGGGACAATTTCCTGGTGCAAGTGCTGGAGGAACCAACTAGGGGCAGAGCTTTTCTTGACCTGCTGCTCACAAACAGGGAAGAATTAGTAGGGGAAGCAAAAGTGGATGGGAACCTGGGAGGCAGTGACCATGAGATGGTCGAGTTCAGGATCCTGACACAAGGAAGAAAGGAGAGCAGCAGAATACGGACCCTGGACTTCAGAAAAGCAGACTTTGACTCCCTCAGGGAACAGATGGGCAGGATCCCCTGGGAGAATAACATGAAGGGCAAAGGGGTCCAGGAGAGCTGGCTGTATTTTAAAGAATCCTTATTGCGGTTGCAGGAACAAACCATCCCGATGTGTAGAAAGAATAGTAAATATGGCAGGCGACCAGCTTGGCTAAACAGTGAAATCCTTGCTGATCTTAAACGCAAAAAAGAAGCTTACAAGAAGTGGAAGATTGGACAAATGACCAGGGAGGAGTATAAAACTATTGCTCAGGCATGCAGGAATGAAATCAGGAAGGCCAAATCACACTTGGAGTTGCAGCTAGCAAGAGATGTTAAGAGTAACAAGAAGGGTTTCTTCAGGTATGTTAGCAACAAGAAGAAAGTCAAGGAAAGTGTGGGCCCCTTACTGAATGAGGGAGGCAACCTAGTGACAGAGGATGTGGAAAAAGCTAATGTACTCAATGCTTTTTTTGCCTCTGTCTTCACGAACAAGGTCAGCTCCCAGACTGCTGCACTGGGCAGCACAATATGGGGAGAAGGTGACCAGCCCTATGTGGAGAAAGAAGTGGTTCGGGACTATTTAGAAAAACTGGACGTGCACAAGTCCATGGGGCCGGATGCGCTGCATCCGAGGGTGCTAAAGGAGTTGGCGGATGAGATTGCAGAGCCATTAGCCATTATTTTTGAAAACTCATGGCGATCGGGGGAGGTCCCGGATGACTGGAAAAAGGCTAATGTAGTGCCCATCTTTAAAAAAGGGAAGAAGGAGGATCCGGGGAACTACAGGCCAGTCAGCCTCACCTCAGTCCCTGGAAAAATCATGGAACAGGTCCTCAAGGAATCAATTATGAAACACTTAGAGGAGAGGAAAGTGATCAGGAACAGTCAGCATGGATTCACCAAGGGGAAGTCGTGCCTGACTAACCTAATTGCCTTCTATGATGAGATAACTGGCTCTGTGGATGAGGGGAAAGCAGTGGATGTGTTATTCCTTGACTTTAGCAAAGCTTTTGATACGGTCTCCCACAGTATTCTTGCCGCCAAGTTAAAGAAGTATGGGCTGGATGAATGGACTGTAAGGTGGATAGAAAGCTGGCTAGATCGTCGGGCTCAACAGGTAGTGATCAATGGCTCCATGTCTAGTTGGCAGCCGGTTTCGAGCGGAGTGCCCCAAGGGTCGGTCCTGGGGCCGGTTTTGTTTAATATCTTTATTAATGATCTGGAGGATGGTGTGGACTGCACTCTCAGCAAGTTTGCAGATGACACTAAACTAGGAGGCGTGGTAGATACACTAGAGGGTAGGGATCGGATGCAGAGGGACCTAGACAAATTAGAGGATTGGGCCAAAAAAAACCTGATGAGGTTCAACAAGGATAAGTGCAGAGTCCTGCACTTAGGACAGAAGAATCCCATGCACTGCTACAGACTAGGGACCGAATGGCTAGGTAGCAGTTCTGCAGAAAAGGACCTAGGGGTCACAGAGGACGAGAAGCTGGATATGAGTCAACAGTGTGCTCTTGTTGCCAAGAAGGCTAACGGCATTTTGGGCTGTATAAGTAGGGGCATTGCCAGCAGATCGAGGAACGTGATCGTTCCCCTTTATTCGACATTGGTGAGGCCTCATCTGGAATACTGTGTCCAGTTTTGGGCCCCACACTACAAGAAGGATGTGGAAAAATTGGAAAGAGTCCAGCGGAGGGCAACAAAAATGATTAGGGGTCTGGAGCGCATGACTTATGAGGAGAGGCTGAGGGAACTGGGATTGTTTAGTCTCCAGAAGAGAAGAATGAGGGGGGATTTGATAGCAGCCTTCAACTACCTGAAGGGGGGTTCCAAAGAGGATGGAGCTCGGCTGTTCTCAGTGATGGCAGATGACAGAACAAGGAGCAATGGTCTCAAGTTGCAGTTGGGGAGGTCCAGGTTGGATATTAGGAAACACTATTTCACTAGGAGGGTGGTGAAGCACTGGAATGCGTTACCTAGGGAGGTGGTGGAGTCTCCTTCCTTGGAGGTTTTTAAGGCCCGGCTTGACAAAGCCCTGGCTGGGTTGATTTAGTTGGGAATTGGTCCTGCTTTGAGCAGGGGGTTGGACTAGATGACCTCTTGAGGTCCCTTCCAACCCTGATATTCTATGATTCTATGATTCTATGATTTAATTTCACTGTGCCTCAATTGTTCATGTGTAAAATGGAGATAATAAACCCCACCCTTTGATTGTCTTGTGTATAAGCTCTTTGAGATATGGAATGTCTTTATTAGGTATATTAAAAGCACCTACAAAAATGGGCCCCCATCTCAGCTGGGGCCAATTGTAATAATTCGAGCCAAGCAGGCCTACTTTAATTGTTAGCCTAACTGGTGAAAAGTGGGTAACATTTCATGAAATTAATACACCACGCCTCCAGGCCATACCATAATACAAATAATAAATATTAGTATCCATCTTAGGATGAGTGTGCTATGCATTCCTCTCAGTTATTTTTCCTACTTTCTTACATGGCATATACATCTCCTTTGGTTGTAATGTAAGAAATTATAATGGGATTAGGTAGTTTGAGTCAGATCTTCGGCCTTTCTTACACCCCTTTAACCTGCCATTTTGGAATTTCTCTGGCATAGTGGGCCATGCCTCTGCATTCCCCGTTACTCTCCCATCAAGGTGTCAGCATAGCAGAAGTGTCAGGATAATCTCTGACTGCAGACAGCTTCTTTGTGACTGTTGTAACCTGGTTTAATTTAGGGCAGCCCTGAAGCTGCTTTATATTATGCCAAAGGCTGCCTTGGCCCCAGCCAGCCCCACGTTGGGGAAAAGCTAAAGTGTCTTAAACCTACCTTCTCCCCTCCTGAGCTGAGTCAAGGAGAGCTGGTGGCGATTGTTTTGATTTTAGAAACCAAACTATGCAAAATGTTCACAACAGAACTTGAAACCACATAAAACTTGTCTAGTTTTGTGACAAAACTCAGACCAGGTACATTGAAATTCACAATTTTCTTTTTCTTGAGCAGCAATGAAGTGACTGTACCCTGTGTGAGGAAAGTTGAAGAGGTGAAGAAAGTGTTGGTTTAGCCAGACAGAAAGCTGGCACGTGCCCATCATTGTAAAGATCCAACAATTCAGCAGGAGTTAGGGCTTTCAGATTCAATAAAACTAAGAATCCATGTTTTACTGAGACTAGAAAGACAATCATGGCGCAATTGTGCAGCCTATACAGATAATGTTGAAATGGTATTTTCTAGCAGCAAACACAGAGCCAGCTAATGGACTAGGGTATCGTGGTTTATTTAAGAGTTGGAATGACTCTCTTGTCCTTCATTGTGACATGAGCATTTTAGATGCAGACAGTGATGAACAAGCAGTTACACTGGCAAAGACTTTGACCCCACTTGACTTGATGCACCTGAAAAAGGAGGCATGGAGCCATATGAATAACAGCCACAATTGCCAAATGTTACACGCTGTCAGCTTTCACAGTTCTTTGTCATATGTCAAAATCTGGAAAAAACTGATTGCTGATAAAAGGTATTTACATTCCTCAGATTTCAACCTTCATGTAGACATTCAGCATCAGCACTGACCCCAATATCAAAAGGAGGAAATAGATTCAGAATTGTGTGCTCCAATGGAAAATGGAAGTTTCAGATGAAGGACACAAAGATGATTGACATCACCGCAGTGAATCAAACTCTTCAAATCAAACACACCCCAGGCTACTCAAGGCTGTAAGATTAAGCACATGCATAAATGTTTTCAGGATTAGAGTCTAGGTTTCCTCTTGGCTTTATGCAGTTTAAATGGCTTAGATGGGAGTGTCAAGGCTGTATCCCCACTTTGAACTTTAGGGTACAAGTGTGGGGGTTGTGACAGGGAGCAATCTTATAACATTTTCTATCAAATCTAAATGGTCGTTTGTGTGAAGAATGTGTGAAAATTGGCACACAAATCCATGTCTATTTTTGCACTCACTGTTAAAAAAAATTAGGCACATAATGTTTAATTGCTCTCTAACTCACTATTCCCCTTGTGTGGTGGCCTAATGATTGACTATATTAACCTTCACTATAAAACATGTAGGAATATTGATCTATCAGCGTGTCTTTGGTCATACATTGTATTAAGGCTCCATTTATAAATATTTAATCAAGACTTGCTGATTAATAGATGTGATAAGCACGAGTAGTATGTGTTATAAACACATCAGTAGAAGATGTTATTGATTGTTGTAAACCAGTGATATTCTGACTCAGACTCGTGAGCCGCAAATGGCTCTTTAATGTGTCTCCTGTGGCTCTTTGCAGCACATGGTATTAAAACACTGTGATTTATTATTAACCAATCAGGATGCTTTCATGAGATGATTAACCAATTGTAATTAATAAAAATAATAATACTTGGCCAGTCATTTTGCTGTGAGAATAACATACATATATATAAAAACTAAATATTTCCTCTGTCATACTGTTTAAATATAAATATATAGTACTATAATAAATGAAACAATTATCAGAGGGGGTAGCCATGTTAGTCTGTATCCACAAAAACAGCAAGGAGTCCAGTGGCATCTTAAAGACTAACAGATTTATTTGGGCATAAGCTTTCGTGGGTAAAAAGCCACTTCATCAGATGCATGCATGCAAGAAGTGGGTTTTTTAGTCACGAAAGCTTATGCCCAAATAAATGAAACAATGAATTCACACTAACGTGGCTCATTTCGTGTTGATCGCTAATTTGGCTCCTGAACCACTGAGGTCTGAGTATCACTGTTATAAACCAAGCTATTGGCCTATTGGACTCTAACAATCTATAAACAATTCATTAAAACATCATCATTAACCCTTTATAAAACTATTTATAAAATGGAACCTAGCAGGACTGAATCTTCTATAGCAACCCGTCACTAAAGTATCTCAAATGCTTTATATAAAAAAATGGTGTTTGCACCCAAGTTATCACACCTTTTGCTCTTTCTATATTTTCACATCAAATAAAAATCATAATAAAATACAGTAGTTTGCTCATAAATTTTACTCAAAAATAAAATTAAAAAACAGCCTGTAATTAATTGTGTGATTTAGGGCAAGTCACTTAACCAGCCTGTATCTCATTTCCCCTCATGTATAAAATGAGGATATTAATGCTTAGCTTGATAAAGTGTCTTAGGATCCTGGGATAAAAGTATTATTATGAGTGCCTCTTGATTGTTACAATTGACCAATCTCTGCTGTATAGCCAGTGTTGGAGGAGGTGAGAAAATGCTATGGTGCCTTTGATTTCAAAATCATTTTTAGAAATCACAGCTTTCCCTGGTTGGGAAAACATGTCAAAGAATAATGAAAATTCTCATAACACCATCAGATTAGAGGTCTGTTTCTAATTTTGGATTTCTATAAGACTGGGATATGAGAAATATAATGTGTTGTCTGAACCAATCTAAGCTATTGTGCAAACAAGCTGGCACTGTAAGGAAAAATTCTGGATTATGCATATTGAAAGCCTTGATCCATATAGTATCGTCTTCTCTGCGGTTTAGTTGTTTTTGTTGCTGTCACAATGAATGAACATAACAACGTATTGTACTGGTCTCTGTATACAATTTTGCTAAAGTAGTATTAATTTGGAATGCCAAAAACAATTTGAAAGTGAATGGATTTCTTTTAGTGTGCCTCACTACAGGGAATACAAAAGGGTGCTCTCATTTGAAATCAGGTGCATTTAAAAATAGAAAGAGACTAGTGAATAAAAGGTCTTCAGCATCGGTCCTGTCCCATTGCAAGCTTTGGGTCTCAAATGTATTACATAAGGAACACTGAGTTATGAGATCTAAGTCATATTTGCCTAGAGGACTAGCTATTTTGTGTAATAGCAAAGGTACAGCACAACTAGGCATATATTTTGTACATAAAGAGAACTGAGTTTATTTTGGCATTTTGAAAAAAAAAAAAAAAACCTAAATCATTCACCATCACTTCAGTTTCAAGAGTTTTTGTCTCAAGCAAGAGATGGTTATTTATTTTATTTCTACTTTGCAAAAGTGGGAAAAAAGTCAGGGCATTTTGTGATCTGTGTTGCCAGGCTTGCAGAAGGATGGTGAAATGGCTGAGGTTTCTGTGAGACTGCCTGAGAGTCTGCAATGCAATTGCACAATTGTACAAAATCCTAAAATGAGTTCCAGTGTAATGGAGCTGCTAAGCAGGGGACTGCAACTCCCATCAGCCCTCTCCCCATTGCACAGCCCTTATTCCTGGCCAGGTAAAGAGAAAAGTCCCAAACCAGGAAGTGGCTGGACTGAGTTTGTGAGTGGCAGCTACATGGCAAGCCACAAGCTGGATGCAGAGTAGATTCTCCAGGAACTATAGGCAGATCCTTGTGTAGAACAGGCTGTGACTGCCGGACATCGCAATTGGATGAAGGTGTGTGAGGGACTTATGGGGGAGCAGCAGCAGCAAGGCAGAGAGCTAGTGCAGAGGGGCCGCAATGAGAGACATTAACCGAGCCCTTACTTGGAAACCCACAAACTCCTATTTGCTTGACTAGAGACCCAGGCACAAGGCCTGAAGAGCCCTGGGTCTCTACTGAACCCCACCCCCCAGGGAATCAAACAGCAATTGCCCTTACTCACTGCGAACTGTAACTGTTTAAAGTCTCTGTACCTAGGGTATTTGCAACCTTGCCTTTCCTGACAGCCCTAGTAAAATGCCCTTTCCCTTAGCCATTTTCATGCCAGAGGTACTGAGAAGTGTTCTCATTGAAATCCAGGGGAGGCTGGTCATTAGAGGCTAAAGGGGTCAGCAACCTTTCAGAAGCAGTGTGCCGAGTCTTCATTTATTCACCCTAATTTAAGGTTTTGCGTGCCAGTAATACATTTTAACGTTTTTAGAAGGTCTCTTTCTATAAGTCTATAATATATAACTAAACTGTTGTTGTATGTAAAGTAAATAAGGTTTTTAAAATGTTTAAGAAGCTTCATTTAAAATTAAATTAAAATGCAGAGTCCCCCGGACCAGTGGCCAGGACCCAGCTCACATGTATACAATTCAGTATTCTCCTGCAGACTGAAATTCCAAGGGAGCCAATCAGAATAGGGAGGGTCTGAAATAAAATCCTGGGCCTGAATCACACCCCCGCACTTTGGGAAAGCCCATATCCATCTGCAGCAGCTTTTTGTGGTTGGGGAAGACACTCATATCTGTATCTGAACTTTATTTATTCAGGATGGGCATAAGTCACAATCATGGTGATAATCGTTTTTATTTGCAAATCACCATTCTCCCTAAGCTCCACTCCCTCCAATACAGATGCTAAACATAATGAAAACAAAATGCAATAATAATGATTGCAAATGGAAAAATAGTTTAGCCTCAGTTAATTGCTGCTTTAACACTGCTTAGGTCTCCCTTAGCAGACAATTTTGATTTGTAGTTTGCAAGCAGTTTGTTGTGAGCGTTTGATATTTGAAATTCAAAGTGTGTGGTTAGCTGTGAATAGATACGTGTGTTACATGGTCTGCTTCTGTTACCTGTTTTCTCTGAATTTGTACACAGGTTCCCCTTGTGCAAATACGAGCATTTGCTGATTTATAACTCACTTTCTGCAGCTATTTTCCATTGTTTGCTGTTTTCACAAATGTTTCCATGTAAACACATTCACTAGCCTATTCATGAAGAGCAAACACAAAAGAGGCACAAACACCTCAAACAAGCACCACAAACAAGCAAATTCATTTAAAAGTAAGAATGGAGATTCACAGTAGTAATCCAGCTCTAGTTCTCAGTTATGTTCAGTTTCTTGACTCTGGGGCAGTTGAACTGAGCCTTTCCTATCAATAGTGCCTTGTTCACAGCACCTGAAACAGCTTCACTGCAGGAAGAATCAATTTCTCCCTCTCTTCCCTCCCACCCCCATCTCCTCTTTTGCCTACTTTGTTTTTCCTTTTAGTCTCTCATTTAACTCATCCTAGCGTTTCCTTCCTTCTCCCCCTTTTGTCTCTGCCTGCCCCACTGATGGCCTGACTGAAGCCTCTTACGCAGCAGCACTTGCTGTGGAGGGGGAACTGTGACACTGTATGGAATCTGGGGGACACCCGAGGATACTATGAATACCAATATTCATAGTATGAGTCACGCCAGATATGCCATGTAAGATAGCTGCAAAAATGTTATAATTTGCCAGATATGATAATCTCATTTGTGTGTTGGTATCATTTTTGCATTATGAGTTATAGATATATATGTATGTATTTCAAAACTAGTGCTATGCTTCGGGTGACACCCACAGACAGTTTGGCATCAGCACTGCCTAGCCAGCTTGATGGCCCATTCAGGACCATCAGCTATACAATTGACCCATTGAGAGAAGGCAGATATACCTTATGACTCAGCAAGGCATGCAGGGACATGCCTATGGACAGAACTCTAAGGCTATCAAGCCATGGGCTGGGCAGCTTGTGGTTGAAACAAAGGAAGCACAGGCCGCATAGCAAAAGACTATTAAAGGCAGCTGCATCTTCTCCATTTTGTCTTCAATCCTGCTTCTTACCTCTGGAGAAACTTTGCTACAAACTGAAGCTCTGAACAAAGGACTGAATGACCCATCCAAGCTGTGGATGTGTTCCAGAGGGACTTTTAAGCCAGCAAACTCACCAATACTGCTAGGAACCTGATATATGGACTTCGAAGTCTTTGTATGTATGTAACTGCTTTACCATTTAACATCTCTCTTCTTGTTCTTTCCTTTTTCTTTATAATAAACCTTTAGTTTTAATCACTAAAGGATTGGCTGGCAGCGTGGTATTTTGGGTAAGATCCAAACCTATACTGACCTGGTAATGTAGCTGACCCTTTGGGGTCAGAAGAACATTTTATATATGTGAATGGAGTTTTAAAATAACTTTTCACTGTACTGGACCTAGGTGCTGCCTGGGAGCCACAGAACTGGAATGCAATAAAGGGGGCTGTGTGAGTTCTTTTTTGCTTCTTGATAATCAGTGAGGGGGATCAGAAGCACAGTTTGTGACTGGTTGGGGAGTTTAACTTCAGTGTTACCCACCAGTATTGGGAGTATCTGCTCTTCCTTTTGCAGCCTGCCCTGACCTGGGCATTTCCAGTGAGGGCTGTGTGACGGGTTGGATCACAGAAACCCCCTTGGGAGCTGCCACCTGATGTGCCAAGACTACCCCTGCTTCTGTTTTCCCTGACAGCTCAGGACTCCAGCACCCTGTCTTGCTGAGCGAGACACTCCCGTCTGGCTCCAGACACAGACCCAGGGTCTGAATCACTTGCCCCAAAGCTGCAAGTTTACCTGAAAACAGCTCACAGTAGTGTGCTTGTCTTTAGCACTCAGATGCCCAACTCCCAATGTCCCTAAACCCAAACAAATCCGTTTTACCCTGCATAAAGCTTATGCAGGGCAAACTCATAAATTGTTCGCCCTCTATAACACTGATAGAGAGATATGCACAGTTGTTTGCTCCCTCAGGTATTAATACACACTCTGAGTAAATTACTAAATAAAAAGTGATTTTATTAAATACAGACAGTAGGATTTAAGTGGTTCAAAGTAGTAACAGACAGAACAAAGTAAGTCACCAAGCAAAATAAAATAAAATGCGCAAATCTATGTCTAATCAAACTAAATACAGATAATCTCACCCTCAGAGATGCTTCAGTAAGTTTTTCTCAGACTGGACACTTTCCAGGCCTGGGCACAATTCTTTCCCCTGGTACAGCTCTTGTTCCAGCTCAGGTGATAGCTAGGGGATTCTTCATGATGGCTTCTCTCTCCCTTGTTCTCTTCCACCCCTTTATATATCTTTTGCATAAGGCGGGAACCCTTCAGTCCATATCCTTTGTCCCTCTGGGTTTCCACCCCCCCTCACTGGAAAAGCACCAGGTTAAAGATGGATTCCAGTTCAGGTGACATGATCACATGTCACTGCAAGACCTCATTACTCACTTGCCAGCACACACATATACAGGAAGACTCACAGGTAAATACAGCCATCTGCAGACAATGGGAGTCGTCAAGATTCCAAACCATCCTTAATGGCCCACACTTTACATAATTACAATAGGCCCTCAGAGTTACATTTTGTATTTCTAGTTTTAGATACAAGAGTGGTACATTTATACAAATCAGATGATCATACTCAGTAGATTATAAGCTTTGTAATGATACCTTACAAGAGACCTTTTGCATGAAGCCTATCCCAGTTACGTTATATTCACTTATTACCGTATTTTCTCTAAAACTATCCCAGTTACATTATATTGACTTATTATCAAGTTTTTATAAAACCATATAGACTGCACAACGTCACAGGCTGCCCCAGGCACGGCGGGTCACAGGAACCATTGCAGAGAGATTCAGGGCAGCATTTCCTTTGTCCAGGTGACAGAAAGTGGTGTTTCCATCTAAACTCATTTCACTTCAGTGCAGAGGTGAAAGTAAGCCGGTATGGTCCAGTACGGCGTACCGGCAAGAGCCAGTACACCGTGTCGGACCGCACCGGCTTCTGTGGCGGGGATTTAAAGGGCTCGGGGCTCCCCACAGCCGCGGGAGCTCCGGGTCCTTTAAATCCACGCCCGAACCCTTTAAATCCTGCCTGCAGCTCCGGCAGACGGAGCTGCGGTGGGGATTTAAAGGGCCCGGAGCTCCGTGGCGGCCAGAGCCCTGGGCCCTTTAATTTGCCTGAGCCCTGGGGGCTCCCAGCCACAGCCGGTGCCCCAGGGCCTTTAAATCTTGAGAGGCCCCACCTCTTCCGGATGAGGCCACACCTCTTCCGGATGAGGCCACGCCCCCTCAGGACTCCGGCAGTACTGGTAAATCCTGTAAGTTACTCTCACCCCTGCTTCAGTGCAATTGTGTCTCACCAAGACAGCCTCTTGGATAATATAGTTTTAGGATGGAGGGACAGGCCCATGGGCTGTGTTCACCAACCTTTCAAACACACATTCTCCTTCACTGATGTGTGGAAATTAACTAGACTTTAAAATATGTGCATGCCCTGGGTCATTTGTCTTTGATGTAGATAAAAAAAACCCCACCCTGTTAATTTGCATTCATTCCTCAGATGTGAAAAAGAAAAGCAGCATTATATTAAGTTCTAATTACTCTTGGGAGGACACTTTTTTAACTTGAATGGTACCATGTGGAGTTTTAAAAATCTTTTCAATAGTTTACACAGTTTTTCTCTCTCTTTCTTTCCATTTTTCAGTCCATATCCAATTTAAAAGGTAGCATCTCTCTGTCTAACAACTTTTTAGATTATGGGGAACAGGAGTGGGCCAGAGATGTTTGAGAATTTGGTACTGTTACTGGGAATTATTGCATGCAGGGAGATTACGCTAACGTAGGCCAGGGACCAGGGAGGAACACTTGGTGATTAACATAAGAATATCTACCTAATATTTGACATAATGAAAAATGTTTCTAATAGCAAAGTCAATTAGACAATGGAATAGTTTGCCAATGGAGTTCACTGGGGCATTAGATAAGATGAGACTAGATAAAACAGGAGATTAGTGCAGTGAAAACTGCTGCTTGAATTCTGAGAATAGACTATGGGTATGTCTGCTGTGATTCTCTGCGCGGTTAGACACACTCGTGCTCACTCTGCTCAAGCTAGCATGGTAAAACTAACAGCATGGACATTGCAGCATGGGCTGTGGCTTGGGCTAGCCGCCCAAATCCAAGCCCGCCCGACCCGCTGGATCTGAGCCCAGGGAACAGCTTGTGCCACAACATCCCCACTTGCTATTTTTAGCAGAGCTAACCAGTCTACCTGCTCTGGGAATCAAACCTCCCCGCTGCAGTGTAGACATGGCCTTAATGGGCACCCAGGAAGAGTACCACTAGAGTTGATGTAAAGACAAAGTGACATCGCAGACTCAGCATTTTGCAGCTTGTGAGGGTGATGTCAAAGCACAAGTCTCTGTGAAATTACTGGCTCAGTACTTCTAGCTCACTCTGCCAGTGCCAAGCTGCAGGCCTTAGGATTGCAATGACTTCAGTTAGAACTGCTGAGTGCTCAGAACCTCTGTAAAACAGGCTATTTATTTAGATGCCTGAATATGGACTTGGGAGCCTAACTTTCAACACCTCTTTGTGAAAGTCTGGGCCTTCCTGTTTGTTACATCATTAACTTATGGGTAAGGGAACCCAGGCCATTGAATATCACTAGGGTAGGAAATTCTCTTGGTGAGTCTGATATAAAACCTCATTTCCTCATTGGTTCTCAGCATTAATTTAACTAAGAAAACTGCCATGTGAACTGGAAGACAGCAGCAGATAATAGGAGGACATAAATCTGGCAATTTGTCCTTTGGGTGCCTATCGTCATGCTGCTGCCATTATGCAAAGTGATGAAGTGACAAGCTAAGATGATAAAATGCCAGTACTTTGCCAGCCATTTTAAATGGCAGGACACCTGCCTTTTCCAGATGCTTCGCAGATGCAGCCATGTGGAACCTTCAGCAAATAAAGTCCCACAAAAAATTAACCTTATAAATAATTTGCAAGGTTCGCTTCAGGTTTTTTCAAGAGCAGCCAAAAATAAAAAATGCTGTAGATTTGTCACTCCCAAATACCTTTACATTTTTTCATGCAAATGAAAATTAAAAAAACCCCCACAAATAAGGACACTGCTTTCTCCTAAATAATCCAGATTTTGGAAAAGAAAACAAATGTTATTTCCCAGCTGTTTAATTTTTGCTAGCATGGCATCAATGGACAAGTTGTAAGAGCTCTTCCTACCAGAGAAATGCTTAGCAGACCTATAGCTGTATGACAATATACGGGTCTCTAGATCTGCTTTGTAAATTCACCCCATAATTATAGGGAAGTGACAGGAACAGCATGCCTGTCATTATGCAAAGGTGAGAACAATTTCAAACAAATTCATTTTTACATGAGCCATTTAGACTACTGTAAGCTGTTTCTAGAAAA
>NW_020664419.1:36677038-36753779 GCF_002925995.2 Terrapene triunguis | reverse complement strand
AGGGAACCTGACAATGGGGGGAGGGATAGCTCAGTGGTTTGAGCATTGGCCTGCTAAACCCAGGGTTGTGAGTTCAATCCTTGAGGGGGCCACTTAGGGATCTGGGGCAAAATCAGTAGTTGGTCCTGCTAGTGAAGGCAGGGGGCTGGACTCGATGACCTTTCGGGGTCCCTTACGGTTCTATGAGATAGGTATAGGTATAGCACTGCCAACTGAACACGAAAAGTCTGGTTACCTGCAGTAACCGGCCTCCGCCACCGGGGGGCGGGAAGAGCAGCAGCTGCTGCTGGAGCCTGGAGGAGAATTCAGGAATGGATCCAGCGGTGAGAGGTACTGACGGCTCCCACTTCTTACCCCAAGCACAGCTCCCCCTCCCCTGCCCCACTCACCCCCTCATCCCTATGGCCCTGCTCAATTGGCTGAGGGAGGGAGGTGGAGAGAGCAGCAAGCGACAGTGGGGGTGGGAAGAGAAGAGAGGTGGGGCCTCAACAGAAAGAGCCAGAGCAGGCAGGAGAGGTTCCAGTGCTCAGTGTCCAGTTTTCACACATTCGAAAGTTGACCACCCTACCAACACTAGATATCTAGGATTTGATTTTCATAGGGACTATGCACCTACTGAAGCCAAGTGAAACTAGAGTGCCTGAGGGTAAGTCCAGACTACCCACCGTATCGGCGGGTAACGATCCATTTATCGGGGATCGATATATCGCGTCTCGTTAAGACGCGATATATCGATCCCCGAACGCGCTCCCCGTCAACTCCGGAACTCCACCGGAGCGAGCGGCGGTAGCGGAGTCAACGGGGGAGCCGCAGCCGTCGATCCCGCACCGTGAGGACCCAAGGTAAAATGATCTAAGATACTTCGACTTCAGCTACGCTATTCACGTAGCTGAAGTTGCGTATTTTAGATCGATTCCCCCCCCCCCCCCCCCCAGTGTAGACCAGCCCTGAGTCAAGAAAAGTCAAGCCCAAGCAGCCTGCTTGTCAAAGGAGCTGAGCATCTGCAATTCTTCTAGACTTCCACGGGGTTGGCGGGTGCTCAGCACTTCCTAAAATCAAGCTCTAGGTGTTGCAAACTGTACCCAAAATTAGAGGTCACTTGAAAATTTGATCCTAAGTGACTTGCCCAAGATCACACAGTAGATCATTTGTAGGGAATATAATACTGATCTCCTGACTCCAGTTCTAACCTTCAGATAATGCTGTCTCCCCTGTCCCACATGACCCTGGTGTTCTCAAATTCTTGTTATTTTGTAAAGTTATACCTCAGAGACTAACTTTTTGAGAGGTGAAAAAAACTACGTGCATTTTTTGTTCTTGGTCAACACTGATTCATGCATACAGTAAATTAAAACAGCAACAATAATAATGTAAAGGAAAAACACATAAAACGCTGAGATAGGAATGAGACAGTGACACCTATCTCCACACTGCGCCAACCAGTGTGGAGATAACTTCTTACATTATTGTACCGATTTCTACAATACCCCAGCACTAAAAATGAGATTAAAGCCTCTCCTATACTTCCATTGTGTCACCTACTGTATAAATTGTGGCTACTCAAGACAGAGAATGAGGTTGCATACTTAGGCACAATTATTGTGATAAACAACAGCAAGTTCATTTCCATATTTCTGCAGCCACTCTAGACAAGGATTGAGGCCTAAAGACGGGAAATGCAGAGCTATCTGAGAGATGAGTGGGAGAATGTATATTAGCACAAATGAGGGAGCTGAAATGTCTCATTGTCAGCCCTTTCAATGTGCTGCAGCCATTGAATGAGGGAGAGAATGAAAGAGCTCCTATTAATGTGCTCCAGACTTGCCTAATGAGAAAAGGCACACAGAAGGGTTATTTCACTCTCACCAGCGAGCTTAGAAATGGACAGAGACATACTGAAAGTAAGAGACAAAATGTGAAATGTAAAAAAGATGAATAGATCTGGTTAGCCATTCACTATCCACTGGGGTGAGGGTTATGGCAGCAGAAGACAGGAAAAATACTCTCCAAGTAATAATAGTTGATAAGCCCATGTGATGCATTTCTAGCAATGCACTCAGTTAAACTTTAAAAAAATCAACTTCCTTTCACTGAGCTGCTTGCTCAGTTGGCTGTACTGAAAATTCACTCACTGTTCTGCCATTTGCAAGCTGTTTGCACTTTAAAATGAAATCAATTTTCCTTCCTTTAACATATTTTGTTGCAGATAATGTTGGAGAAAATTTCTGGCAAATTAGAGAGATGGTGAGAAAAGAAGATAAATCAAAAGAACCATTTGTTTCCAGGGAAGCAGCCCCACTTTAGCTCCACCCAGCTTTCTTTTACAGGACTTGAAGGCCTGGAAGGATTTAGACATCTGGTCCAAGTTTCCCTTTTCTCTGCATACCTGAGTGAGCTAATGAAACAGAACACGTGATACACAGAGCATAGCAAAACACTGAGGTGTAAATTAGTGTCTCACCCTGCCCCCTGGCCATTTTGGAAAGAGTAAAACCAAACATAAGACCTAGTTCAGAGAGAATGTGAGAAGTGTACCTTTGACCAGAGCAGAATTCAGAGGATTGTTAATGGGCTGTGTATTTTGCACCCGCAGCTCAGTCTGTCCTGCAATGTGCTATTTTTCTTATATAGGCCTGATCCAGAGCCCATGGAAGTCAATGGAAAGATTCCCATTGACATCAATTTGTTTTGGACCAGGCCCATGGCTGCAAGAAGTACTGCTTTCCCCCTATATGCATGATGTCACAATGCATCCATTTACCACCTTCACCAGTCGGCAGCTAATTCTGCATGCTCAAAGACACCTAACACATGAAAATCCTCTTCGGATTAGGGACTTTTCCAAATATTGAAGAGAGATCACCCAGGTGGAATTCCTCTCTCTTTTCCTTTTGTTGTCATGGACCCTGAATGCTGGAATATGCACTGACTGTTGCTCCAGTGAGTTGTTACATGTAGTATTAATTATTAACACAGCCGGACAAAAACAAAACAAAAACCCAACCCCACAAATACCAATTTCACACACACAAAAATTGGAATAATTTTCATTCCAAACAAAGCAAAATGTTGAGATTTCAGTTTCCCTAGGTACAGCACGATGTGGGTGCCATGATGCCTCTTACGATGGTAGCAGCAGACAGACTCACCTTAGGAGGGCACATGGTGCATATGGGGAGTTAGAAGTTTGAAACACTTGACTTTCTTTTACATATTGTGCCTCACAAATACCAACCTTGCCTGTAGCCATGCTGGGCTACAGCCTCTAGGATACTCAGCCTCCAAGAGGCAGATGTTCTGCAAACGATGCAGTAATGCTGGCCAAAAAAAGTCTTGTCTGTTCTATGATCTCTTTCCCAGAAGTTTTGCTTTTGCAGTATCGCCTAAGGGAATGATGTGATTCAAAATACCCACTCTGTACACTGGTCTCTGAACAGCCCTTGTGTTTGAGATATCAAAAATTTTGGCTCCTCTTTGGATGATGTTATGCTGCGGGGTGGGGGGGAAGCAGTGCCTGGACAGTCTCTGTAATCACAGAACATGTGCACAGCTCGTTTGCATTGGGAACTGCAAGAAATCTGTGCTGATTTGTTTGTAATCACTCACCAGAGCAACAATTACTTCACTGAAGAAATTAACACAGTTAATTAACAGAGACAAAATCCGAATGTTAAGAGCTACAGCAATAAGCACATTTTAAAGAGGAACTTCATAGTGTCCCTGGTAACTTTCTGAATTGCATTTTCCATTTTGCAAGCTATTATTTGATCCTGCAGTGAAGTCCTGTTTGTTATCAGAGTCTGTTGCCATAGAAATGACTGAAATATCACAAGTTAAGCATTATGACCTTTATTTCCCAAACAAATAAGCGGCTTTTCCCTGTGCAAAGGGACTGGAATGGTACTTAGGCTGCTCTCAGATCTGCTCTCCATTTTCCAAAAGCTCTGAGCAATGTGCTTAGCTTCTAAACAAACAGGAAGGACAAGTTTGAAGGTGCAGCCTTATTATACACAAAGAAGTTGGAGTTTTGGCCATTGCAGTCTTTTGGAGCCCGATTCTGCCACGCCCAACACATGCCGAGTAGTTGTCACATTGGAATCACTAAAGAAGAGGGGCAGAATCTGAGCCTTAGGATGTGGTTGTGGCCTTCATGAGCAGAAGGGTGAATGAGTACCCACCATACCCAGCCACAGGACCAGTTCTCTTGTCTAGTGTGGAACAGGGTAGGCCCCACCTCCTCTAAAGAGGTTAGTGTCATTGTAAGTGTTTACTTAGGAGTCACAACCTTTGAACAGACAGCTACCGTGCCCAGCAACTGCATGGATATGCAGTGCAGAGAAGGGCACCTTGTTCCTCAGGCACGTGAGCAGCAAGATAAATGCAAGGTGGGACATCACTGATTCCTCATGGTGAGATAAAGATAACTGTTTCCCAAGAACAAACACTGCCTTGTTCACTTTCCCGTGAAAGTAGATGCTATATGCAGAACAAAAACAAGCTGTTTAAAAAAGCTTGACATTATTCTTGTGCTCCATTTAACACCAAACGCATTCCTACAGATCTAAGTTTTCAAGGCCAAAAACATTCCTGGTGTTTGAAAACAGCTACATTTTCCTGATTTATTTGGGCTGAAAAGCAGACCACTTCTGTGCTCCTATAGCAAGGGAACGGAAAAGGGGCAGGTTATTGCGTTTCCTCTTCTCTTTTTCACTGGGGGTTGTTGTTTTTTTAAACACACTTCCTTAGCATTTTGCATGTAATATGAAGATCAAACACAGCCAATCTTCCCTGCATATTGCACAGTTTTAGTGCCCTTGATTTTAAAACCACACCTACCTGGGTAAAAGGAAGTTGGAATTCTGCTCAGTTTTCAGTATCAGCTAAAATTCCTCTAAAATGCATGCAAACAAGAGGCACAGCAATTTCCATAAGACAAGGAACTAGGGCTATATCCAGCCACTCCTTCCTTCAGTGACACTGCTAAATTGTTGACAAATAAGCAGAGGTTACAAAAGCTTCCTTATGTGGTGTGCCTAAAAGATTAAAGTTAGGCCCTGACTAAATGGTCTCACAGAATAACTATGGCATTTTCAAAAAGAGTGTTAGCCCTAGTATCTTGGCCAAATTCTTCCTGCCTATATTCCCAATATGGTCTCAGCAGCATTCTGTATTCACCCTATGTCCTAAACTACTGCCTAGTGTTACTGCATGCTGATAAACAATACGTTATGTTCTGCCCAAGAAGTAGCTACACTCCAGTGACAGCTGAAGTGATTTTTCCATCTATGGTTTGCAAAGTATTTTGGGATCTTTACGGATGAAAGGCCCTTTATTAATGGAAGGTATCAGGTCACAATTGCCATCTCACTGAACAATATATCAAGATACGGAGTTCCTACATAAGTATATTTTTGTTTCATAACATTAAATGTATTTAAGATGGTTGGTTAAACGGAAAGCTCTGCAGGGTGGAGACTAGATCTTCTCATGTCTTGTGTAGCACCAAATTTGTTAAGCACTGTCGCTGCTTAACATAAGTAATGATAATAAAATATTTTTGCTTAGAACTCTAACATGCAGACTTCATTCCTCCTCTCTGTCCCTAATGCCCTTTTGTCCTCCTTGCATATCTATATGTAACTTATAACCATACAATTATAACTCAGACGAAGATCTGTAGCAAGGTCCTCTGATTTGGACCCAATATACTATAATATCATTTTTGGCTTACATTGTTGCCAGTAATTTTGATGGTCATATGCTTTCTCATCACAGTATTGGTGTTGCAATAAGAAGTTTTCCAAATGACAATCAAGTAGCATAGCAATGGAACTCAGTCCTAGCTTTGCGACTGGTCCGTGCACTGCTCATTAGATGAGATGAAAATTTTGCTTAATGAACAACATGCAGGGTCTTGTCTAATCCTTGAAGTGAAGGCTTTGTCTATCCCAGATAAAGACAGCAATGTGACTGATGGTGTCCTTCACTTGTCTGATAATGTGATAAGAGTAATTAGCTGCCGGGAGTTACTCAGTGGCTTCACAACAAGCAGCAGGTGAGATTTCTCTGGTCATGCATTAGGTGGGGGCTGTATCTCTTGTAATCCACAGACAGGGCCGGCTCCAGGCACCAGCGAAGGAAGCAGGTGCCTGGGGCGGCCAATAGAAAGGGGCGGCACTCCGTCCGTTGTTGGGGCAGCACGTTCGGGTCGGCGGCAGCGGCACTTCAGCGGCAGTTCAATCGCTCCGCTTCAGTCTTCGGCGGCAATTCGGCGGTGAGTCCTTCACTCCCTGTCTTCCTCTTCGGCGGCACTTCGGCAGCAGCTCAATTGGGTTTTTCTTTTTTTTTTCTTTTTTTTCCCCCTGCTGCTTGGGGCGGCAAAAAAGCTGGAGCCAGCCCTGTCCACACACAGTGATTTATGTGATCTCTTAATCCAGGAAAAAGTTTAAGGGTTCTGCAGTGGGAAATCTAAATCATTCCTAAATTCTTATCCAAACTATGCTTAGTCCTGCCATCAACCCCCTCTCAAAGTTCCCTTTGACTTCAGTGGGAGATCTGCACATGCACCTACAGCAGAATCAGGCCCAGACTAATATTGCAACAGGTGGAAGGTTTCTGTTCCCAGACAAAGCTGGTACAATAATGTCCCTCTCTCTATATAAAAAAAGTATTTTTTCCCTTTCAGTATCAATACGTCAATATTTAGCTGCAAGCGCTATATGTAAGTCAATAGAAGGCAATAAAACATTAAGGGCTAAATTTTGCCCTCACATACACCCAAAGCATCCCCAGAGAAGTCAGTGGGGATGTACTTAAGAATGGCCATACTTGGTTAGACCAAAGGTCCATCTAGCCCAGTATCCTGTCTTCCGACAGGTTTCAGAGTAGCAGCCGTGTTAGTCTGTATCCGCAAAAAGAACAGGAGTACTTGTAGCACATTAGAGACTAACAAATTTATTTGAGCATAAGCTTTAGTGGGCTAAAACCCACTTCATCGGATGCATGTAGTGGAAAATACAGTAGGAGGATATATATATATATATATACACACACAGAGAGAGAACATGAAACAATGGGTGTTACCAAACACACTAGAGTGATCAGTTAAGGTGAGCTATTACCAGCAGGGGAGAAAAAAAAAACTTTTTGTAGTGGTAACCAAAATGGCCCATTTCCAGCAATTGACAAGAAGGTGTGAGGAACAAACAGTAGGGGGGGAAGAATAACATGGGGAAAGTAGTATTTTTCTCCCCCCATGAATATTCACTCAAAAAAAATAAATAAATAGAATTGCTTTGCCTGTTTTCACACTATTCTGGGACTGATTCTGTTCTGTGCATGGAGTAAAACACAGGCATTATAGGCCTATGGTAAGGTCCCCCCACTTCTGCCATCTGTGATGACACTAGTATCTCAGCTTTTATGTAAAAAGTGAGTTCATAACCATGAGAGCTAGAGAGTGTTTTAAAACCCTGACCCGTGGCAAAGTTCTGGGGGACAACCCAGACTGGTAAAGAGTTGCGTCACCTTTTACCCTGTAACCCTGAGTGCCTTATGATGTCTCAACACTGAGTCTCTGCTTGGGCTGTCCGCAGGCAGCAATAAGCCTGCCCTTAATGTCTATATAGACAGCCCTGGTTCAATGCTTTGGATTCAGGAGCCTGCCTGCAACACCAGACTTCCACTGGTCTCCACCAGCCTTGGTTAACCACTGGTAAGGTGACGCTACACTCTCCCCAGTCCCGAATTTTCCCAAGAATATTTCACAAGAATATTAATGACCGGTGTGTTGCTAGTTTTAGATGATACCTCACAAGGCGTATTTTGCACAAAGATTATTATAATAATGTGTTGTAGAGTGTGAATATAGGGGTGCTTTTCGTCACACCTGCATGTAACCAATTCAGTGACGTCTGCAGACAACTTGAAACAATAGCTCTGAGAGGTATGAGTTTCCCTATCTATCTCACTGCAGTGAGACCCAAGATCCCTTGCTCCTTTGCTGCCACACTTGCCTTTATAGCAAGGGAGAGGGACCCTCCAGATGTTACCCATGAAGGGAGGGGGGTCTTGCTTCCCCTCCTGGGAAGAAGGGGATTACAAATGCTGCCAACTCTGCCACTCTGAGGGGATGGGACCCCCTGTCACTATTAGCTGGAGAGTGAAGCCATGGGGGCCTCGGACATATCTGTGTCCTTAGAGAACTGGATTGCCTTAATCTCATCCTGGTTGAGGCTGCTTTAAATTACACTGGCAACAGAAATGTATTCTAGTCATGTAGAGTCTAAACATTCTGAACCTGAAGTCTTTGTTCCATCAAGATTCCCTTTGAAGGTATAGTTAAGTATGATGTTCAAGAAGTCAGAAGAAAGGATGCTGAAGTAGGAGTTAGGTTCTGTTCCTGGCGCTATGCCTTGCTGTGTGACCTGGGCAAGTCACTTAACCAATTTTTGTGATTCAGTGACCTCATCTATAGAATAGAAACAATAATGCTTATGTATTGCTTTGAGAGCTATTAATGAAAAACAGTATAAAAGGATTAAGCATTATTATTATTGCATAAGAAAACTTAATATATTTTAACTCTCCCTTGCTTTACAAAAGTATTTTACATAAGTGTTGATGCTGCCCACTGAATTTCCATTTACGTCAACTTTCAATAATGAGAATTCAAAAACATACCAGAACCTGGATCCATAGAGACGTCCATCCAATCAAGAATTAGGAACCTATATTCAAACAGGAGGCAAATGGAAAGTCTCAGTGAAGTTGTAAAATCCCAGCATGTATGGGCTCTAAGCTGCAAGCAAGTTTATCAACAGGAAATCAAGAGCAGGTGCTTCTTTCTTGGACTGTGCCTAAAGTAAAACTTCCTTCTACCCACACGGGAGAGATATTAAGAAAGCAATGGGCTCACACAGGTAAAGTGAGAGAGACTGCAATTACATACCAGAACAGTAGGGAACCACCTCTTGGCAACGTCTTGCAACTCTTTTCCGGTAATTTATTTCAGGCTTTTCATCTTACGAAATCTCAGTTCTAAAGAATTAGCCCTTTCATCTCTGCCCATGTTAGTAGCAGGTTCTAGTGTGGAATGAATTGTTCTGAATGGAGGATCATTATCAGTATAACAACAAAGGGGCCCAGGTTCCTTCCTTGGAAGATTTCAAAACACCACAGACAATCAGTTTAGCTGGTTGAAACATTTCCAAGTTTATTGACAAGAAAAGAACACCACATTTTCCACAAAAATGTGTTCTGTTTTTCAGTCAGCTCTAGTTTTAAGCCATTCCAAGAAAGAAGTTGCATGAAATCTAGTTTGCACCGTAATCGCATAGCCCACTGCAAAGTGTGGCTGTGAGGACTGTGACATGCCAGGGCTTTACAAAGTATGCTCTATGTCCCAAAAGTTTGGAGGCCAGCACTATACGCTCTCTAAGCACTAGGCTCTACAGACTTCGGCCTACGAACAAAAGTAACAGAACTTTTTTACTATGGCTGCCAGAAATAAAAGGTGCAAACACCCTAAACACACGTGGTTCAGAGGCTTCAACAAAGAGGAGACACACAGTAGTTCCCAATGAGGCCCCAAGAGATAGGGCTGGTTCTAGGGGTGGGAGGCCATGGCAACTTCCAGGGAGCTCCATACGGATGAGCTTTTTCCCTCCTTCTTTTGTTTTGCTCTGCTGTAATTGGCCATCTATGTTTTTGGTTTGGGGGCTTTTTTTTTTTTTTGGTTCAGCAGCTCCAGGGGGACCCTGAAAACATTTTCTACCCTGTCTGGCAAAATGGCTGGTGATTCCTGCCTAAGGGCAGTCCAGTCCTGGGGTGTGAAGGTAACAGAGTCTCATGTGGAATCCCTAGAGATTTATTATTATTTGTTATATTACCATAGCACCTATGAACCCCAGTCTTGGTCCAGGACCCCATTGTGCTAGGCCCTGTACAAACACAGAACAAAGACAGTCTCTGCCCCCAAAGAACTACATTCTAAGTAACACTGACCACCTGCATGCAAGCTGCAGCCCTGTATCCTCTCACTGAGGCAACTGCTGGCATCCTGTCAGCAACAGGGTTGTCTCTGTCCATCTCTCGGCTGTCCTGTCACAGCTCCTCAGTGCCTGACCTTCCCCTAGTAACTGGCTTCCAGGTAGCTGCCTCCAATCTGCTACTCCTGTTCTCACACAGCCTCTGGCTCCTATTGACCGGAGAGTCTATTTTACCTATACTGGCAAGATTATGGATGTTGCAGTGGTGCCCAGTGATGAGCTAGCTTGTTAACTTACAGCTGCAATGAGACTCCTCTTCTCCTGGCAGAAAGGATGGGAAGCTGATGAGCTAGCAGATCTTCCTTTAGCATGTGCTTAACTTTAAACATGTGAGTAATCCCACTCAATTGCTATTATTTGTGATTGTTTATTGATTTTTATAAGGAAAATACAATAAAAAGTGCAAAAAGGGTAAGTGATTTACAGCTTCTCTGTGTTACTGTGACAGGGGACTCTACTCACTGCTAAGACTGCACCACCTCCTGGCGGTTCTGGGGATTAGATCTGCCAGGCCAATGACCCTTCCTGCGGATGCAGTTATACTCTGTCTCTTCCTCTCTCTGCAGCCCCTCTCTTGTTCCAGGAACTGCAGCTTCTTCTTCATGACTCAGCCTACAGCCAGGTTACTATATGGTTTCCCCTTCCAGGGGGTACCAAAGTCCTTCTGCACAAATAGTCTCAGGTAGTCTCCAGCACTGTACTGATAGTGCCACTTCCCCAGTGGCCAATAGGGGAACCCAGGCCTGCCCACCACTTCTGGGTTCCTGTCCAGGGACCCTCTACCTGGCAACTGTGATCTGCTTTCCCTCAGATCCTGTTGTGCCTTCCCTGGACTCCTTCTTACAGCTTCTGGTTCCCTCCCAGGTGTACCAGCTCCAACTCCCTACGCCCAGGGAATAACTACAGACTATTGAACCCTGTAGCCTCAAATAAATCTCTCAGAGAATGTCTGCAGACTACTTCCCTGCAGTCCCTTTTCTGTTGCCAGCTTCCTGGCTTTATAAACCCAGTCCAGCTCCGCCCCCCACAGCTGGACTTCATCAGTGAGTTAGCACTCCCTAGTTTTCCTCCAAGTTCAGCCTATAGGTTAACTGGCCTAATTTACCTTTTCAGGCTTTGTGTGGGGTGGACACCTCATCATAGTTCCCCAATATCCCACATTTCACAGGCTAGCCAATAAGCTTATGTATTACAACTTTACAACTCGTCAAAGCTGCAAGACCAGAAACTACAAAATCAGACAATATAACACAGACATAACGTGTTAGGGTGGGGCTAAAAACAAGCAAGCAAGCAAACAAAAGGCATACACAAATAGTCAAAAAAGAGAAGAGGAGACGGGGAGGAAGAGAGAAGGAGGGAAAAAGCAGAGAAGTCATGTGGAAGGGAAGTCTGGCATTATTTGAGCTATGTCAGCATTTGTTAGCCAAATGTATCAAGAAATGGGGTCTAAATTTCTTCAAATTGACATAATTGCTCTCTATGATGATATGCTATTCTTTCTTTTGCTGCTAACTCAGACAGGTCAGAATACCACTGCTCTATTCTTAGCATAAGTGTGCTCCTCCATTTTTGTAAAATCACATGCTTGGTAATCATTGCATCCTGCAAAAACCCTAGTCTTCGTGATGGATGTGAACCCATAGTAGTAGGTACATAACCCTGGATATAATTTTCAGCTGAGATTTGGTTGCTGAAATCAAGCACTATTTTCAGGCCCACATCTTGTACAACTTCTGTGTCATCCAATACATTTTCAATAGACTCTTTTGCTGTGTCAGGCATAGCCTGAGATCCACAGAAGTTAATAGTCTAGAATATGCTCTTCCATTGGGGTTCTTTCAAAGGCTGTGATAACTCCCCTTCCCATGCTTTCATGAAGAACTCCAAACCAATAGAGCTTCTCTTCATTACTAAAGCACACATAGTGGACATGGGCCTGGGGAGTTTATGAAGCATTTCCAAGCTTCCCAGTAGCTCTAGGGCCCCTGGAAGTCCTAAGGCATCCAGACCAAACTGAAACATTAGCAAGTGTCTTAGTTGTATATACTACCACTCCACTGAGGGTGGCAGGTTATGTCATTGCTTTAGTATATTAGAAAAGAGACAAAGCCCTCATCCTTGACTAATTGGGAAATCCACAATGCCCTTGTTCAGCCATTTCTTCCAAATTATAGGGTTCCCCCCCCATTTTACAAGTCTGAGTTACCCAGCTAGGTGCTTTTGCATGATGGCAAGGATGAATTTGGTACCGCTTTGCTCAGACAGCCTAGACCCTTTGCACACCCACCACTGTAGGCATTTTATTTTTCTCAATTGGACAAAAAGAAGAATTGAGCAGAGCTTGGATACATTAATACCTATTCATTTTCTACCCAGCTGGGAATAAGGGTGTTAGCATGCTGAAGCCAATTTTACATGTGTGACATGCTAAAAGTATAACAGTAATTTTGTAGGTCTGGGAACCCAAAGCCCCCGTTGGCTATAGGGAGCTATTTTTTAAGTGATACTTGTGGGCACTGACCAGGCCCCAGCAGAAAGGCTCTAATAATGTTATTACATTTTCTAAAATAAGAAGGAGAGACATATAGAGGTAGGCTGCTTCGAATATAGAGAAGCCCAGGCAAAAAATTCATTTTTATTGTATTAACCCTTCCCCACAGGCTCAGAATGAGAAGATTCTACTTATTTGTATCACTAATTATTTGAGAGAATACAGGATCTAAGTTTATCTTCACTAGTTTAGTAATGTTTCTTGGTACTTTTATAACTAGGTACTTAATAACATCAGTTTGCACATGGAATTTCCACTGAGAAAAAGCCCCACTACCTGATGACTGGGAGATTTCCAACAGTTCCAATTTTTCCCAATTTATTTTGCAATCAGATATTGCTCCAAATTTTTGAAATAGTGATAGGAGGGCTGCAATAGTGGTTTCTCGTTTGGATATATACAAAAGGACATCTGGCCCTCACTTCATACTCTGTGGAACCAACATATATGCCTTAGATATCTAAATAAACCTGCATAGCTATTTCCAGGGGCTCAAGAGCCAAATCAAAATGTAATGGAGACAGCAGACACTCTTGCTTAGTACCCCTGAAGGTTTCCAGGGTCACATTTTTGGCTGTAATGTGAGAGGTTGGGTGCGAATATAACAAGTGGATCCAGGTACTGAAGTTGGGTCCAAATCCAAATTTTTGTAGGGTAAACATACAACACATATACCTCCAGTCTACCCTATGAAAGGCCTTTTCCAGCCAATGCTAAAACGGCCTGTTGGTTTGAGATGATCATATTTCACTGCTACACTGTCAATAAGTTGTCAAAGGCTATCGGAGACACAATGGCCTCTGTCAAACCTAGCTTGACCAGGATGCAGGATAGAGCTCAAAGCCTTCTCCAGTCTCATTGCCAGAACTTCTGCCAGTAATTTGACAGCATTATTAATGTGAAATTGGCCTGTAATTGGAACATGGTGTGGCATGTCTTCCTGGTTCAATGCATGTTAGGCCTTCCCTGAGCATAAAAGGAAGGTTGACCTCCACAAGTGACTCAAACATTTCAAGCCTCTTGTCAGACAGGAGGCCAAGGAATCATCTATATAATTCAGCAGAGGAAGCCAATGGGCTTGGGGACTTGCCCCACTTTCAATTGCTATTTTTAAAATTTTAAACTCTATTTCTATTTCTATTTATTTGTTTTATTTTTAATCATAAAAATCCCATCAGTGGATCTCAAAAGAGGTCAGTATCATTATTCCCATTTTACAGATGGGAAAATCAAGCCGGAGAAGTGAAGAGTCTTGTCCAAGGTCACCCAGCAGGTCAGTGGCAGAGCCAAGAATAGAATGTAGTTCTCCTGAGGTTTAGTATAGTGTGCTAGCCCTTAGAACACACTGTCTCCCCCTTAATGTTTTTATTTTGACCTCTGCCTGTTTTTGATTCTGTATGATTTTTTTTAATATTTGGGTTATTGTAATTTTCTTTTTTTATAATTTAAAATAATTTTATTTTAATCTCTGCTGATTTCTATTTTTTTATTTAAACCTTCAACTATTTATATATTTTAAAGAAAAACTATTAACTTCTATTATTTTTAAAAAGGTACCTGTTTAGACTCCCCCCCTCTATATCTTTCTATATACACAAACTTTCTAAGAATTTGACTAGTGCCTATTAAAGTCAACAGAAAAAACTTCCATTGACTTCAGTGAGCTTTGGATCAGGTTCAAGTGCTCTTGTCCTCCAGACCCGTCTAACCTACTCTTTTATTGGAGCCATACCAAAACGGGCATGTTTTCACAAGTAAGTGGAAACAACATGAATCGGCTCTAAGCTGTTTTATGCAACCAGAAATATGTAGGCCTGGGATGCACCTGACATGAATGTTACCTGGCAAAAAAAAGTTGTCCCCTCATGTATTAATGTTGCCATAAGATAGAATATGTTGTTGGAATTTCTTTATTAACTTTGCCAGCCTAGGAGACGATCCAAGGAACTGTGACTCTCAGGCACCCATCTGGGAGTCTGCTCTGTCCCCCATCCCAGACTCCCAATCTGGGCAAGCCTATGACACTTCGCCGGTGAGAGGAAGAGCTTACACTCTCATTTCCCTACACTGCTGTGTAGGGCCCCATAATAACCAAGTCAGTACAGAGCAAAGTCTGTTCCAACCTCTTTTTGGTTTTAGGTAAAAAACATGACAAACTTGTTTGCACAGCAAAGTCTATTTTTCATAATTATCTTGCTCTACCCTGCTTATCAGTTATTCCACCAATAATTTGGTCTCTAAATAGTCCAAATTCATATGAATTTGCTTTAAAAAAAGTTACTTCCAATTTTCCATGATGTCACCAGGCAGCCTGTTTCTTGCAAAGAAAATGTGCATTCCTCAAGTGATATTCTTGTATGGAATAAAGCACATTACACTTCTAAGTTTTAAATGAGAAACTGCAGTCCCCTTTTGCTCCTGTGAGAATTCAATTTAGGTCTCCAATGCTGCTGGGCCTGCCCCATGAAGCAGTGTGGAGGATTTCACCCTCTTCAGTTTCTCTGCAATGCCATTTGCTTCTAGGAAAATCTGTAAACACTGCAACCTCTCCTTCCAGTTCCCTTGTATTCAGGTGGATTCATTTCCCACTCTTTTGCCAGAGATTTAGTTTACTTCTTATTCAATATAATAATGATGTGAAACACAGAATTGCTAGTAAGAGACTGCTCTTTATTTCCTGGCTCCTGTCATGAGACATAGGCCAGGGTTACAAAACTTTAGACTCCTATCACATAACAGGGGATCAACATTCTCTGATTCCATTGGCTACTGTTACACAAGTGATATCAAAACCACCACAAAGAATGAAAGTGTTAATGCGCTAATTTATTTTACTATCATAACTTTCTTTAAAAAATTCGTTATTGCAAATAATTTTCCATGTTTATTCTAAGACCAAAAATGAATATTTTTGTGGAAAGTTACAACAAAATTAGTTGATCTGTTTTAGAGTATGATGTGAGTGTTAAAAATGTTATGCATTCAGACATCAAACTTGCCATGAAATTAGTTCTCACTGAAGACAAGTGGCTTTTGTAATATTTAGCAATTTACTCAGTAGTCAGATTGCCTGGTGTCAAGGCTGATTCCCCACTCTGGCACTTTGAGTGCAGAAGGTGGGGGCCCGCAAGGATTCTAAATATTAATACTGGCCACTCCAGGCTTGTATTAAACTCCTAAGGTTACAGCTTTACTCTGACCTTGGATGGGTAGATGCTGCCACCACCCAAGTGCAGAACCCTTTTGAGAGCCCAGGATGGCGGACTTGGGAATTCCTTCTTGTGGGGTACACTCAAGCCCTTTCACCACCCCCCCCCCAGGAAACAGCTGAGAAAGAAAAACAAAGGAAATCAGCTGTTGCCACCAGCTAATTAAACATATGCACAAACCACAAACACAAAAACCAATCCTGTTCTTAAAAAAGGTAAATTTTATTAAAAACAAAAAGAAAGAAAATACATCTGGAAACTCAGGCTATTGCTAGATTTAAAAAAAAACCACAAGGATTAAGCATCAAGAATAACGTTCTTGAGGTCCAGCTTAAAGGTTACAAGCAAAACAAACACATTTGGGGTTAGCACAGAGGAGTCCACAAGCCATAAACAAATAAAAAGAGATAAACCTAATCATGTCTTCCTAGACATTTCCTGATCTACTTACATATCTGGGATTTTAAATTAGTAGTTTCTAGGTATGATACCGATGATTTTTCATACCTGGCCCAAGTTTCTTACAGCATAACTGCTCTGTGTCTGCTTCTCCACAAGAACAACAACAGACAGACAAAAGGGGAGTCTTATTTCAATTTTAAAAAGTTCTAGCTTTCCCATTGGCTCTTTTGGCCTGGTGCCCACTCACTTCCTTTTACCTATGCATCGCAGTGAGACTTTTAACTTTTTACAGGTAAAGCAAGTAGAGAACAGCTACTAAGAGGAATTTTATAGCTAACTGGCTGGCTGGGTCCATAAAAGGGAGCTACCCCTCCCCCTTCATTTATCACACCTGGAGAGAAGGCACAATATCTTTATGAATTGTACAAGCATTCAGCTCAGTCTTAATGTGTTCAGGCTTCTGAACACACATTTTGGAAGTGGATTAAGTGAATTCACAAAAAGGCACTCAATTTGGTTTAAGAGCATCAACAGAGGGAGCTAGTGTGGAATAGCTCTTGGGCTTTAAATTCACACCCCAGCTTACTTCACAAGAGCCTCCTCATGTAGACAAGCTACAGCATTAGCATAACAACCTTACATTATCTCCTTTTCATAGTCACTGCAATGCTACAACTTGATAGCTCAAAAGGGAGAATGTTAAGGAAGTTACTTGCAGCCAGCTGAGTCAATGTTAAACATAACTGGTACTGTCTACACAGACTGCAACATTGCGTTTAACATTGCATTAATTAACACAGCTCTTCAAGGCTGGCATTCTAACATGACCTAATTATCTAGTAAAGACTAGCCCTAGACCACCACTTTTCATTGTGATACAACATTGCATAACATTAGATTTTGAAAAACTTTCCAAGGTCACTTGATTTAGGTTATGTCTACATTGTGCACCTTAAAACTGCTGTGATGTTGTAGCCACGCCATTGCCAAGGTGTGCAATGTGGCCGCTCTTCGTCGCTGGGAGAGAACTCTCCCGGTGACTAAACAAAACCACCCCAAATGAGGGGTGGTAGATTCGTCACCAGGAGAGCGTCTCTCACCAACAAAGCGCTGTCCACACCGGCGCTTTTTGTCGTTAAAACTTATGTCATGCAGGGGAGGTTTTTTTATGCCCCTGAGCTACGAAAGTTTTAACGACAGAAGTGCAGTGTAGACATGGCCTTAGTCTATTATTTATTTAGTGTATACTGATCTGGTGTTCTCAGGAGAAGTCTGCTAACAAGACACAATTGATCTAGAGTGATTATGTTGCACCTTCCAACCAGGTGCTAATTGGATTTGGTAATGCTGATGTATGAAATGATCCCACAGTTTTTCAATATACACTGAAGGTTTTTCAAAGAGATCTGTTTCTGAAACCAAAGAGAGTATCTAGGAATCCTCAGCGATACACACATTTGTATTTTTCTACAATAAATGGCTTAATATATTTCTGAACAACAGCAAGAAAGATTCCCTTTTGGAACCCTACAAATAGGTTTTCAATTTTCAACAAATCCTTTTAAGGCTGGAATTTTCAAAGGCGTTTAAGGGAGTTAGGCAGCCAAATCCCATTACAATTGAAATGGGAATCAAGCACCAAACTCTCCTTGGCTTTTACAAACCCTAGGCTAATTTTTTTCTTCAAATATATCCATAATATCCTTTTTGTCATGACAGGATAACGTTATTTTAATCTCTGTTTCCAATATTCATTTTTAAATATTTCATTCCCAGTTAACTTTAGTTTCTAGCAATAATTTAGAAGTTGCATTTTTGCAAAGCTCCTGCCGTCTCTGAAGGGTAGTCTGAATAATGTTGTCTTTTTTTTTTAAAGGTAAACGTTCTCAAAACATGCTTCTACTTCATTTATGTATCTCTACCACTTTCCCAGCTGTTACTCACGCTGCCAAAATAAAATACATATGTCAATTGTCATCAAAAACTTCACCTTTTTGCCTCTTGCGTAATTAATATCTTAAACATTTTGTTTTCGAAGATTATCTCCAAAATACCAGGGGAATGTCTTTTTTTTAAAAACAAGCACCCCACCTCCTCCTCCCCCCAAGAATAACGAATCTACTGGAAGTTCTTACTGTTCTTTCTAATGGCTGGTTAGAGTCAGGACTGCCATTGGCTTCACCTCAGGCCTCTAAGGGTACGTGTACAGTGGGATAAAAGACCCGTGGCTGGCTTGGGTTAGCTGACTCGGGCTCACGGGTCTTGGACTACAAGGCTTGGGCTGGAGCCTGGGCTGAGACCCTCCCACCTTGCAGAGCCTCAGAGCCTGGGATCCTGCCCAAGTCCAATCATCTACCCAATCATCTACACTGAAACTTTTAGCCCCTCAGCCTGAGCCCCACAAGCCTGAGTCAGCTGACCTGGGCTCTGAGACTCAGTGCCAGTGGCTTTTTAATCGCAGTGTAGTCTAACTCAGACAACTGTGAACAAATGGGTAACAGCTGGCAGAATTATGAGTGTTGCCAAGAGTAAGGTTCCCTTTTTCAGGAAGGATTTCATTGTCTAGATTTGTGGAGTTTTACTAAACCTTTCTATTACACTAACTGCTTAGGGTACATTCACTATAAAGTGGAAAGAACATAAAAATCACACATCACTAATAAGTAAGGATATAATTTAGTCATGGAGGTCACGGATTCCATGATTTTAACAAACCTCTGTGACTTCTTCAGCTTCAGCCCCCCTCCTTCCCTGATGGTGGGCTCCGGCTGTTGGCCCCCCCGGCAGTCAGCCCCCACCCCTTATTTTTGGTAAAAGTCACAGACAGATCGTGGGCTTCTTTGAATGTTTATTTATTGCCCGTGACCTGTCCCTGACTTTTATTAAAAATAACCGTGACAAAAACTTAATCTTACTAATAAGAAACATTTAAGCAATGTCAAAACAATCCATTGCTACTCTGTTTGAGGAACTGACAGAGCTTGGCCTTTGGGATCATCAAATCTACTGTTTGTTGTGAGCTGCATGATCATGTGGATTCCATAGGTCAGGATCCATAATAAAACTATTGACGTCACCAAGCCCATCCAGATTCCAGGGGAGAAGAAAGATGTACAGTCGCTTGCGTAGGAAAACAAGTTATTATGAATATTGAAGCCTTGAATCTGAGAACAAGAAAAGAATAGGTGAGCCCAAATGAATTTACACAACAAAACCTACTTTTAAGATCTATATATTCACTACAAAATCCAGGCCTGAAAAACATTGTGTGCCCTCAATTTCTATTGAAGAGGACTGAGCACCAACTCCTTTTCAGCATGATTTTTCAATTTCTCTCTTCTTCCAGGAAATTTCAGATGCATGACAGTTATTTGTTTTACAAAAAGGAAGTTGTGCTTCCAAACTTCAGAGACTTGGGAATATTTTAAAGGTAAAATTCCAAGAGAGGCATGAGACCAATCTAACTTAATAACTGTTTCAGATTTGCCAACCTAAATGTTCAAAAATCATGAGCCAGGCTCCCAAAATCATGAAGTTGGCTTAAAAATCATGACGTTTTAAAAAAAATAACACATTTGGGGCTCTTTTTATTTATTGTATTTTATTTCAGTGTTTGAGCATTAGAGTGTGATTTTAAGCTTTTTCCCACAACTCTGAAAGTTAGAAACTTACTAGAGGAGTAGGGGAGGGGAAAAAAAGAAAGAACTGAGATTCTCACATATTCACATGACTCTGGGAGATGGGGCTTTAAGGAAAACACCAAATATCACGAGACTTGTGATAAAAATCACAAGAGTTGGCAACACTGCATATTTTTGTGAAAATCAGTTATTTGAATCACCTTTCCCCATCATGCAAATATAAGCAAGAAAGCAGAATTACAAAGATAGCTAATATATTTTGCTCCTTATATAATTATCTCTATGTATGTAATTCTGAAATATAAACTTACCATAGAAACAGCAAAATGGACATACAGGCGGACACATCACTAACATTCATTGACCTGCCATGAACTACGGTGTGATTTTGTGGTAGTAACATGGTGTTTGTACTAGAAATGCGTAGGTTTTCATATGAAAGAGTGATCTGGATTTCTAGCTAGTAAGAATTAAGTCTTTGTCCCTTTTGTCCATAGGCCTTTTGTGTCCCCAGTTCATCAGGGGATAGTAAGGGTGGAGCATCCCCCAGAGAAGCCATTTTTGTTTTATTTTTCCCAGGGCTGTATTTATTAATTTGTAATGAATTTGTACAAATTTATAAAGTAATTGCTTAGTGAAAATAAATAAAAAAAATTTCACAGCTGCAGGAGGCAGCTTGAGTTGCAAAACTTTGCAACCCAGATTATCTGTAGCGTTTGGAAATGTGCATGTGCTGTCTCTCATTCAGTTACTACAATGGCTTGCCAAAATGATGGTTAGTGCAATTCTGCATGATCTGCAAAACTAGAGCAGATGAGGAGGACTTGACCCCTGTGGAGATAAAGACATTTTTGGAGGTACCAGCATACTTGGGCCTCTTTCAAGAATTAAAGACTGTTCTCATTGTTACCATAGTAGTTAACTTGTTAAATCTGACTGCTTTGCACTACATCCAATTGTATGTTTCTGACTCAAGAAGGATTATGGAAAACAAACATTTGGGTTGGGAGGCTGAGTTTGTACACAGCTTTAGTAAGTGATGCGTTTGCCAGGGCATTTCATCGTTAAGCCACTGTTTAGACATCACACCAAAGCTGGAATGGGAGCCACACAATATGGTTTGAAAGATTGATTGAAAAAAAGCAGATGATGCTTCATGTCATTTTGGTTCTCAAAGGATTGAGCTTCTGTGAAACAATACATGCTTGTTACCATTCTTCCAGGACACTCTAGGGTACTTAACAGAGGGATCGATCAGTTTTTACTACGGCAATTAAATTTGTTGGAGCTACAGCCACGAAGACTGAATTTTATTGTATGTGGTAGTATTATTCCTTATTTAAGCAGGATTATGCCTAGCAAACCTTTAAGTGGGAGCTTTAATTATACATTCTTGAAATGCTATGTTTACTTTTAGGAAACAACTGTAGTTTATTTCAGGTTCTCTTATTGCTTTTCTGATATTTGATCATTACTATGCGGGTGTTGTTGGATCCCAGCTGGCAAATAAAGATGCGACTCCCTGCAGATTTGCCACCTGTGTAGAAGTTAAAAATACATAGATACATAATCCTAGTTAGTTATTTTTATATAAATCTTTTGATAAGGATTCCAGCCCACTGTAGGTTTTAATTCTAGTGTTTCAGTTAGTATTATTGTTATACTATAATAGTTTGCCTATTCTGTATCTATTGTTTTTTATTTTTAAAATGAAATTGTATTTTGTGCAGTGTATTGTACATTTTGAATGGAGTTTCCTAATCATTTGACCTTTAACAAAACCTTAACATAGATTTGTTATGTAGATTGTGATGGGTATCCTCAAGGGCAACATGTAAAAGCTGAGGTTTGAAATAGTTTAGCCTTGAAAATCCTAAAATTCCCGGCCTCAGTGTCTTGAGCATTTGCCCTGAGCAGCAAAAGGGGCTACTAACAAGTATGACAGACACTGAAGAAAAATGAAAAGCCTGGATGCAGCTTTAAAAACAACAATGAGCTTTCATTTAGTAGACTATACAGACAGCACTAAAGGGAAAGGAGGAAGCACTTGGTAAAAGGAACCTCAAAATACTAGAGCAGTCCACCATTGATCTATACACCGGTGCTGGTACTTCAGCCATCTGTCACTGGTACAGATTAATGACCAGATTCTGTGCTGGACTCTGGTCTGCAGTCATTGCTCACCTCCCAAAGAACTGTGCTTTTAGTGGAGCTTGAGCACGCTGAACCTTAATCTTATGAAAAGAGCTATACTGGAATTGTCAGAGCTTCACTGGATATCAGAGAGAATACAGTGAGAGGGTGGAGGGGTTCTGGTTGTTCCAGACAAGTCAAACAGTTGCCGAAAGAGTTTGGGAACTAGTAGCCTAGAAACCAAGAGCTGAGAAAACTGCAAAGCGCATTCACCCGCTTGGGAGCTGGGTCTTCTTCATTCACTACAGCCTACTGGGGAACAGCATCTAGTGACCTTTTGAACCAGGGTCTCTGTTGTAGGGGAAGCTTTGGGGCTTGCCTAAAAGGAGAAAAAAGAGGGGCCTGGACATTGCTGTGATAATTTGTGTGGAACTCTGAGTGAAATCATAATCCAGTGGGCGGGGCATTAACCTCATCACACACCCCTGCTGCGGCTATCAAACCGAGAGTCAAGTTTCACCACATCACAGAAGAGACTGTTGCCATTTAAAGTGGGGTTTTGTGTATGTGTATACATATAGAGTGCATAGGTTAATATGTCTTTTCATCTGGGTGTAGGAAATAGCATAATGATTGCTTTAGTATATTTTAAAACCTTTCAACTCTTCAGTATATTTTGAAACCTGCCAGCAAGTTCTCTCCCATTTTTAGCCATTTCTGAGAAAGATAAAGCTGTTTTGTTTGATTTGGTGTTTTGTGTGTGTGCCCTTTGAAACAGTTTAGGTCAAGATAAAGCTACTACCCCAGTTAGGGGTATGTTACTTATTAGGGGTCTCTCTGGTAACTGGGTGGGAGCACTCCACCTCACAGATGGATCTGACATGGGGAAGAGCAGCAACTGGGGAGGAGGTACCGTGACAAGAGGGTGAGGCCATTTGGAAGCTTCCTTGCCATAGTCTCCAGTGTTCAGGCTCAGTCCCGGGGTCTCACTAACAGCTGTGATGTCCCTCATGAGGAAGGGTAATTGGGTTGCAGCCTTAAAGCCAATCTCAGAATGTTCTGGGGACCCGGTAGGCAAGGGGATGCTGGCAGGGCCAGCTTCAGGCACCAGCCGAGCAAGCTGGTGCTTGGGGCGGCAGCTTGTAGGAGGCGGCATTCCGCCCATTCCTAGGGCGGCACGGCCACTTTTTTGTTGTTGTTCCGCTCCGGCCGCCCTGTAGGGGGCAGCAGCGTGGAGGATGGGAGCGCCCTGCAGCAAGCCCGGCAGGGCAGCTCACGTCCTTCCCTCCCAGCCGACCGGAGAGGCGCAGAGCCCTCCTGGCAGGGGGCACGGCGGGAGGGGCTGCGTGGCAGCGCCCCACTGAAGCCCTGGCCGCCCCCCTTCTCTCTTTCCCACTGCTCCCTCCCCCTCCCCCCCCGCTAGCCAGGGCACATCTGCAGGGCAGGGAGTCCCCCTGCACCCTGGCTCCGGCCACGCTGCAGGTTTTTTTTTTTTTTTTTTCCTTGGGGCGGCCAGAAAGCCAGAGCCGGCCGTGGATGCTGGTACAGCTTCGCTAGATAGACCAGGGGGAAGGAAGTCTCCTGGAATTACTAATGTCCCACCCCTTCCCACAGGTGGGGAACTACACCCAGCCTGTTCCCCCAAGTAAAGCTGGGAGCAGTGAGAGACGGGTTGTTTCTTGTCCCACCAAGATAACTTAGGTTTGGATCGGGTCCCAGTTTATAATATATCTTCCCCTATCCCCATTACCCTGATTGAGTGTATTACTGTCTATTGTTTTTTTCCCTTTCTGTAGATGACTTTATAGTGACTTGTTTTTTTCAGTTATTCTCATGTTGTTGTTCAGAAGCTGCCTGCTCCCTCTTTCCCTTGTTCATTAGCACCCGTAGTGGGCAAATAGCTTTCTTTTAATGTTTTTTTAGAGTTGAACTAAAAGTACAGGTGTTATGAATATATGCTGTTCAACACCTACTCTAGCAAGTAATCGTTCCTGGAATTGCCTCTGAAATGGCAGTGTACTCACTTGGAACTCTGAAAGGTAAATATCCCAGTTCTTTGCTTCACTGTTGGCTGGAATCAGCTTTGCACCATAGAGACTGCTGGTCCCCACCAGCTGACAATGAAATGAATACTCCGCAGGAGCAGAGATGATGGAGACATTAAATCTAGCGACCATTTGGTTGTCATGTGCAATCTCAACAGAATCTAAAGTAAACCATTTTCGAGCAGAGCCTGTATAGAACTTGTTGGTCATTAGAAATCTACAGAGAAGAAAAACAGAATAAATAGAGTCAAACTGACATGGAAAAAGTTATAATATTCATTGGTGTGCATGCTTAACCCACAAGTAGAATCCAACAGGGACCATCATTCAGAGAAGAACAGATGGCAGATGAGATTAATCATCACTAGCTCTTTGCCCAGGAGACTGCAGTTAGTATCTCCTCGTACAAGAGGACAGGTCATGAGTGAAGTGACTTTGTGAATCTTGTTTTACCACTTGTTACAGTTTTGTATAATAAGCTATAATAAGCAATGTTTTCGTAATTTGAATAAGCATTTATTGTTTCATTCTGCAAAGGACTGTTATAGTGCCATATTTCATAAATAAACCAGCAGAAGCTGAAAGATTGTCTGCAGAACTGCAGTATTTTGCAATAAATATTTGTATGGGATTTTTTAAAGAAAAGTATTTTTATGAAGGGTACAGACATGAAAACCACTTTGATTTATTATAGCAACTGTTTCTTGGTTCAGATGACTAAATGGCCATTTGCATGTTCAAATACCTGAATTTATACCTGGAGGCACAATTTTATCACTCTAGGTATGTTTAGAACCCCCATCACTAAAATATGAGCACCTTCCAAGTATTCTAAAATAGAAAAATATTGAGATAATATGTGTAACGCCGACAGACCCCAGTCATCAGCGGGCAGGATTGTACCTGGGACCTCTGGAGCTTAGTGCATGAGCCTCTACCGCATGAGCTAAAAGCCAACTGGCTGTTAGCTACGGCTGTAGAGCAGACTCATTTTACCTCTCTCTTTAAGTGTTCTCGGTGCCACTAGATGGGACAGAACACCACACCCAGAAGGTGTGTGGGTTACATATGGAAGTTTCCCTCCTTTGGTGGACCTGAATCCTATTGCAAATTTGTACCGTGTTGCATTCAGGTATACCAGTTCTCTCATATTAAATATATTCTCTGTGTCAGTTGAGAGGGTTGCTATTGGAGATTTCACACTTTTCTCCTTATTTTACCATGCTCAGTATTTTAATTCTACCTAGTTTAAATTAATTTTGTTTGTCTAATGCTAGCTGAAGAATTTTTTCAGTAACTTGCAATCACAGTCAGAGTCCTTGGGGTTCTCCCCGGAGGGTGAGTATAAATTTGGGTACTCTAAGCTGTCGGCCCACCAGGAGTATTAGATGTGGACTTTGAAAATTTTAGGTGATGTTTAGGTGCTGCTCCAATAGGTGCCAAACAAATCTGTAAATACAAGTTACAAAAAAATCAAAAACAAAAAGCACATTAAAAATAAAATATGTGTAGGTAGTAATTTTTGTAGTAGATAAATAGGTAGCAAGTAAAATGGACACAACATATCAATTGTCTGACTAACAAAGATGATATGGCTGAAGTATCTCAGAGCCAAAAACAGCCCTTAGTTTGAGCAGGAAACACCTTATTATAGTAGAGATTCCGGTCATGAACAGGAATTGAATCTCTTCACAATATTTTTATTATTTGTTATTTGTATTACAGTAGCACCTGGGGTGCCAGTTACAGACCAGGACCCCATTGTGCTAGGTGCTGTACAAGCACAGAACGTCCTGAACTGTTGTAAGTCACTTATCTCAGGGCTGCAATCACTATAAATAGAGCAATTGTCCAATAAGACGCCCCAAAAGACCAAACAGGACCACAACTTTCAATAAAACATACTATCAGTTTAATGTACACACAATACTTGAATTGCTAATTCTACATGACCAATACCAACACCGGCAATAACTAAGTAATATTTGTAAATGGGTAAAGGCTAAGGGATCGACTGGACCACTTGGACATAGCCCTGCAATAGAGCTGCATGGTGGAGTGCTCACAGTACTACATACCTTCAAGGTATGCAACATCCTCTCCCACCCCTGAATGGCCAGCCAGTTCTGCTGGCCTGTGCGTGAGTGAGATTGCAGTCATGACTCTGCCTACTCACTGCTCCTCCTTACCCCACCCCCTTTGGGTAATGTGTACCCCTACAGGAATAGCAAGGAAGCAGTTCCTGCACTCCTATGCGTATAGGTATTGCAATTCTGTCCAGACTTTGCACAGGCTGTGCATAAAATGGAACAAGTTTCTTATCCCTCTGCTACTGTTTGCTCCCACCCAAAGCTAGGCAGAATGTAGCTCTCCTTTAGGAGTCATAATTATACAACCAAATAAACCAAAGTGATGCAGAATGGAGAGGAAGGGTAGGATGTTTTATAGATATCTATATAGCTTTTGATGCAGTGCTTAGAAAATAGCATTGTTGGAATAAAAAAGGTGAACAAATGGAACGTATTCTCAAGTCATAGAAGACAGTCAACAACAACTTCTGATTCTTGTAAACATGTACTATTATTTGTATTGCAATAGTGCTGAGAGGCCTGATAAAAGATTGGGACTGTTCAGACACATTTTAAGGGACAGGCAGGAAGCTTCAAGATAATCAGCTTTGAAATATCAAGGTTTTTGTACAAACCAACAAAAATGCTTAGTTGCACTTAAAATAAACCAGTCTTGCTTATAGCTTGGAGGATGAACATCTCTCAGGATCCCAGGTTAGTTTCCCAGTTCTAAATTCTGTCCTCTCTTAGGTTACCAGAAATCTTTCTTTACAAAGCTCCATGAAGTAGGCCACCAGCTTCTGACTGAGGATTCTTGGCTCAGTTCCCCATCCCTTTAAACAGGGGCAGCAGAAAACTTCAGCGAGGAATTAACGTCTTGCCTTTTGGTGGGACGCAAGGAAACTGTCCATAGTGGAAGACAGTGACAATTTAATACGTGATTCAAGGATTCAATTAACATGGGGATCTAATAATCATTAAAATATGGTTCTACTGGGAAAGTAGTCAACCACCGCTTTTGTCCCTCAGATTTCAGATCATACTTTCTCAGCGTAAATTTTTCCTAACTGCTAGTCTTGAAAACTCAATCCAGGATCTGAGTGTCAAGCTGAGTACTTTTTTCCATGCATCCATCACCTTTAATAACAATCTGCTGGCCAAATTATGCCTCCACATTAACTGCTGTGGAACCTCCTTCAGCCCTAAGTGTCTTTGAACAAGTTGGAATTTAGTAAATAAGTCTATTTATGATCTGCAAGAAGGAAGAGAACAAGCTTGACACTTATATCCTAGATTGAGTTTTCAGGACTAGCAGTTAGCCTCTGCGGGGCTAAGAGGAGTAAAATGAAATAATACTTTTTCTGTCACTGAAGTGAGCAGATATGGTTTTGAATATACACAGACCTTAAGAATTGTTGAGGTAGCATGTGCCATTTTACATTGTGGCTTTTCAGAGCAAAACCACACTTTGAACTGTAAATAAAATTATCAGGAGAAACCATTCTCTTCAGTGGACTTCCTGTCCCTCTTTTCTTGGCTGTCTCAAGATCTTCTTATGAGACTGGAGTCTATCTCTTATGCAGTCTTGGAAGAGCAAAACACTTCTTTTTAACAATGCCCAAATAAACAAGCCCCAGATAATCCCCTGTCATCTTTACTGTATGCTGAAGTTTAAAAGACCTTATGAAATTCTCTAAATTCTGTAGTGGTCACCCCTCTTTCACTTATTGTTCTACCTGAGGCTGTTCAGATAGAGGGCATCAATGTTTTATTATATTGTTGCATGTTTCTATGAGTCCTTTTCCCATTGTATTAATAGCTCTTAGAGCTCCAGTGGAGGAGAATGTAAGCTTTGTAGTTTAATACCCTTTCTAATTCCATCCTATTTTCTTTTACCTTAGATGGGGCTTGCTACTTTGTTTTCAAGCTGCCATCCAATAATTTCAATTCTGCTTTCAATTATTTACTCTATCCAATTATTTTCTTCTCATAAATTTCATCTCCTTAGGTCATCTCCTAAAATGTATCCCAAACTAATTTCAGGTGAACTATGTCCTTATCAAATTAATCATAGTATTTTTAAGGCCAAATTCTGTGCTCAGACATGTGCATGCAACTCCTACTTCACTGGGAGTTACTCACAAGCTTCCAAGGTAGGATTTGGCTCTAGGTTTCATAGTAGCCTTTCAAGCACAGGCAGACCCAAGATTGTTCCAAAGAGGAGATCTAAAGATGGTGGAACTTGGGTGGAGGACAGTGGCTCATCCATTCCTGCCAGCTTGTGGGGCTCCTCTGCAAGAACTCCTGGTGCTTGGCTCTTAACAGTATGGGATAAGCATAACTGGGGAGAAGCCATTGTCAATACAATGCCCCCTATGGACCTTCCTGATTCACTGTTTCGAACATTTAAAGTGGGGTTTTTGTGCAAGACAATGGGTGTGCAGCCAATTAATCTCCTACGAAGCTGTGCTGCTATAAGGGATAGGTCTGGATTCATGTAGCTGTACTATGTTCTACCCATGGATACTTTAGATCTTTGGGGTTTGCATGTCACAACCCCTTCTATTCAGTGACCCATTGAAAGACGCTTTTAACTCATTAGAAAGGCTTGTTCAAACAGGTGTTCTTACAGATAACAACTGGGTTAGAAATCCCTTTAAGTTTATCAGTCAGGTAAGCTAAGGTACCAAAGAAGAAATTTCATAAGTAATTAGATAAAATGAGATACAAAAAAAAAAAACATAGCAAAATCTATTGTGGGAAAGCAACCTTTCCCTCCCCACAAAGGAACTTCTTTGTCTCACATCCTATAAAAGGTAAGAGGTTTTAGGAGTTAGACTGGGAATAAGCAAACTGCCAACATTGCACTTCTTACAGAAGAGCAGACCGGGGTGCCATCTTTTCATCATTCATAAAAGGTGGTAAAATATACTTTCTTTCTGTATTCTGTATAGCGCTGTATTAATCTTTGACTAATAATCTGGTTAAATAATTCCAACTGAGCCAGTTATTTGAAATCATGAATAATTATTAAAATTTAAATATGCAACAGCAGTCACCCACTCACAGAAGATGTTCAGCACCTTGCAGCACTGGGCCATTAGACTGTAAATTCCATTACTGACTTCTTTTGTTTCATTTTGCAAAACACTGAATACTCTGATAGTGCTCACTGAATAATAAGACTGCAAGCACAGCGATGGATATGGAACTACTGTTTAGATATTAGACTTACTTACACATCACTATCCCCACTATATTTATTCTGGCTTGTGGAATAGTCCTACAATGGATATGATTAAGTAGATGATTCATAAACCCAAGAGCAGCATGGGAAATGGGTACACTTTTGACACTGCTAGCAATAGGAGAGTTCATGTGCCAATGTCCTATGAACATAATTGTTTTGCTACACTTTTTTTTTTAATTAGGAGAAGACCTTATCTGTGGACATCAAAAAGGTTTACAGATCTTTAAAGTTACATGTGCATCCTACACTATATATAAGGGTCTAGCCTATTGGTTCATGAATCTTCCATGCATTGTAAAAAGAGTCAGCACAGAGAAACAAAAATTAGTTAACTTATAACATTTTTGAAAGATATCAACATAACTCTACGACCCATTGTAACCTTATTCCAGAACAGAAATAGTGAATAAAAAATGTGCACTTGATCCTCTTCTGTTTATGTCCTAATTTACAGATACTCCTCAAGTAGAAAGGTTTTATGAATAAACTATAAAGATACCTTATTTTTAGGTTGTTGATTCCATCCACTAACCCAGTATAGTTCAACGACAACCTACGAATAAAAAGATATTTTAAATGTTACAGTGTGTCAGTTTAAATTAGGGCATTGCAACTTCTTAAAATCAAACTCAATTTTCCAAATCAATAGATAACTACAAAGATATTACACAGCAAAAAAGATACAGTAAACTGGACAAATATCACAAACATTTCAAGCAGAAATGCTTCATCTCCCTCCAGCAGGTGTTTTAAAAGAATGGAAAACAGAGAATGCAATGACAAGAGACCTTGTTCCATGAACATACTCACCGCTGGATTAATACCACGTATTGGCACGGCTTCACTGTTGGGAAATCTTACAATGAAATTGTTGTCTCACTAATGCTAGTGGAGGTTTCAGTGGTTGTAGAAGAGAGACAAGATGCTAACAGAAGCTGAGATACAGCAGCTCAGAGGCACTGAGGAAAGTAAAGATAACTATTCTAGCCAAAACTCATTTTAACTGTACTCTCATAAGCAAACAAGGAAAAACAATAAAAGGAAAACAGTCATAAAAAACAGAAACCAAGATTAAATGATTCCTGTGGTGTTGCCTCTGTCATTTTCCTACAAGAAAATGAAACTTGAGGTATTTTATCCAAGGTGGTTTATTAAATTAATATTAGCCTGTTGAAATTGCACTACTTCTGCTTAGCTGTTAGAATCACATGCATTTTATGGTATGGATCTTTGTCCCACTCACGTTGAATTGGTGTCTGAACAAACAGATGAACTGAAGTCCACCTTACGGGACACAAATGTTAAATTTGTCAAATCCGCATGAACTGATTTGTTGGCTGTGAGGCTGAAATTACTGGCATAAAAAAGGATGCATGTGCTGGTTCCATTGGTCACATTCAGTGGATAGTATGCATCTGTCACTTGCGCTTCAGTGGTCAAGAGTCGCCGTCTTGATTCCAACACTACATTGGGTCTTCTGGGAATCTGGGGTAACAGCACATTAACAATTAAATTACTAAACAAAAAGAAAATTGGGACTGGTACACATAACTTTTCAGCTCTATATTGTCAGTTTGAATCCAGCTCAGGATTGCAATCACCAACAGTTATTAATATCTTACAGCTGTTCACCAAACTCATTTCATATAGACCACTGGTCTTAGTCCAGTTTCCAGTGGGCAGGTATCCTCATCACAAAACCAGTCTCACTAACACTAGCTGGGCAACCTTGTGACAGTCTTAGCGACAGAAGACTACATGGATATGGAACCTACCCTGTCTTTTCACCTCTCCAGGTGGCTTTTCCAGGTCAGTGTTGAGTTTCCAGCACAGTGGCTGGGCGTTGTGGGGAAGTTTGTGCTGTCACTGTCCATTGCTATACCTGATGTGGGTAAAGAGAGTACTCCATTCTCAGGCACTGCTGATTGAGAACGTTTCATGAATCCTAGTTCACACTACTGAAAACGTTTAAAATAATGATAAACAACAACTGATGAAGGGGTGCAAAGAAAAAAACCCAACATACTGAAAAAAGAAGAATGGCTACATTCTATGGTTTCCACCAGCCTTGGAATAGTAGTGTCCTTAGTGCTATTACCTGGGAGAATTAATTGATTTTTTAAAAATGTTGATATAAGTTCATTTTTTTCTCTTATAGAACGGCAAACAAATTTCAGTTAGCCAGGCTGAAGAGTTGGGTTTTTCTGTTTTGTTTTTTGGCAAGCCATTAGTTTAAAAATTGCTTAAATTTTATATTTTTTATTTTAAAAACAGGCTATTAAATCAGTAGGGATTAGGCTCCTCTAATGTTTTCTGGAAAAAACAATTTTTAAAATGGCCAGGGGGGCAAGATGTTGAGGTTTGAAAGTATATATGTTTACTGCACATGCACAGCACTAGGTCCTTAGCAGGAGGCTTCCCAGGATTCCACTTGATAGATAATATATTCTAATAAGTGTGCCACAGGCATCCTGGGTGAAATCCTGGCTCCACTGAAGTCAGTGGCAAAGCTTCCATTGACTTCAATGGGGCAATGATTTCATTGCTTGTTTTTAGGCACTCAGACAATACTCTACATCAGCGGTTCTCAAACTGTGGGTCGAGACCCCAAAGTGGGTCGCGGCCCCATTTTGATGTGGTCTCCAAGGCTGGCTTAGACTTGCTGGGGCCCAGAGTCAAAGCCCAAGCCCGAGAGCTTCAGCCCTAGGCAGCGGGGCTAAGGTTACAGGTGCCCTGCCTGGGGTTGAAGCCCTTGGGCTTCGGCTTTGGCCCCACAGCCTGGGGCAGTGGGGCTTTGGCTTTGCCCCTCCCCTGGGGCATCAGGGCTTAGGCGGGCTTGAGCTTCAGTCCCCCCTCCTGGGGTCCTGTAGTAATTTTTGTTGTCAGAAGGGGGTCGCGCCACGGTGCAATTAAGTTTGAGAACCCCTGCTCTACATGATCCAACTGTGGCTGCAAACTGTGTCAAATCTCCCTTGTCTTATTAATGCAAAGTTCTTATACAGCCTCTGCAAAGGTGGTGTCTATGCTAGTGCCACATATGAAAGTATGAAGCAAAAAATTAGGGGTGGGGCAGGGACTACTGGATCTCTATTTATGTGGATCCATTAGTTGAGAACCCTTCCAAAAGGAGTGTCAAAGGGCAATGGCCATTACTACAGCATATTGGTTGGAATAGAGGTTTCATTATAGCCTTACAACCTGTCTGTAGACTGTAGTCTCAGAGAACTCTGTCTCCCTAAGTTCTTGCTTAGCTCCTTGCAAATAAATTAATACACCCCAAACTGGGAAAAAAAGAGTTAAGGAGCAGTCCTGGGCACACGTGATTTCACCTCACCACCCCTGTTGCTCCAGCTGGAGGAGGAGCTTAAAAGAGAGCCAGGCCATCTGAAAAAGGGGCAGACAGGAGAGACCTATCTTGGGAATCCCTCAGTAATGGTACAGCAGGAGTCCTGGCTGCAAGGGAGAGGGCCTAATGGAGTGACTAGCCTTTCCTTAGGACTAGGGAACCCTTCACTCCAACTTCTGGTGGATTATTTATGGGGCTTTGATCACACCTTGGACAGTGAAAGTACATGGTAGGAAGTGGCCCAGGGAGGCACTCTGGGGTGTTTGCTGTCGCTGCCTCTCGTAGGGTCAGAGCCCTGGGTCAGAGCCCAGTGGACAGGGAGGGTCTGAGCTCCTCTATCATCTTTCGTGAAGTGGGCACAAACCCCTTCAGAAATAAGGGGGGATAGAGACATTGTAAACTTTGAGTCAAGGGTGCAACACCCACAGTGGATGGAGGTGGGCTAAAGACACTTTCTTTTTGGACTACATATATTTTGTTGGACTTTATTACTCTGTAAAGGGAAAATCAATTGGTGACCTAGGCAGAGGGCTGAGTCGCTACCTGAAGGGGGGACTGCTAGAGCTGGGATCCAGTGACCAATCACCAGGAAGCAGCGGTAAGCCCAACCCCATCACAATTGGCTTTGTGCAGGGAGAGGATTATTTTACCCAGTACACACTAGTATAATGGGCTAAATTAAAAAGCTTTGACTAATATTAATCTAAATCATGCCCTCAATGTTATTAGTTCCCCCCCCTCCCATTCTTACTACAGAGTACTGCCTTTTAAAATGTAACTCGGATCCTTTTTGAGCAGAGCAGCTAGTTTAGGACCATGGGGATGTTCCAGTTCGAAGTAGAAATTGCAGGAGCCTGGTATTCTTTGATGTATTGTTTATTCCTTGTTTATTTACAAGGAATGTACAAACTCCCGCTCCTCTGAATGCAGGAGGAACCAAGAACAAAAAGAGCAGTTTCTAAGTTTACAGCCCAAGGCCTTGTGGGCCAACAGACCCAAAAGCTCACTGTCTAGCTTTTTCCAGCATCACATTGTGCTTACCTGTTAGTTCTTGGCATTCTTGCTTTTTGCTTCTGCCTCCCTCTCTCTTTCTGTGTTTTCTGCCCTCTCTCTCTCTCTCTCTCTCTCTCACTCAGACACACATACCTGGTCGTATGCTCAGTGGAACCTCCACCCTGCCCGCATGGCGATAGTTTCTAAACAGACACTATTAGGCTTTATTTTAGGTGCAGCACCCTTAAGTGTTTCTTAAAACTATCTTAAGTGAAGGGTGCATTAACACATCAGTTTGAATGAGGTTTTTTATCTCATCCCATAACATTTCACCCAGCTCATAATAATGTATTAACCCACATATTTTAAATAAAGAAATATGTCTCCCCTAAAGAAGAGAATATTACAGAGGAAAATATTCAGTTTTAATATAAAACTTTGAATCTGTCCCTAGGCCCCTCCCCCCCAAATGTAATTATTTTATTTTTGTATTGAGAAAAAGATCTGAAGACTAAATTGTATTTTGTCTAACAATTGACTGCACATTATGGGCGGATGGGCCCAGCATATCACCTAAAGAGGGTTTTTTAAACGACTTGCTAATAACTGAAAACAAGACTATAGGAGACAATGACTAAGCTATGGGGATTAGTTGAGTATGTCTGGAAAAAATATAAGTGATACATTTTCAGCAGACTAAAGCTTTATTTCCACTGCTGTACTGCCAATACTTTAACCAGGGGGTCTCAGAGAGATTTTTCCCTTTATCCTCTGAAAAAGCCCATATATCAAAGGTGCATTTGCCTGCAGAATCTATCAGTTTGTTTCCCTATCTCATGCCCAAGGAAGGAGGCAACACCATTTGGCAAACAAACATCTTTTAAATGCACTTTGCTGGAACGCTTATACTTTGTTGCTGAAAACAGAGACAACATATTGATAGTATAGCACACCATTCAAGTGTTTGTGCTATTTAAAGGAGGGCAGAACAAATAACTTTTAGGGAAACCTGGAGGTGCCCTCGGGAAAGACTCAAAAATACCTACTCTTATGTAATATTTTAATGAGTCCCAGGGATAAGTCATCTGTGGCAGGAATGATTTAGCAGGACCGAAAGAGGGAATTAATTCCTTCAGAGGCAGGAAAATCAACCCAACCTTTCCTTCAAGTTGATGCTGGAATTTTAAACAAAGGGTCCCTCCAGAAAATCACTACCTATTTCTATTTCAAACATGCATTTATTGTTCCTTTGTTTTTTAATTTTATGATCTATACCCTGCTGCAACAAACATGAGTTTCTCTAGTTAGAATCATCCTACCCAAATCTATACATTTAATGATAACTACAAACAACAAAATACTTACTTAGAAAATTGGTTAAGATTATATTGTATTCTCTTAAATGCAATTTAATCTCCATGTTCTAAATCTTTAAAGGATATTATTATTATTTTTACCCTTTATCTTTCTGTTGGGCTTATCAATAACAATTCTGATCTCACATGCACAGTGAACAATCCCTGTAGCTGACTGAACAAGGCACATAATGAAAGGGATGCACTTTGCATTGTCTTCTATCAAAATTGGGCTGACCTGGTAGAACTGAGTGTGGACTGAGAGTAAGAAAGGACCCAATTCTTTCCTTTGATCTGCATTGTTTGACTCCTAATTCAGAATAATCTGTGGTTTTTTTAAAGGAAGAAAGAGCCTCCATGGAAAACATCTGACCCACTGACTTTCCTCTCTCCTTCAGAATAGAGCAGATCCTCAGATCCACATAACTGGTATTTTTCTGGTGGCCCTCTCAAAACAGTGTGGTTCATAGAGCTAGGGCAATGGGGTCCTGGTCTATGATTAGGGCTCCTATGCACGGTGGTGCTACAAATAAATAATCAAAACAGAGATTTTGGGTCAAAATGATTATATTACACTGATTGTACATGTGCAAGAGAATACAACAGAATGGAAACTGCTTATAATAAATGTAAAGAGAAGTACAAAAATAGTGGGGAAATAGTTATATAAGAAGATTCCAGGATTGTCACGGTGTGTGTCATTTTTTAAAGTCCAAAATGTCTGAGTCAGTGAGGAGCAATGGAAACAGCTACCAGCATGGTGAAGGGCTCTTTTGGTTCAGAATATCAGCAGGTTGAATCATCACTGGGATTCCCAGTTTGTTACCATACAGTTTTTAAATTCGCAGCCATTTGACTTTACAAATTACACCTGTGCGGTTTACAGCTGCAGTTAGTCATATCTAATACCATGCCAAGAGTCGTAGACCATTATGATCTCAGAGATAACCAATTACTACCCTAAGCAGCAGTTTCATTTGGTTTTCTGAGGGAGACTGCACAGATCAAGGATTACTTGGCTCAACTGCAATGCCCAAGCAACAGCACAGGCTTTCAGCTACTAGTACAATAAACAGTTGTAACAGGATAAAAACTCTCCATTCTCCACTGTATCTAAGGATGGGTTTTTTCTGGGTATTTGTCCAAAAGGCAATACTACTTTTTCTTCCCTGAAAATAAGTTTCTCCATATTCTTTTTTCTTTGACTGTTTTATGGCTCACATAATAATGGCAATGAGAAAAGGTCCGGGTGGCACAGGAAAGAGTATGACACAAATGAAGAAATGGCTTATAAAGTGAGAGTTAGCAATGGACTGGTCCTTTCATTGTTCATCCTCTGGACTAGATTTTGGCCACCTCTCTGAGTAAGCTGCCCTGCCATACCCCTGGAACTTCTGCACAAGGGCTGACCAGAATTCCAATGGGAAATGTAGTCCCTGCTCCCTCTCCCAGCAGTATGCACTACAATATTGTATTTATTCATTAATTTATTTAACCATTTGGAATCCAGAAAAGTATTTAATTGTAATAGTCTCTAAGAGCTATAACTTAAGGTTGAGACTTCTCAAAGCTAAAGAGGGGATTTAGCCCTATAGAGTTCCCATGGAAATTAATAGAACTTGCATGGTTAAATCCCAAAATCAGCTTGAAAATCATAACTGGAGATCTTCTAGTTTGTGCAGGTTATAAAAAAGAGACATTGTGGATCTGAGAATAAATGCATCCTAAATGATCTGCACTCTCGTGTGTTATCAGACCCATGGTTGATACCAGAATGCAGTCTCTTCAAATAGGGGCAGAAATATTCTATTTTCCTTCTGAACTAAGCCTCTGGAATGTAGGCAGCATTAGGACTAGCCAAAATGCTATTTTATAGGAATACAGGCTAGGGAGAAACATGTATTGTGTGTGGATTTAGGTCACTTTAGAGATTCAGGCTTTAGAAAATCAAGGTGAAAGTGTATTGCGCAATTTGATTAAGCTGTTTCGACTTTGGGGCCAAATCCTAGTCCTTACTCAGGCAACACTTGCAATGGCTTCAATGGGTGGTTTGCCTGAGTGAAGACTGGAATTTTTAGCCCTAATTACCATTGTATGAGGAATACAACAATCCCCCCCCCAAAAAAAAAATTATACTGTACTGATGTTTTCTGTGTCCAGTGAAGTAATAACTAGAGATCCAGTTCTGAATTAGACAACCAGAAAGAAGTACCTGGTTAAAACCCCACATAATTAAATCCTCTGTATGACTCATGTACTGTATAGTTTAAATACTGACAATACTTGGCAGAAGTATGCACTTGGAAATTCCATCTGCAATGATACACACACACAGTCACCAGAATACAGTGGTGTGTAGGAATTCACTGACACATGGCATTTTGATGAGTGCAAGGATCCTCAGGAGAGGAAAATTTGTACCAAAGAATGAATGAACTCATGCTTCACTCAGCAATCTGTGTGGATCTGTGACCCAGCTGTATATTGTAGGGCAGTAGAATTGAGTGCATTCACCAGAAGAAGGAGAGAGAATTGAAGCAACAATCCTATTTACAAGTGCACAGCAGGAAATGTATTTTAAAAAATAGGATTTGCTGAAATTGGAATGGGCACTTTAGCTCCTCACACAGATGAAATGAAACTTTCAGAAAATGTACTGCTTCTGAGAGTGCACTCTTCACATTCATAGATGCTTTAAGCACAGTTGGTAATAAATCATTAGAAGGTTACTTGCTAGCATTGTGAAGTGGATCATACATACTTTATTTCATATCTGTGTAAAGCAGCTTCTAATAACTGCAATTGCGATGAATTCATGTCACTTCGCCTTGCAGACTCTCAGGATGAGGCAGTTCTACCTCTTTCCCCATCCTTACCTATCACTCTCATCATACTCTATCCTCTGTTCTTCCTATATAAGTTTAGACAACTCACTCAGGGCAAAAAGCAGGTATCCTGGATGTATAAAGGAGAGGGGAAGTGTGTGCATACACCTGCAAAGAAGCAGGGAAGAATGTGGACCTAGTATTCCCTTAATCACTAGTCAAGAGGCCTGGCTAATGCCTGCTTCAGTGCTCCAAGAAGACATGGGCAGATCACCTGCTGACATTACCATACTTCCAGTCCCCACACCCCACCCCGAACACATACACGCCCATGAACGAACAAAATGGCTCAGGGACCTTTGCTCAGCATCGATTCTGCTCCCATGCTCCTAGAACCCTCACATTATTAAGGCTAGAATTTTGATTTTAACACCTAAGTTTCGTCAACCAGAAATAGGTGTAACAATACAGGGATATGCGGCAATGTCTGTAAAGCACTTTGAGATCTTCAAGATGGAAAAATGCAAGTAATGATATGGTGGCTGTTTAGTGGCCTGTGTGAAATGTATTTGGAGTGTCAGCCCACTTCTCTACAGATTGGTGTGCACATCACAGAAACTTCATGGGTGCAAGGGTTCACCCCAGCAGATCTTTTTGCAGAATGGGGCCTATGAGGTTTCTTTACAGTAGCTTGCAACAAATTGCAGAATTTCCCTCCATATTTTAAAGAAAAATTGTGAAGTTTCCTGTTATTTTCTCCCTTCAATATTCAGTTTTGCAAAGAAACTGAAGGCTTAAATCTCAGTTATCCTATACAGTTTAGTCATAAGTTTATTACATCAGAGTTTTGCAACTGACTTTAATGGAACCAGGATTGGACTCTCAAAAAAAAAAAAAAAAGCTTGCTTTGAGGAACTGAATAATGTTAAAGATGCATTTTGTGAGGGGGTTGTTTTTTCTTACATTTCCCAACTTAAATTGCATTTGGGACAAACAGAACAAACGTAAACTATTCCACTCAAAACAGATAGTATTTTGGTTTTATACCAGATTTTTAGAACTCATGTATGTCCTTTTATTCAAATCAGATCTTTTTAAAACTAATATTAATGGGTTTAATTGTTAGAACATAAGAACATAAGAACATAAGAAAGGCCGTACCGGGTCAGACCAAAGGTCCATCTAGCCCAGTATCCTGTCTACCGACAGTGGCCAATGCCAGGTGCCCCAGAGGGAGTGAACCTAACAGGCAATGATCAAGTGATATCTCTCCTGCCATCCATCTCCACCCTCTGACAGACAGAGGCTAGGGACACCATTCCTTACCCGTCCTGGCTAATAGCCATTAATGGACTTAACCACCATGAATTTATTCAGTTCTCTTTTAAACTCTGTTATAGTCCTAGCCTTCACAACCTCCTCAGGTAAGGAGTTCCACAAGTTGACTGTGCGCTGCGTGAAGAAGAACCTCCTTTTATTTGTTTTAAACCTGCTGCCTATTAATTTCATTTGATGACCCCTAGTTCTTGTATTATGGGAATAAGTAAATAACTTTTCCTTATCCACTTTCTCCACATCACTCACGATTTTATATACCTCTATCATATCCCCCCTTAGTCTCCTCTTTTCCAAGCTGAAGAGTCCTAGCCTCTTTAATCTCTTTTTTAAGATATTGCACTGGAAAACCAAACTGCTGTTGAAAGGAGTATTTAAACAACATATATTGGTCAATAGGTGTTCACTGTTGCCACTTTTTAAACAGTGAGAGTAATTAACCATTGGAACAATTTACCAAGGGTCATGGTGGATTCTCCATCACTGACCATTTTAAAATGAAGATTGGATGTTTTTCTAAAACCTATGTTCTAAGAATTATATTGGAGAAATTCTATGGCCTGTGTTATGCAGGAGGTCAGACTATATCACAATAGCTTTGGAATCTATGAATCCCAATTTTCTCACAAGTAATGGGATTTTGACCCCTGCTGCAGGTAATTTCCCCACGACAATGAGAGAAGCTGCAACCTTCATACCATTTTCAGAATTCCCAGAGGAAAACGTGCTCTGACTGGCTGCCTTCCCTACTCCCTCACCTCCTGAGGAAGAGCAGCCAATCAGAGATGGTGCAGGAGGCAGGCAGAGAGTAATCTCCTTCCCCATTGGAACTGAGAGAAGTTTTTTTTTTTAAAAATAGAGACCGAGGGGGAGGGAATTACCAATACTGTTTTCCCAGGGAAGAGGGGGCAGAAAAAGCATTGCAGCTGAGGGGAGCCCTACTCCCACCTCTCCAATCCTGTACAGTGAAAAATGGGTTCACTCCTCTCTGCTCTTCCCACCTTCCCTTCCCCTCCATGAGGGTTTATCTTCACTACAGAGTAGGTGTGGGCTCCTAATAGGTACTGCCCTTGTCCCCACTCCATTCACACACAAAAAACCTCTCACCAGAGTTTGGTGGTGCTTCCAACCCAGGCAAGCTGACATAGATGGGTTTATCTTTTAAAGCCAGAATGAAAGCAGAACCTGGGCCAATAACCCACCCACTTTGCAGTGAAAATGCAAGCTAAATCACATCCTCCATAGTCTTCCCACTATTCCCCCTCTACGCCCAGCAGGACAGACATTCTTCCACAATTCACTGGGAAAGAATCTACGCACTGCAGTGTAGAAAAGGACACAGTCCTGGGTATGGCTTTACAGTGTGGATGTTCACATCCCAGCTAAACTAAACCAGGTGCTCAGAGCAGGTGCCAATCACCCAGGCTAATTCTGTAGTGAAGACATACCCTAATGCCACACCACCAGGCCTGGGAAAGGGGTAGATTTGCAGCTGGAAGGATGCAGAATTGGTTGCAGCATGTCACTGGGAGTTGCATAATTAATTGATGTAGGTGTGCAAGGACCAAAATGCATTACTCACTATACATCTGTGAGAGTTGCCACCACTAATTGTCAAAGACACATTTTATGAGCAGGGGAAGTTCAAAAATCAGAAGACAGACCAAAACCACTATTTAATCCTTTTTATTTTATTATTTTTTAGGCCAGTCTCATGATTTTTTTCAAATTTTGGGGTTGGCAATACTGTGTATTTCACTTTTTATTTTAAAAATTAATCCTTTTTATGGAATGTAATTTGAAACCTCTATGAATCATACACCACCAACTTCCATTCCTTGGGGACCATCTGTAATCATAAATGGTAGACTGACAAGATGCTATTAGGCTATTCACATTCTCTGGGTCAAATTCTGCCCATAAGTTACATTATGTTCAGTGTGATCCCATCATTGTAAATCCACTGTAGTAAATTCTGAGGTACTCTGAATTTACATCAGTGTAACTGTAAGGAAAATCTGGGCTTCTGTCCTTTGCAGCACTAATGAATCATAGGGCAAAGGACAATAATATTAGTAAACAGGACCTGTGTGACAGGGTCGTCTAAGGGAACTTAATTAAAGTGTAACCCTTCTGCCCATCTAAGTTGGCAGCAACAAGGGCCGGGTTCTGTATCTAGGGGTACCGTTTCAATAACATAATGCAAAACCGGCTCGAGCCCCCACCCAGTGACCTGGGACAATTACATACCACCCCCCTGGGTACCTCTAAGAGGCAATACTTCCCCTCTCGCAAGCACGGAGTCTGAGTGTAGCAGAAAATGTTTAATAACATGAGGTAAACAACATCAGCATAAAATTGGAAAAACACCACAAACAGGATTCATAACACAAACCATGAGCAAAACCCACCCCAGCAAATTGGGCTGTGTCCTTTCCCTTTGGTTTTTTGAATCCAGCAACCCAAAAATCACCCAGAGTCCCCAAAGTCCAACAGCCCCAAAGTCTCTTGGGTCCAGCAACCACCCAAAGTCCCAAAAGTCCAACAACCCCTAAAGTCTCTGTCCCTGGTCAGTGCAGCCCCAGAGTAAAAGGGGGGGGGCACGCAGGATGTTAAGGGGCACCTTACGTGATCCAAGGCTGGCCAGCCGTCTGTTTCTCCGTGGGGGTTCCGCCGCAACCTTCACCACAAGCCAGTCCACTTTCCTGCCACCCCACGAACTGCTCTGCTCTACAAGCTGCTCCGCTCCGCTCACCGACCTGTGAGCCGTTCCAGCCGTCCCCACAAACAGCTCCGCTCGCCGTTCCTTGGGTCACTCCAACCGGCCCCGCAAGGCTCCACGCCGCTCGCTGCTCCTCCAGTCGTCCCCACAAATTGCTCCGCCAGCTGCTGAGCAATATAGCTTCAGGCTCCCCCACTAGTTAACACAGCACTCAGTGATCTCAGCTCTTAATAACATTAGCTCTTTTGTGATTTCAGCTCTTAGCGATTTCAGCTCATAGTATAGTAGGGGAGCCCCAGTGCTGGTGCACCATTGGCCCAAAGTGAATTCAGCTCAGCAGCCTGTAACTAGACTCCTAAGGGAATCAAAGTTAGCTCTGACATTCAACAGTGGAGAGAGGAGGCGGTGCAATTGGTGTTTCAAACCCTCAGAGGGGGCCCATACCATCAGGTACAAATACCTGTCCCCATCCTCTCTCAATTCACTGGGTTTTGTAACCCATGCCCCTTGTCAAGCAAGTGCTACTTAGGTAATGGTGAAGGACTCACTCAGTCCTTCTGTCATACAACAGTTTCACTGGCCTTGATTCACAGAATCAGGGTAACAAAACTTTATTCTTCCTGCCCCAATAATAGAGAAACTGGGGATCCCACACCAGCCAAAGTAACCAAACAAGATCAGCCCCTGGAGTTCTTTTCCACACTCGCCATAATTCACCACCAGATGTCAGGGTAGAGCTCATCCTGACTCTGCTTACAAAAGCATGTATTTTGCCACAAAAGAATGTAAATAGAAAGGTGTTTGCCTTCTGTTCTGTTTTCTTATGCTCAGTAGCACAATTGAGTTTACTGACAATATAGTAAAATTATGTAAGTTAGAGAGTAACTAAAAAACCAACCCCACACACAAGAGAGACCACAACAGCATGTTTGGCAAAGCTAATCTTATAACTAACAGACTTGCCCTTTGGAAGGAAACTATTCAGAATTTCTTTATACTTGATATACTTTCCTCACCCCACATTTCTCACATGATGGCCACAAGTGTACTGAAGTTCAGTTAACCCTTACAGCAACAGGTGACCAAATGTATGAACTCATCTCCTGTCTCAACAGAGCAGTTATCCCACTTTCCTGCCAGCTCCTGAGCCATCATCTCAATCAAATGAGTCTCCTTTCACCTCTGTTCCCTGTTCCCCAAAATTTAGCACCAAAGCATGCACCCCTTACTAGCAAGCTGACCATAACTGTAGGCTGCTGGAGTTTCTGGCTACTGATCACTGTCTTGTAACAGCAGCATTAAATTTTGGAAATCTAATTGATGACAGGTGACTGGGGCCAGAAAATAAAGCCCAGTTTCTTGCCAGCACACCTGTGTGTTACACCTTTACTACATCAAAAAACCTTGTGTCTATTGTTCTTCTAACTCCTGTACTCCTAACTCCTTCCCATTCTAGATAGCTCCAAGCCTGGCCTCTGGCATGGACATCCCAACATTCTGGTTCTCAGCCTGACAGAAAGGTCAGGAACAGTAGCAAAGAGAAGATGATCATAAGAAAAGCATAGATTGGGAGAAGAGAGGCATTCCCAGCAGTAAGGAGGTGATGGCTGAGTCTGAAGACAACTCCCAAGAGTCCAGCCCAACTCTGAGACAATAAATCCTCCTTATTCCATTACCTTCCCAGTGGGCTTGGCTGAAAGTCTGTCCAGTACTTCTTTGCATAGATGCAGACGTGTATTCCACTTAGGTGTGTGCATGCCCAGCGCGCCACAGCCTTTTGGCTAGTGGTACCCGTAGAGGGGTGGTGCTTGCACCCCGTGGCTCTGCCCTCCCCAGCTATATAAGGTGGCGCTGTCCTGACTTCCTTCAGTTCCTTCTCATCACCAGTGGCTGGAGTCAGAGCTCTGTGTGGTTGTAGTCTCACAACCTCACATTTAGTCTTAGCCTAGTTTATTTTATATAGTTAGTAACCAGTAGATAGTGTTAGTTGATAGTTAGCGTTCCCAGGTGATACCTTTTCTTGACTAAGTGTTTTTCCATCAGAAAATGCCAGTTTGTCAAAATTCTGTGGGAATATGTCAATTTTGATGAAATTTTATTTTAAAGATTTTAATGAAGCACCTTGTTATGTTTATATTGTAACTCTTTTCTAAGATAAATGAAAATATAAAAATAAAATTACTAAACATAATACTAAAGTAAAAATAAAGCCTTATCTAATGAGTCAGAACGTGTTTCAGAATGAACATGCCAAATCTGTGTGTTTGGCTAGCTTGTCTCTAACCACCAGATCACACATTCCCCCCTGCACACACATACACCTATATCCAGGAAAAGAACCCAGGAATCTTCATTCCTCGCAGTCTACTGATGTCTGAGAAATAGTAACCCACTGGCAAAGTATGTGCTGCGTTCCTCTCCACTGGTCAGTCAAAATAAGGGATAGCAGTCACTTCTTTAGCTCAAGTGGTAGAGGTCTATGCTGGGGATCTGACAATACACTGTTCAGACCCTACTACCAACCCATGGGGGAAGGACAGTGTCATCATTAGGGCCCTACCAAATTCACGCCCATGAAAAACACGTCACAGACTGTGAAATCTGGTCTCCCCGCCATGAAATTTGGTCTGTTGTGTGCTTTTACCCTATACTATACAGATTTCACAAGGGAGACCAGAGTTTCTCAAATTGGAGGTCCTGGCACAAAAGGGAGTTGCGGTGGGGAGGGGTCGCAAGGTTATTTTAGTGGGGACATGGTATTACCACCCTTACTTCTGCGCTGCCTTCAGAGCTGGGCTGCTGGAGAGCGGTGGCTTTTGACCGGGCACCCAGCTCTGAAGACAGCAGCGCAGAAGTAAGGGTGATACCTGCCATCCTTACTTCTGCATTGCTGCTGGTGGCGGCTCTGCCTTCAGAGATGAGATCCCGACCAGCAGCCACCGCTCTCCAGCTGCCCAGCTCTGAAGGCAGCATCACCACCAGCAGTAGCACAGAAGTAAGGGTAGCAGCACCGCAACCCCCCTACAATAACCTTGTGACCCCCTCCCACAACTCCTTTTTGGGTCAGGACGCCTAAAATTACAACACCATGAAATTTCAGATTTAAAATAGCTGAAATAATGAAATTTGCAATTTTAAAAATCCTACGACCATGAAATTGACCACAATGGACTATGAATTTGGTAGGACCCTAGTCATCATGGTTGCACAGGATGGATTTTTTTAAAGCAACTGGTTTATTTAATACACAGAGTGAGAAAGCTTCCTTTAGAACTTGTTTTACAGTTAAACATTAAAAATTATGACACAAATTTCAACAAAACACAGGTTTCTCACATATTTTGATTGCTTGTGTTGCTACATTGGCATGTTTGAAGGCTGAGTATGCTACTGATTGGTAGTGGCTTATAATGACAGACCATCAGAGGCGGGGATGATCATGGACAGCTGGAAGAAGGAAATAAAAACCTACTCACTTTTGAGCGCTATTGTCACTCTGTGGGGAGTGGATAATGGGAGAAAGACACTGAGGCTGTAAAGAGAGATCTGGTATCTAACTAGTTGAGCTAAAATAGCTACATTTATTTAGTGCTTAGATTGTGCCCAGCTAGACAGACAGTGTGTGAGCCACCACAATTGCTTTAGGCAAATGAGTGAGTATAAATGAAAGTGAACAATAGTGTTGAATAGAGCTGGCTGAAAAATGAAAAATTATTCTCAAACAAAATTCTGAACTTTCAGAGTGTTTTCATTTCAAAGTGTTCAAACATGAATCACTTTCTCTTTTAAAAAAAAGTTCATGATTTTTCAAGAACAATTATCAAAATATTTTAAAAAACCCAATTCCCAGTAAATGAAAAATGTCAAAGGCCGTTTTGATAACATTTTTGATGATACCTTTGAAAAAATTTGTTAACAAATATTTTAGAAAAGGCAAAAAAAACCTGATTACATCGACATTTTTGTGAAAAAATTCATTAAAAAATACAAGAGGTTTTTTCCATTGCAAAACTACCTTCCAGAACTCATTCTAGTGTTGAGACAATAGAAAGACCAAGTACTGCAGGTGGCTGCTTAGGCAAAGTTGGGGCACTGTTCTGTCAACATGTGTGAGCTGTTTCAGCCTATCAGTTGAAATAGCTATCATCCCTCCTATGCAGCAGTATCTGGGCACTTGAACTGAGTCCAGTAGCCCTTTCTTGCCACACTCAGCTCTCTCTCACCCAACTGTTCACTTCTTCAGAACAACACTGCAAATCCCAAAAGTCTTGAGTTAGACCCCCACACTCATGAAATTATTTTTAAAAAATGATTTTTGGTCAAAGATTAGATCATTTGAGGACGGGTCTGTCTTTGTAATTTTTTTTAAATACCCCTGTGAGACAGGGTAGCCTAATGCTTTGAGGAGCTGGATACATTACAGCAGGTTTCTGTAGTTTATAAAATTCTTATGTTGCATATGGTCTCATTAAATGAGTGAATGTGATACAAATGGAGTATAAAATATAGTCTTCTCTTTTTCCTTCCCCACCCCAGTGTTAGGTTTATTTACACTGAAGCATTTTTCTGTTCCCGTTCATTTCCCACTTTCTTTTCCTGCTAATGAGCACCAGAGAACACTGCCACTTGGGAATCAGTTGGGTTGTCTTAACAACAACTTGACAGAAAAGGCCAAGGATAATTGCCCTGATCTAATCATGATATGCCAGGTGAGATTTGTGGAAGAAAGCAGAGTCTGGGGCCAATCAGAAAGGAGAGGATCCAGAGAAACTCAGTTCCTGAGTCTGAGCATAGGCAGTTAAAACATGGCAGGCTTCCTGAACCCAAAAGCTAGGGGTGGGTAGCCAAGCTTCATGTGGTGGGGAGGACAGCAGGCTGAAGACCTCTGCTGGGAAACTTAAGTTTTGACTTTAGGGTTCTACAGTTGGAACATTTGTGCATGTTTTATCCCAGCTTGAGGAACTACAAATAAAACTTTTGTTTAACCCTCCAGAGACGGAAGCACTATGGCTCTGTTTTACAAAAGCCAGACCCTCCGCTTGAGGCTTCCTTGCAACACCTTGATGCTCCCAATGTGTATGTGACAATTACAGTATTACCAACTCTTGTTAATATATTCAAGTGATGTGATTATGGCCCCTGCTGCCAGAGCTAGTGGTGGAGGGCCTATAGCTGAGTGGCAAAGGGTGCCTCTGCTGTGCCCTGTTAACAATTCCTCCCTTCTTCAGGGCTCTCCTGTTCCATTCACACCAAACACAGTCTCACAGGCCCTTCAGACCAGGCTTTTACCCTTTTTCATTTCCCCAATACAACAAACTAAAACTGAAAACAACAACTACCCTGCTAGTCTTGAGTTCTGTCCTCAGGTGTCTCTTACCACCAGGCCTTCTGTTCTGGCAGTCACTGCAGTTTCCTCATGCTTCTTATAGTAGAAGCACCTGACCCAATCTAAGGTCTTAATCAGGGTTGGATAGTCCTAGCCCTCCAGCCCTTAAGGGCAAGCCACCCTGTTACAAGGCCCAACCAAGATCAGGATCCTATTGTGCTAGACACTACATGTAGTAAAGAGATAGTCCCTGTCCTCAAGAGCTCACTATTCAGTTCAAAGAATGGTGGTGAGTTTATGACACAGGAGCTGAAACCCATCAGACTCATTTCATGTGAGGGCCACCAAACATCCATTAAGATGGAAACAATTTTTAATCCTTGCTGAATTGGGCTGGATTTAAACACACTCTTAAATAAAATGCCCCAGCCAGTTCTCAACTCCCATTATTCAGAGTATAAACACAAAAAATATAATAAAACAAATATTAACTCAAGAGTCTAATTCACCTCTAAATACATTTTTGCAATGTAAAGCCTTTCCACTAATTACTCCAGTGTCCTTATATTTACTTTCATACCTATATATTTCTTTTTTCACACAGCAGAATTGAACCCACAATTCTCAATTCTACAGCACAGACCTTCTTCCACTTCAGCCATAGGAGTAACTTGGGGAAGGGAAGCATGCTGTTATCTTCTAGGTGAGCCAGAGGGTCTCCTGTGCTCCTATCTCCCATTCCCCTCTCCCACTCCTTTTAAAAGGGTACAGTCCCATAAGTGTATGTGGCCAGGGGAGGGACTGAAAGTGCAGGCTGTGAGTTAGGAGGAAGATTCAGAGCTGATTGAGAAACTCCATGTTGATTTCCCTGGTCTGCAGTGACCCTGAAGAATCCACAAGTTTGCTACTGGAATTATCTCACTCTGGGGGGAGAAAGGAAAATCCCCTCCCAAATGGAACAATGTGGGTGGAATTCTATGAACTTCCCTTTGTGGAGTGTTCTGCCTTTGGCCCTTTGTCAATACTGTTACACATTACCCATTCAAGTTCTTGGCTCGGAGAGATATTCTATAAATATGCCAATGTCCTGGGCCCAAGATACTGAAGATGTAAATAATTAAAGGTAAGTGACTGTCCTCATCAGATAAGAGGAGGTTCATTTCTGCATTTCCTAGTGAAGTCAATAGGAATATAATTATTAAACACAAGATGAACTTCAGAGAGGGTAGAAAACACATGAACTGATAAAGCACTACAGACTTTAATGTCTTTGCTGAGAAAAGCAGCACTGCAGCATCTAGGGTTAAAGGTTAAAATACTGACTTGCAGTTATACGTGGATATCATACTAGAACGTGAAACAAATCATGGGATATTGCTAAAAAATATTTCTTTCTCCCTCTTCCATTCTGATTCCAAAATAACCAGGCTGATTTTTTTCCCCTACAGTAACGTGCAACTAGCTTCAGCCAGCTTGAAGCAGTTCTTTGGTAATTATTTTAAACACATTGAATAGAATATGGAAAAATCTGGCTGACTTAGCAGGGCAATAATTAAGTATACTTTCTACATCTACAAGTTAAAGTTTATTTTTTAAATGTAAAGGAGTGCTCAAAGCTGGGGGGAAGGGATAGGAAAACCCAACTATTTCTTCCTTCTTGTAGCTAGCAGCAATATGTCTCAATATGGCTGATATATCCTCCCCCCAGGTTTGAAGACTATAAGAAAGTAAATGTGAATCCCCTACTCCACACACACACACACACACACACACAATCCCAGCATTTGGATGGCATTTGGGCCATTCTCCTGACACTTATTGTCCTTGGTCCCTGGCAAAACTCCCATTATTGTGATGTCAGAGATTATTAAGTTTGATAGCAGATACTATCACTTTAATCGGAGAGAGAAGAGGTGAGGGTGCCAACTGCAAGTGGATGAGGCAGCAGTTGTAAAGCATGTACAATCAATTAAAAAAAAGTCACTGTACAAATGGAATTTTCCAACCCTGTCACTGGCCACAGATGATATAACTATTCTATAGGCCATAAGCAACTGTCACGGTGCTCAGTTGAGAGGCACAGCCTCCACTTCCTGTATGTTTTCATAGCCAAGAGTAACACATTCACCACACAGCAGTTTTAGAAATCCCTCGTATGTCACAAAGGTCAATGAGGAATTGCATCTTGAACCTACAGTCCTTGCACATGCAAAATACCTATTGACGCCACTGGAAATTTTATGTGCAAAACAACTACTAGGATCAGGCTGACATACAGAACCAGAAAGTCTGAACAACAAGCTTCTTGAAATTTTCCTCAATACAACTCACAAGAATTACTGTGTGGCTCTGATTTTCATGTGGGACACAAAGGTGGGGAAGTGTAGCTCCATCAGAAAAAGCTCACCTCTTCTAATAGAAAATGATTTGTCTGACTCGGATTGAAACTCTCAAATTACTGCAAATATTAACTTTCTGTGAAGAAGCTGCTCCTCTTGACTCTACTTAAGGAAGCTCCAGCCTCTAGCTGTTGCTAGGCAATATGCATCTACTGCAGTCCCCTCTCTTTAGTCTCTAGCTACCTTGTGGCCTGCCAAGGAGTTCCTGGCTGAAGCTGACAACTGAAATGGCAACAGTAGTGGCTCCAAGAGATGAACTAGGTGCTGTAGCACCCATAGAGTGGGCCTGGTGCCAAGTGTGGCAAGGCCTTTCTGACCCCCCTAACTTCTTGGGACCTTCACCTGAGAGGATGTGGTGACTCCAAAAAGACACAGCTGCCCTCCCTCAGTTAGGCACATACAGGCCTCCAATATGGGAGATATCAGGACCCAGGTAGAAACATTGAGAATTGTTCCGTCACACAGGAGAGACTGGGATTCCCTTTCCTGATGCAAAAATAAACCACCGTGTTTGCTGCTGAGGACTGACTCCCTTGCATAAGCAGTGACTGAAGGATGACTCTGTGACACTGCACTCCATATTCTTCACAGTGATATGATTATGATATGATTATGGCATAATTATGATGTATTTTGTACAAGATGTGTCATGTAAGGTGTCATTGGAAAAGTTATGATTTGATGAATACGATTATCCTATTTGCATGCACGTATCATTTTTGTATCTGAAGTTATGAATACTGACTATGGATCTGTATTTCAAATGTGATTACTCTGGAAAACACCCACAGATAGCCTTTCAGGTACCACAATGATGAAGCTAGACAGTGCTAATGGCTCATCAACAAAGACAGTGGGCTATGGAAAAGCTTAGGCTTCCTGTAAACGTTTCAGCCGGCCTGTAAGTAATAGCTGCTATGACTCAGCAAGGGCATGTGACCAGACCACATGATACTGAACTCCATTTTAAGTACCTGTATTTTTCCACAAACTGGGCTGGGAACTGTTTTTGGAACAAAGGATTCCCACCATATGTTAAAGCTATATAAGGTGGGGAGTAACATCATATGGGGCATCACTCACCACACAAGGACACTTCTGGAAACACCAGAGGAACAAAGACTGAACTGGGGGAAGTGCTGGTCCCAGGCTAAAAGGATTTCTAGTCTGTGTATGGATACCTGGTGGACTGCTTGTATCATCAGTCATGGTGAGAAATTGCTAATTCATATCCAATCTTTCTAGTATCTTAGGTTTAGTTTGTGGTTTTATTTACTAGGTAATCTGCTTTGATTTGTTTGCTATCACTTATAACCACTTAAAATCTATCTTTTGTAGTTAATAAACTTGTTTTTTTGTTTTATCTAAACCAGGGTGTCTTTGAGTGAAATGCCTGGGAAAAATCTCAGCTTGGTTAACACAGGCTTGTTGCATATCCTTCCCACATCAAAGGGAGAGTGAACTATTTATGAGCTTACATTGTAGAGATCTCTGTGCAGTGCCAGACAGTATAATTTTGGGTTTATACTCCAGTGGGGAGGGGTTGAGCCTGGGGAGCTGGGGAATTGGCTGGTGCCTGCTGTTTGCATTCAGGTAGCTCAGTTTGGGTGAGTGGCACCACCTGCTGTGGTGTTGGGTGTTAACAAGTCCAGGTGAGGCTGGCTGTGTCTCCAACCAAGATGTGTGACTATAGAGCCAACCCAGCTGTGTGTCTTAGAGGGGCACAGGGGTTCCCACAGCTCCCAGGTTGCTCCCCAGGGATGACAACCCTTCACATTACCCATGTGACACAATCTAATATCCAGAGGAATCTTGAACTGGTTACCAAAACTAGTTAAACTGGTTCAGCATAGACTTGCTGTTCTAAAGTATTAGCCATCTAGCTCCAGGCTCATGACCCAGAAGATATGGCAGAAACAAGCAGATAGAGAAAGCCTGGGTAAATCTCTACCTCCTGGTGGATTTTCTATATGTTGCTTCCTTGGCTGTGGTCATCCTGGCCTTCTCTTACCTGCTCACCAACCACCTCTCACCCGCAAGAGAGCTCTCTGGCTGCACTTACTAAACTGGTCTTCCCCATCAATAGAGAAAAAGGACTTTAATCATAGGAGGATTTTGATTTCTATCATGTTAATTCACTTTCTCGGAGAGAGACTCTAGTCTGGAATCCTGCCCATGTTTTATTGTTGATAAGCATTTCTCATAATTGCTTTAGTAGTGCTTGAGGCTATGGAAGCTTCCACTAGAGAGAAAGGGCTACGGCAAGGAGGTATTACCACTAGTCATGAATTGCTTAGCAACAGCTAGGAGGCAGAATTACCTGCAAGGGAGCCAAGAGGAACAACTGTTCAGCTCTAGAGTATGTATCTCCTTTGCAGAAAATGAATTTACATATACAATTCCAATCTTTTTATAAGAAGAGTATCATGACTGAAGTCACTTTCCTTTAAGGGTAAGGAATGGTGTCTCTAGTCTCTGTTTGTCAGAAGGTGGAGAAGGATGGCAGGATTATCTGTTAGGTTCATTTCTTCTGGGGCACCTGGCATTGGCCACTGTCGGCAGACAGGATACTGGGCTGGATGGACCTTTGGTTTGACCCAATATGGCCATTCTTATGTTCTCTTCAATGGAGAAGAAAAACTTGCTGAAGGCAAATCTCTCATACCGAATAGTAATTACAAGTGGAAGCCCTTCCCAATTCCTTTCCAACAAAACAATATCAAATGAGCTGATTAATGGATAAATGGCTGCACATGACTAGAACATTCACGGAAAAGTACCCTGAGATATTAGTTTATAAATAGGAGTGAATGCCAAAAACATTATGCTGGATATAGTGTAAAGAGTTTTATTTAAAGCTAGATGCTGGTGACATTCTTCAGAAGTAAAGAATAATGTAAAATTCCTTTTCACGTAACCAACACTTTTGCCATATATAATGATCAGCTTCTTGGTTGTCACTGGGTATTGAACCTGTAATCTCTATGTAGAGCATAAACCTCTACAGCATGAGGTGAAGGAATAAATTTGGCTTTAGCTGACAGTTGAGTACATTCATATCTTCATTGGACCAAGCACAGACAGAGAAGCGTAACACATATTGAGCATTGGGTTACACATAGAAGTATGGATAGATGAATCTCCAGTAGGTGCTATACTGGCTGCCTCCCCTAGCCCTCTACGGCAGCTGATAAACCTTGAAAGTACTGCAGTAATTTAATATCACTTGTACTGTGCAAATAACTTGAAGTGTTTTTACATGGACTTGAATTTAGAATGTAGAAGAGTTTAAGAAGGCTCAGTTTGTGGAATATAGAATAATTAAAAATGACTGCATTACTTTAATTATTGAATAAAGCTCCAGTTGGTCGAACTGAATCACTTAAAAATCATTACAGATTTTAATATTTCTTTTAAATTACTCTCTATATTCCTCTAACCAACCCCAATTTTTTCTTTCAAAATCTACCAAATGCATATCTGCAATTTGCGAGTGATTGCTTCCTTCCATTTCATACAGGAAAGAATTGTGACCACTCGTAATTATTTATTGTGGACCTTCTTTAAAATGCAGAATTTACTACTTATGAAAGAAGTTGACTGAAAGCCGTGGAGACTGAAGTCCACTCTTTATCCACAGGACATGGACAGCAGAGACAACAGCAATGCAAGTGTCCTCAAATTGGTCCACCACTGTATCTTAACCTGGGACCTGAGCCCCGCAAGCCCATGTCAGCTGACCTAGGACAGCCATGGGTTTTTATCCCTATGTAGATGTACCCTATGACGCTGAGGTCCTTTTCAAAGTACCTGCTTTTCAGGGTACTTTTAGTATGGCCTATGTTCTTTGTTCCTAGATGTGTGACCTTGCATTTGGCTGTATTAAAGTTTATGTTGTTTGTTTTCAACCAGCTTGCCAAGAGAAACAGATCACACTGAGGAAAGTGACCTGTTATCATTATTTACCTCTCTACTAATCTGTGTGTCATCTGCAAATAGTCCAGTGTCTGTATCTATTTGATTACTGTTCCTTCTCCTCAGACTACCATCAAAAAGTGCAATCAGTTCAGGCTAAACCTCATCTATCTGGAACTAGATTTAGACCGCCAACTCATTTCTCTGGACAACTAACATCCATCAGCTAATTAACAACTTCTGGCTAATAATGACCTGATCTAGGTTTGAACCCTCTAGAGATGAAAGACTTGATAATCCAGTGCTTCATTAAGGTCCTTCTTATGCAAAAGACAAGAATTAAATGGGAAAAATCTAAATATTATGTTTTAAAAAAATTACAAGTTATAAAGACCACTAAAAAGGTAGAAAATTCACAAGTCTATTAAAAATACATGTCTGTAATTGAAAATCCAGGCAATCCTTTCTGCACAAAGTCTTGTACAGGACTGACTGCTTACTTGTGTAATCCTGAAAGTCACGTACAACATTCATTAGCAAGTATTGTTATACGCCAAAAATTTGACAGCTCTAGACACGGAAGACTACTCACCCTTGAAGGTCTCATTGCAGTATAAATTACTGAAAACTGAATTCCTTGTTTTTGCAGACTCATAGTCAGTCTTCCAATTATTTTGTCTGTAAATACAAATTTGTATAGCTTACCAAACTCTAAAGTGAGAACTAAAAATCTATTATCATAATACAAGTAACAGCATAGACAGGTATTTAAACTTACTAGTACAATTATTTAAAATCATCTACATGACACCACAAGTTGCATGATAATTTACAAGCACAGAAATGTAAGGTGGGAAGGGACCTCAAGAGGTCATCAAGTCCAGCCCCCTGTGCCGAGGCAAGACTAAGTAAACCTAGACCATCCCTGACAGCTGTTTTTGAACCTGTTCTTTAAAACCTCCAATGATGGGGATTCCACAACCTCCCTTGGAAGCCTATTCCAGAGCTTAATTATCCTTATAGTTAGCAAGTATTTCCTAAAGTCTAACCTAAATCTCCCTTGCTCTAGTTTAAGCCCATTACTTCTTGTCCTACCTTCAGTGGACATGGAGAACAATTGATCCCTGGCCTCTTTATAACAGCCCTTGACATATTTGAAGATTTCTCAGATCCGCACCCCTCCCAGTCTTTCTTCTCAATTCTAAAGATCCTCAGTTTTTTCAACCTTTCCTCGCAGGTCAGGTTTTCTAAAACTTTTACCATTTTTGTTTCTCTTCCTTGGATTCTCTTCAATTTGTCCACATATTTCCTAAAGTGTGGTGACCAGAACTGGACACTGTACTCCAGCTGAGGCTGGATTTACAAAAAGGGAGTAAGAGACATTCACTGCCCTAAGGAAGTTACAGTCCACATTAGACAAGACAACAATTCAGATAAAGGAGGGTTCTGAAGTTGTGAAGAAAGTACAGTAGGAAGGATACCTGGGAGAGTGGGTTTAGGAAAGTGAAGGAAGAGAAGATCATCCAGCAGATGAGAAAAGGATATCTAAAACTGCTAGTTAAATTACCAGCTAATTAAAAATAAAACTGAAGAATTAGTAAACTGTGTTTATAAGGGGAGAAATTATACCATGTACCCCAGAATGTTCAGAGCATATGATTATTGGAAACTTACCACCAAACAAAGCTCAAAGGGTTAGTATACATAAGATATGTGCACATTATGTATTATACTGAGAGTAATAATTCTACTTGGCTTTGTGATTTTTGGGTCTGATACTACTAACTCTGAAGTCAATGGAAACTTTGCTATTGACTTGAATGGGAGCAGAAGCAGATCATTAATTAGCCCTGCTGTTACCATTTCTGAGAAAAGAAAGTAAGTCAAGTCATGAAGATGGTGGCATAACTATATGGCTATACATGGAGGAATCATTACAAAGTACCAGGCTTTCCAAACTCAGTGTCTTGCCATAGTTTTGCAGAAGTGTTCAGTAAGGGAGTCCAAAGAATTTTCTTATGGAACATTTGTCATTCATAAAATCATAGATAATTATGACAATTTACAGCCTATCTCAAGTTTGCCAACTGAAACTGAAAATACTAGGAAAAAACTACATAAGATAAGGAGTACAGGTGGTGAATCTCAAGAAACATTAGCTTTTTCAGTGTGATTGATGGAGAAGTCAGTCAGTGGGCTAATATTTCCTGTCTCGGTACCTTTACTGCTTCTTATCTACCAAGCAAACCCTTCCGATGAATGGATATTTCACAACCCAGCCAAAACAGGCTTTTCATACGGATTCTAAGTGGACAAGCTACAGTAACTGAGTATAATTTTCATTTATCAGTATTTGCTATCATTTCATTACTCTTTTAACCTCTTCTATTTAGTGAAATTGTGCTCTCACACTTAGGCAGCTTTAAGTAACTGTTTTTCAGCAGGATTTTACCAGGTTTGCACAACTAGGCCAATAACTATTTCAATCAATAGGGGCAGTTATCTAAATGTGTTTTTTTAAATGATGATCAAAATTTATCTCCTATAAAAAACCCCACACATAGACTTTCCCCAGCAACATAAATGACAGTTTACATTTTATATATTTGATCTAGGAGTTCGGAGAAATTATATCCTGCAGATTTATATGCAATAGGCACAGGCAACAGTTTCTCTTTAAAAAACCCAACAGCTTGAGTTACCATTTGCAGCAGGTATAATACTAGGTAAATGCATGTGTTTATGTCTCATTTAAGATAATCAAAGAACTTCTGAGATAATAATACATTATTTAGCATTTCACTGAAACAAGGAGACAAGCGTAGCTATAGCTACCAAGAATATCAATGACTTTTGGCTTTCAGAAAGGTCTAGAGACAATCTGTTTATTCAGAGGAGTTGTCATGTGAACACACTCGGGACAGTATGTTTGATAAAGACTACAATTCACCTGTTACCAAAAAAATACCAAAACCCCACGACACACACACTATCCATTTCTTCTAAAGTATCTTTAAGAATGTTTCTTAGATTATAAACTCTTCAATGCAAGCACAGTGTCTAGTTCTATGTTTATATAGCACACAGCACAATGCAACCCCTACTTACTATTTATGAAATTAAAATAATAATGTTTAAAATTAAAACACAAAAAAGCTGGTACCAATACAACTAGAATCCTGCAGCCATATATTTAGTACCTAACAAATATATCAAAGTTATCTCAATTAAGAACCTCCACCAAAACTGATAACACAAAATAATTCTCCTATTCCCTTCTGGAAGGTCCAGAACCTGCAGTCTCTGTGGAGGCTCCCATTAATTTCAGTGAGCACTTTATTTAAATAAGAACCACAGGATCAGCACTAGGACTATCGTATGTTACTTCCTAATCGATCTTGATTTTCTCACTGGACTTTTACACCATTGGGGTGGGGAGGAAGGAAGAGAAGAACTGAGGGAGAGGAAAGGGAATGGAAGGAGAGAAGTCAAAAGAAAGAGAAGGGTCAGCAAAAAAATAGCAAGAGAGGAGAATAGGAAAGCGAAGGAAGGAGAAAGGTGAAATAATGGAGAAAAGTAACAGGTAAGAAATAGGGGTTAGGAGGAACAGACTGAGAATAAGAAGGAAAGGCAGAATAAATGAGGAAGCGATTAAGGGCCTGATCCCACATCATTAAAGTCTATGGGAGTTTTGCCATTGACTTCAATGGGTGCAGGAACAGGCACTTAAGGGAGAAGAATCTAACTGACAGCTGATATAGAGGAAAGGTTCTACTGAGAAGGAAAGAATCTTAGCAAAAGGGAAAATGGGGGGGGGGAATCCCAAGTGAATGTCATATACTCTGCCTCACACAAGAGAGAAAGAGAAAATACTGAAAGGAAACAGAAGGAACAAAAGACAAAGATAAAAATCAGGGGGGAAAAACACAGTATCTTGAAGACATGAAAGAAGTATGGCCTAAGAGAGAAAACAATGATCTTTAAAAAATGAGACAGTCAAAGGGAATCTTTTCACAGTTATTACATACACACAGAGAGAAAAAGAAATCTTAACCAAACCATAAGTCTGGATACTTGGAATTCTGGGGAAGTATAGTGGGGCAGCTGCCCCACTCCATGAGAAAAAGGGCTGGAACAGGACAGAGAGGCTGCGCAGACCAGCAGCCAATCAGCAAAGGCCTGTGGAGAGCCAATCAGGGCCAGGCTGGGCCCTATATAAAGACTGCCTAGCAAAGGAGAGGGCAGTCTCTCCCTGACTAGCAAGGGAGGAGGACTGGTTCCTGAGGTAAGGAGGTAGCACCTTCGACAGAGCAGTGCTGGGCAGGTTCGGGGGAGCAGAGGAGAGCTCTGGCCCAGTTACCTGACAGACTGTGGCCCCTGCTAAAAAGGGTCGAGAAGGTGCACGGGGCTAAAGGGGAAGTGGCCCAGGAAAGATAGGCGGACGAGAGGGGAGAGAAGGAGGGCAGAGGGAGACTGCTGCTAGAGGGTCCCTGGGTTGGGACCCAGAGTAGCAGTGGGCCTGGGTCCCCCCTTGCACTGCATCTGGCCATGAAGGAGTGTGGCCAAGACTGACTGCAACTTGCCCCTGAGGTGAGAGGCTAGACTTTGGGGTTGTGGTTGGTCACTGAGGCAGGTGCAAGCCAAAGGCTGTTGTTACCCCCCTCCCGGGAAGGGGATGAGAGTAGAGTAGTGGGCGCTGCTGGAAGGCAGTGTCCTGAAGCAGACACCGCCGAGCGGTGCGGAGCAGACAATGGGTGAGACACCATGCGCAGAGGGCGCTCCACAGCTGACAAGAGCTAATTCCTGGAGGAACCAGCAGGAGGTGCCAGCGGTGGTGAGTCTCCACCCTGTTGCACGTGGTGGAGAATGTGGGCATAGACAATCACCCCTGATACAAGGGGCAGGGCAAGGACTGTGGGACTATTGCCTAGATCTGAAATTGAGGAACTGAAGGTGGAGAAAATGGTGGACTGGTACTGGAGAGCCTGTGTGGCCTGGCCCGCCAAGCTGCAAGGGGGACTGCTTCAGCTGCTGCAGGGGAGGGCACATGGACCTCATTGGAGGCCAGGCACCTGGGGCCAGAGGCCGGTGCCGGGGCCTAAAGACTGTTTTGCCTGTGGGTGACTGGGACACTACAGAAGGGAGTGCCCCTACCGGGTTGGGGCACAGAGACCCCACCTGGACAAGGAAGGAACTGAGGGAGTGCCCCCTGTGAGGGTAACAGGAGGGCCCAAAACATGTTGGGCCTGTAGGAAACTGGGGGAGGGAGTGCCCTTATGGGACCTGCAGGGCCCAGGCTAGCCCTGCAGGAAGGACTATGCTAGAGACAAACTGTAGGAGGGCCGTGGCCAACAGAAGACAGTATTTGGTCCTGCCATGCGGGCAGGGGACTGGACTCTATGACCTCTCAAGGTCCCTTCCAGTCCTAGAATCTATGAATCTATGAAATGCTTCCTTTGCCACAAAGAGGGCCAGTTAAGATGGCCCTGCACCCAGAGAAGGAGGGGCAGGATGGAGGATCGGGCTGGGTCTGAAACTGCCCCGAAGGAGGGGGTGGTGAGAACCAGGGCCCTAGAAAGGGGATTGTCTGGGGCAGGGAGGCCCCAGATAAAAAGTGGAACCCACGTGGGAGCTGAGCAGGCTACAGTGGGCACCCAAACCCTTGAGGAAGAGAGCCGGCTGCTCCAGTTAGTGGAGAGCCTGCGGCAGGAGAGACATCCTGTGGGGCCACCTAAGAGGGAAGCTGGGGAGATAAGACCACATGTGGGGGGGTGTGTCTCTAATGGGGAGGGTGTGTAGTGGGGCGGTTGCCCAACTCCTGGAGAACAGGGATTAAAAGCAGCCAAGCTAGGCTGACTGGGGAAGCAACCACAGTTGGGGCCATGCCTAATCAGGGCCCAGCTGGCCCTGATAAGAGGGCTGGGGGTCAGAAGTTAGAGGAGTCTCACTCTAGACCTGGAGTGGGAAGGGCTAGCTGCCTGGGAGCAAGGTACCTGAGGTGGAGCAGTGCTGGGGAAGGGCAAAGGGAGCTGGGTACTTCCAACCTGGGAAATCCCCAGGCTGCAGGCCTTGCTAAAGGCCAAAGCTGGTACAGGGGTTGCAGAGGTGTAGCCTGGGCTTAGGCAGAGGCAGCTGGTCTGACTCCCTTGCCAATGATGAGTAGCCTTTATAGACTGGAATCTGCCCCAGTGAGCAGGGGCTAGATGATGACTGGCAGTAGCCACTGAGGCAAGGTGGGTTTAGAGGGCTGGGGGTTCCCCTGGGAGGGGAGACCCAGAGTGTGGGCTTACTGCTGGGGCAGAACCCCAAGGTAAAGGGCACTGGGGTCCGGGAGGGACATGGGGCCAGCGGCAGGCGGGACACCGGCCTGCAGTGGGTGCTCCATATGCTGGAGAGCTAATTCCCAAGATGACCAGCAGGAGGCGCCGTACCAGTGAGTCATCGCCTCGCTACGGGAAGTTTAGAATCTGAACCCACAGCTGATCTCATTTCTATAACATGCTGACCACCACCTACATCATCTTATCACTTCAAGTCAAACTTTGAGGTATTTGAAATCCAGATCTGACTTTTATCTTATCTTACACAAAACATGGTATCTCTAGTAAATAAAACTGCACGAACGTCTACTGGAGTTTTGTTGTGTCATATTTTAAAACTATGTACAGTGAGGTGGAAACAGGGGTATGTGTGCTGGGGGAGGGGTGACCCCCAACCAGTGGGGGCACAGAACTCCTCTAGAGCCAGGACAGGAAGGGGGGCAGATCCAGCTGCTGGGGAGGAGGGAGAGGAGGAGAGCCATCTCCCCTGGTCCTGGGGCCACAGTGGGGAAAACCAGCTCCTCTGGCTGCCCAGAGAGAGCGCGCTCCTCTGGCCACGGGGTGCATAGAAAGTGCCCCTCCAAAAGTGGCCACATTTTTTATTCCTGTGCATGCCCCTGGGAGGAAAGTAAAGAATTTACTGTGACATGCATACAAGTCTTTCTGAGTTGCTATTCACTGTTACAGGACTGCAGTATTTCTCCTGATTTTACTGTTGGCGTTGTCAGAAACAATACACAACATTTATTGGTTTATGGCATTCTTTTCATGTTACAGGGATGTGACAAATGGCATTTGTTGTTACTAGTCCAAACACCAATAGTAGCTATCAGTTGTCAGTAAATAATAAATACAAATAATTAATGACCTTGCAAGGAACTGTAACCTCAAGAGGTCTCCTGATAGCTGTAACATGTGGTAAATGGATTGTGTTGTGCTGCCAATAATAAACAGATTTGCTTGAACATGGAATGCATGATTTGGAAAGCTGTAATGGGAACCCTTTATATAATGCAGTTATTGGAAGAGAACAGTGAGATTCCTATATGATTTTGTCCCATCAATTCCACAGACCTTCAGTGGGATTTTTTTTTTAAATCAGCAGTTCAGTAACTTTTCATTTTTTTTTTTTTAAAGTTTAAATTCACTGTCACTGATATTTTCAGGAGTTATTGGGCAGTGCTTTGGTATCACCATGGTTGGCAAAAGAACCACAAGGACTGAACATGAATTGTAGAGCCAGTACACATTTCTACTTTTATATAGCTGATGGCACAATTGAAATGCAGGCCAGGGCCTAGCTTTTGCTGCTCAAGTGTGCAAAGGAAGCAGAAACAGGCCATTTCTTCGCTGGAGCAGCGAGTCCCCCGTACACATAGAGTGGGTATAGCTAATTCCTACATCATCCCACCACCTCTGCAGTTCCAAAATAGGAGAGATCTGAGGGTTGTGACCAGAAAGTGCTACACTCTGGCAGTCCCCATCTGGCGGAATGTCTCTTGGGGTCTGTTACCAGCTGGTGGAGTTTAGAAAAGCTCTCAGCCTCTAGTTCTCCAGTGTTTTGTGCTTTTTTATTTATTTATTTATTTTTTTTGGCTACTGATGCTACCATAGTGCCTCAATGATTCAGAGACAGAGAGCTAGCTAATAATTTCTATTTAAAAATCAAATTCACTTTGTCCTACGCAAAAATAAACACCATTAACTTCAGAACTAAGGTGTTCGTCCTGATTTCCAAAAGCTGCCTCTGATTTTAGATCTGCAGTTTTTGGGACACATAATTGCAGGCACATTGTTTAGCCACCTAGAGTAATGACTTGATTGTGTGTGCAATCACTGGTGCCCATGAGATTGCCCCCCACAATTATTTGCAAGCCTCATAATAGGAGTTCTAATTTGGAGTCCAAGTTAAAACCCTGAGACAGCACTAGTTTTCAATTTGCATATAGTAACTGTTTTATGGCTAGCTTACATACCCTAGAAAAATAAAGTTTTTAATACAGAAATGTGTGCACTGATGCCCCCTTAAAAAGCATTGTGTGGTACCTATAAAACCAACAAAAATTAAACTTAAAATCAAGCACTCTTTGAAGGGCCCCATTATCATTTTACAGAGGCAAGAGAAGCATTTCCCAATCTTTTCAATCATGTGTACCATTTTACTAGACTAAGACCTCAATCCTGTCCTCTTGAGCTGATACCTCCTATTTAGTTGTGTGCACTGTAATGTACAGACATATGGGTGGGTGGGCTAAAATTTACAGAAGTAAATAGGAGAAATTTACAGAAGTAAACAGTGAGCAGAGGCTTAACACTGAAGCAGAGATGGAATTCACAGTATCAGTCACAAAAAGGCCAGTCATATTTAGGGCCTGATCCAGTAAAGTCAACTGGGAGACTTCCATTTATTCCAGTGGACTTTGGATCAGGCTGTCAGTACCTAAATGCTTTGGTGATTGGCTATAGACAAGTAATATAGGTGCCGATAGATTAAAAGAATCCTAAAGAATTAGTAATAGTATCATACCAATTGTTGGGAATCGTTAGAAGGTATAGCATGCACCCTCAGGAAAATAGGATCAAATCATGAAACATTGGATACAGAAGCCACATTGCTTACCATTTGCAGCAAAAGCCTTTGCAGTAGAAATATCATTTAATCTATACAAAAAAGGAAAGATAATTAAAATATTATATAGACCAGAATAATATTCTCAAGAAACATCTTGAGTTAAAGGCCATTTTTGGCATGCCCTTCCTATGCTGGTCTGCAAAGCTACTACTCCTTCCTTATTCAATCCTTCATTAAAGTCCATTTCTTTTTTCTGCAAAGCCCATAAGGAACTAGTCAACTAAGGTCATCGAGTCCAGCCCCCTGCCTTCACTAGCAGGACCAAGTACTGATTTTGCCCCAGATCCCTAAGTGGCCCCCTCAAGAATTGAACTCACAACCCGGGGTTCAGCAGGCCAATGCTCAAACCACTGAGCTATCCCTCCCCCCTGCAAGCAAGACAGGTTCTATTTTTACTGTGCCCACACATGCTTCTTCTAGGGTTCCTAATACTGCTGGCAGTGCTCCTCAGCACAGCAAACCAACTTATAGCTATCTCCTGTGCAGGTCCATAGGGCAAGAAGGGACTACCCAGCATCTGCTTCCCCCTTTTGCACAGGGCAGGCATAAGTTGGCCTTCAGGGCACAGCAATAAGCAAAACTCAACATTGTAAATAGGAAGTTAATATTTTAAAAGTTGCTTCGTGCTGATCTCAACATCTTGCAGTGTGGTTTGCAAATTTTTAGCATCAACTTCAAAGTAAACTAATTGCTTGATTGTACTGAATTCTGAGAGCTATAAATGTGAAGGCAAGTGTTCAAAGGCTTGAGGGTGTTACAGGGTAGATTCCAATGAGCACAGAAGCAAAATAAATTTCAGTGTAACTTTAGATTTTTCACATGTACAATTTACTTTTATGTTTAAAAGCATTTCCATGTGCTCTTTCCTCTCATGACATCAGTGACAGAAATGTTTACAGTAATTTATCACTGCTGTCATTCGGAAGAGAATGGAAATGCTGGTTAGAAACGTGTCAAGTGGTGGTGAAATTGACAACAGAACAAGTTATCAGATTAAATAAAATAATCAAAGTCCTGTCAAACTCAATAATTTGTATGACTATATTGAGATAAAGCACCTAACAGGAATGCTGACAGCACCTGATAGGACTGCCTATAAACTTCGTAGCTTTTTGTTGAAACAGAAACATACAGATTGCCATTCCAGCTCAGGAGAAAGGATACTGAACGATATGGACCAATCTCCAACAGTGCTCTATATCAGACACTCCAGAGAGAGGTGTAAAAGCCCCAGAATTAACAATCATGCAATAACATGCCTATGAAGGAACTTTCTCCCTAACCCCGGCAGAGAGAAGATGGCTTAGTCCCAGAAGCATGAAGGATTTGATAATGTCCTTTAAAATTGTATAATTGGTAATTTATTTAATATTTACAATTTCATTAACCTGTCTAATGTGATTAAGACTGATCTCAATATTGATATAAACATCTAATCCTGTTTATAATCCTGCTAGGTTCTTAAACTCTGGAATACCTTATGGCAGTGAATTACGTGTTGCATAAAATAATTCCCTTTATCAGTTATAAATGTGTTGCTATTTAATTCCATTAGGTGCTCCATGTTTCTAGTATAATGACACAGGTAAAATATGACTGACCTTCTCTACACCATTCAAATACTGTCCTTGGTAAACTTAACGGACAATGTGAAATAATACAGGGTGTGTATTTAGGGCAAAATATTTGATAATAACTTTCTTAATCCTGTAACCCTATTGTTTTAGGCACAGATTTTTAAAGGTTTTTAAGTGTTGCTGTGCTCAGCATTACAACACCTAACTGATTTAGGATCCTAAATCCAATTTTCAAAAGGGATCTAGGCACTCGGTCACTTTACTGTCAATGTGATTCAGGCTCCTAACTGCGTAAATTCCTTTTGAAAATAAGATTTAGGATCCCAAATCAGTTAGGTGTTGCAACACTGAGCATAGCAATGCCTCAATAACTTTTACAAATCTGGGCCTTAGTGACTTATATACATGGTTAATACACATGGAATTTTCAAGAAGGCTGAAAATATACAGAAATGTCCATTCCAATCTTTATTGCAACAAGCTCCATACCTGCTGATTGGCTGTAGCTTTACCACAAATATGTTGGGCTTGGATGTGTCTACTTTCAGCTCAAACTCATCTATGTCTGTTAGCTTCCAATCCATTGATTCTTGAAGATAATCCAAAAGGTAACTGGTAGCCTGACAGTCAACAGCCGATAAAACTAAAGAGGATGATGAAGATTCAAGGAGTTCCTGTAATAAGTATGTGGAGAATTTAGTCATCTGCTTCATAGTTAAGACACAGGCGGAATGCTATATTCTTGATTGTGATATTCAAATCTGCACACAAATCCAACACTGCAATTTAAAAAAATGACAAGTAATGAGCATTGGTAGAGATGGTTGAAAATTTTTCAAAATTATTAAAGCTTTGCAAAGCTTACATTTTTTTTCTATTTTTTCACCAGTTTATAAAGGTATTGAAATGTCTGAAAATTCAAAATTTTGATTAATTTTTTTTGCAAAATTTGTTTGGATATTTTCACAAAGATAATCCTGCATTTTTCAACCAGTAATGTATTAACATTTTTGCCAACAGGTTTTATTTCTCTTTAAATTGATAGCACATTTTATTTAGCACATAGTCCACATGAAGCCTTGTAAGCATGATATTGAAAGCATGACAGCTCCTGGTCTGTATTCCTCAGAACATATACAGTGCTAGTTACCTCACACTTCTACACCAATGTGTCTCAATGTGACACAGTAATTCCATCTCCATGGCTACTACACCATGAGGAAGTGCATTCATACTACTAGTCTAATAAAGGGCATAAAGGGCATCAAACAGCTGTCAGACAGGAAATTAATGCCCTTGTAATTGAAACTGATCAATATAGGTAAGCACAAGTTAGAACAGTACAATTCAGTACCAGATAGCCACGCTACCATGTCTACACACTTTGCATCTTAAATACCCATTCTTGATAAGTGCTATGAGTGACTAATTTGTAACATAATTTGACAAATCTTGCCTATTTTGGGGTCACAGAATCTCATGCTGTTGCTATTTAATTTTTTATAAGTATTTTCATGAATTTCAATTACTTCCTGGCTTGCTACTCAAAACCTGAATCACAAAACTCGGACTGAGTTGGCTCAGTTGGGATTGATCAAATGGTATAATATCTGTTATTTGATCAGGTGAGCATGACTTTTATTCAGGCTTCTGAGCCAAACTCTCATGGAAAGTGAATTAAAAACAAACAAACACCTCTTTCTGCAAGAATAAATAAATAATGCTAATGTTCTGAAGAAGCTGTTTCTGTGTCACTGCAAACCTACATTGTCACAGGCACCTGAATTGAGACTCTGACAGGTGCTAAGGCCAGTTGGGCCTGTTGCCTTAATACAGTTGGGAACTAGGGGGGCTGCCATGCAGAAATCCAGTTCCAGAATGGCTGAACCATGTGGTTCTTTCCAGAGGAGTGTGACGGTGGTAAGGCTGATCCACAAAGGGTGCACGTGAGAAAGACTAATGGAGTCTAAAACAGGTTGCACTGTGACTATGACACCTAGTTCACAGTATCTTCTCTTTTGCATTTCTAAATTTAGGGATAATTGCTATTATATCTAGTGTTCTGATGTTAAAGTTGTTACAGACTCTCTCTTAACTAGTGCTAGTGTTATGGTGTTGCTAAAGCTTTTCTCCTACTCATTCTTTCTGTTCTCTAACACTTTCCTGACCCTTTTCTGTTTTTCTGATTGCTCAGATGTTTTGCTGTTGCTTATGTTTCCTGATGATTTTAAAGGAGGGAACTCCAAGCTAAGATTAAGTATCAGAGGGGTAGACGTGTTAGTCTGATACTTGACACCATGCAAGGCACTGCATTTAGCGTATGGAATGGAAATCTATCAACCTCATGAAGAAACTTGCACAAATACAGACAGATATCATCTTCCTTTCCAAATGCAAACGGATGGACATCATACCAAATGGACTGAAGGTGAGCCATTACTTGCATCTGAAGAAGTGAGGTTCTTACCCACGAAAGCTTATGCTCCCAATACTTCTGTTAGTCTTAAAGCTAAGATTAGAAATCTTCACAGTTTCTCTAGCTGTAAATCAAAGATACCTCAGTTGTATTGTCCAATTAGCCAGGATCAGGGCCGGCTCCAGCATTTCTGCCGCCCCAAGCAAAAAAAAAGCCGCGATCGCGATCGGCGGCGGCATTCGGGGAAAAAAAAAAAAGCCGCGATCAGCGGCGGCAGTTCAGCAGCTCCTAGAGGGAGTGAGGGACCTGCCGCCCCCGAATTGCCGCAGGTGCTGCCCCTCTCCCTTGGCCGCCCCAAGCACCTGCTTGTTAAGCTGGTGCCTGGAGCCGGCCCTAGCCAGGATGGTAGAAAAATAACTACAGGAATGAAAACAGGGCCAGGCTGCCTTAGTTCACAGGCCTCTGAGAAGGGTTCTCAGCTCCTTCTACAGGAAAATGATGTCATAGCCTGCCTTGCTTGTTTTGGTTAATGAACCTGAAGATAGTTAACATGTTGCATGAGAAAATCATGATGCTATATTTAATGCCAATAGTTTTGCTACTTTAATTCAGGGAAGTCTATGGCCTGTATTATGTAGGAAGCCAGACTAGATGATCACAAAAGAGTCCTGTGGCACCTTATAGACTAACAGATGTATTGGAGCATAAGCTTTCATGTGTGAATATCTTTTTTGCTTTTTACAGATCCAGACTAACACGGCTACCCCTCTGATAGATGATCACAGTGATCCCTTCCAGCCTTATAATCTCTGAACCCCTTGCTCCCAGCAGCAGGAACTGTTCCAACAATAGTATTAAGCAGTTTTTAAATTTTTTTGTTAAAGAAAATTTTTTAGTGATCAGTGTCTTGATTTATAAAAATTATGAAGATGGATATTCAAAAACCTATGAGAGTATTGCACACCTGTCATTAAGGAACCCACATGATGCTTTAGCTGTCTAGTGTATATTCAGACTAGTGTACATCTTCAGCTCATCAGAATCCTGCACACTTTAAATGGGATTGAGACTGCATAGAGCTACCCAAAAGGGCCTGATTTTGCATTCCAATGAAGGATCAGGCACTAAGGGGCAAATCCAGTTCTGAGTAATCAAGCTGGCCATTGGGAAGATCTGCAGGGGAAAGGGAGAGAAATCTTCTCCCTAAGCACACAGAGTGACAGTGGAACCCCGGCATAGAAGCTGGAGTATAAAATATTTGCAAAAGGAAATTCTGCTGGCTTTGTCAAATTATTATCTGAATGCACTTCTTTGTCTTTTTACAAGTCACGTACTTCTCTTTTAGATTAAACATTAGAGGAACTTTTTTAATTGATTTCATTTGTTTCTAGAAAGATTGTTAATTGCTCTCATTTTTTCTTAGATACAGATTGTGTTTAGATACTTTTCTGTCAATTTTGTAACAAAACATATTTTGGGGAAAAGATTCTTATGTTCCCAGACTTTTCCAGGGCAAAAACAAGCCAGAAATAGGCAGGTTTCTTAATATAAATGAGAGATCCTTGAAGTCTTTAATCTGCAAAAATGCCATTTAAAATATCAAAGTTGTGGGTTTATTTTCTACCACACTGATCAATTAATGTCACATATTCAAAGCAAAGCAAAGCAAAGCAAACAGAGTTGGAAGAACCATCTGTTTCTACTCAGGTAACAGTCTTTTGAAAATCAGTGACAATCACGTGGAAAATTTGTGTTGTCACTGTTTTTGAAGCTTTCAGCTTACATAATGTATTTTATATTTTTAGATTAATAAAATATACTTTACCACAAGTTTCAGGAGGCATACATGAAATTATGCATTATAGTTCTAGGGAAAATTGATGCAATATACCTTAGCAGATAATAATTATTTCAACTACTGAGAGTTTTTGTGAAGTAGTTTTTCATTCCATTGCAGTTTGTCAGCTAATGTTGTGACTGTTGTTATTGTATATCTCATTTATTAAATTTGTTCCTGCCCTTCCATTACAGGTTATCTGCAAATTGTTCTTTTAAAAATGGGAGCATTGCTTGTTTTTTATTTATGTACTTACTTTGCTTCTTTATGATGTATAAAGAGGGCCTGATTTTATTCATTTGTTTTTATTTTCTACTTTTTAAAAAAAAAAACCTTGTAGCTATCAGTAATGCCAAGTCTGGTCATCCCTACTTTGGCCTGAAAACCTCTTAATAGTAGGAAGCAGTGTCTTAGAGCATGTTTACCGTGTGTCCTCACACCATAGCTGAAGGGGAAGGTTTGAATCTTTTAACAAAGACAACCTTTATCTAAAAGGTTAGGTAGTCACTGACGTTAAATAAGTGTAAACAAAAACAAAGCTTTAAAGATTCTAAGGCCTTCTCTATCCCAGGTAATTGTACCAATTTAACTAAATTGGTTTAGAAACTGAATTTGGTTAAACTGGTGTAATCCTCTTGTGTGGAGATTCTTAAATTGGTTTAAGACAGGGATCGGCAACGTTCGGCACACGGCTCGCCAGGGTAAGCACCCTGGCGGGCCGGGCCAGTTTTATTTACCTGCTGACGCGGCAGGTTCGGCCTATCGCAGCCCCCACTGGCCACGGTTCGCCGTCCCGGGCCAATGGGGGCGGCAAGAAGCGGTGCGGGCAAGCGATGTGCTGGCCGCGGCTTCTCGCCGCCCCCATTGGCCCGAGACAGCGAACCGCGGCCAGTGGGGGCCGCGATCGGCCGAACCTGCCGTGTCAGCAGGTAAATAAAACTGGCCCGGCCCGCCAGGGTGCTTACCCTGGCGAGCCGCGTGCCGAACGTTGCCGACCCCTGGTTTAAGACTATCTTGTATCAATTTAGTTGAAGTCAGTACAAGGGTATGAAGCAATAGGCAGGGCCGGCTCCAGGCACCAGCCTTCCAAGCAGGTGCTTGGGGCGGCAATCTGCAAGGGGCGGCAGTCCGTGTGTTTTTGCCCCCAAGCAGTGCGCCGAATTGCCGCTGCGGATGGTGGGGGCAGTCCGTGTGCTGTGAGGGCGGCACGCGCGTTTCCGCGGCAGCGGCAATTTGGCGGCAGCTTCTATGTTCAGCTGCCTGCGGCGGCAATTCAGCAGCAGCTTCTGTCTTCTGGCTGAAGACAGAAGCTGCCGCCAAATTGCTGCCGGCCGCTGCGGAAACGTGCGTGCCGCCCTAACGGCACACAGACTGCCCCTGCCGGCCGCGGCGGCAATTCGGCGCACTGCTTAGGGAGGCAAAAACAGTAGAGCCGGCCCTGGCAATAGGTTTCCTGGTAGAGTAGAGGATAATATTTCAGCCTCTTTAAACAGAAGGGAGGGGACATGGGTGACTGAGGACTGGTCTACACAGTTTTGTACTGCTATTATTACTTTGGTTTAGAAACTAACACAGTTTAAATGGTGCAACCCTTACTGTGTGTGCAGTTGTATGGATATAAAGATGCTTATAGCAATATAGTTTATACCTGTTAAGCAATCATGTTGAGATAGGATTATATGACCCTGTTCAGCCAGTTGGTAAAACGATCAACAGTTTTTACTACCAATAACGATTGCAATTATTTTCAGTTACATACATATGCTTGTTTTGGCCAATTAGATTATATTTGGCTATCAAGGAGTGTCTATAATAATAAGTCATGTAGCTGTGCATATGTACATTTACACACATGCAATATCTAGCCAAAAGTTCTGACTTACAATAGTAATTAGACAACTGCACAGCTGGCAGCTAATTAGAATGCTTTATTTTACATTGTAATTCCATAAAGTTAAGCATCAGTGCAGGGAAAGCCAAAGCTAATACTTGGGAAAACAGTTTGTGGAATATAATTTGCTTGACAGAAATTCTCCCAGAATGCTAATCTTTGTATTTTATTATTTAATAAAAAAATTATTTGAACCTTTAGGACAAATGGTGTACTTGTAACATCTTTTTCTGTATTAACTGGAAATGGAAGCCTCTAATTGCACACATACTCATTGATCCCAAAAGCTCAAAACAGCTGTTAACGTAGCTGAACAAATCTAATAACTGCAAATGTCTCTGAGGCTTATAACCCCATAACTCTCTTTTCAAGTTACATTTTTTCCTTGTATTACACATGCTGCTACATGCACACATTCATACTAAATGAGATCTCTGGTTTAAGTCTGTGAATAAATTTGCATCTCTGAAGTTCAAGAGGAGAATGCTCAGGTAACATGGCACAGCTATTATTTCTTAATCACTCATACAACAAAGTTTGTATATTGAGATATAAACATTTGTGATCATGCAACATTAAAGATCTGAATTTGCCTAAGGTGAGGAAATTCATGGCTGATTTCCCCTTTTTCCCTATTGTGTATATATTATGATAGGGTCTTTCATCAAACAATCAGGACTGGATTTCTTTCTAAAAGATATGCTTTCACTCAACTGGAAATTATGAGCTTGATTCAGAGATTACTGGGTGAATGTTTATGGCCTGTGTTCTACAGAAGGTCATGCTCAATGACCTTTTCTGGACTTCAAATCTATGACTGTGTTCACAAATGCCCAAGTATTGTTAAAAGTAATACATATGTGCACCTAAGTGAAAGAAAAATGTTTTGCTTAAACAATATATAATTCAATGTAAAGTATTTACAATCCTATTGATGGAGCAATATAGAAAAATGCAATTTCCAGTCTCCCTGGCCATTAAGTCCTACACTAATACCTCCAGACTTCCTGTCCCAGTCTCCTGCCACACTCAGTTTCCTTGTCCACTCAGTCCCCTCCCAACAGCTCCTTGTCCAGCCCGTCCCAGTCCCCACTTCACCTGGCTCCTCTGATCTGGTCTCTCTCCTCCACCTTGGTCCCCATTTGCAACCCTCCACACACCCACACACACACAGATGTGCCCCATTTGCACTGAATCCCAGTCCCAATCTCCCTCCATGAACTCCTCAACCAATCTCAGTCTCCCCCTGCACCTACTGGCTCCCAAGTCCCTATCCTCCCCACCCCAGTTTCCCTTCCTGGCTCCCAGTAACAATCTCCTTGTCCTCCCATCCATCTCTTGTCCCTCTGTATTCAAATGAGACAGCTTCCTTCTCCATGCTGCCTGGGCCCAACAAGAGAGGCACTGAAAGAGCAGGAGAGACAGCTTCCCTGCTCTCAGTTCAAGTGCCCAGACCTGGACCCAGTCCCAGCACACCCCACAGCAGTCCAAAGCTGCAACTTCAGGGGAAGTCCAACTCAGCCCTGGGCTGGAGCATGCCCAGTGTAGAAGGAATCTTTCGGAAAAGCTGCTAAATCTGATAAGTCTCTACTAAGCCTGTGAATTTTGTCAAGGGCTTATAACTTGGCCAAATTTGGGTAGATTTCCATGGGGGCAGCAAAAGGCATATCCCTGACATACATGGTACTGCCCTACCAAGTCCTTTCTCCAAAGCATCAGGGTGCTAGAGATTTTCAAAGAATAGATTACCAGAATGTTTTGTCTTGGGCAAAACAATGCATTTTTCCTTAGCCTCAGTCTCAGAAATGGCTGAATCATCTTGGCTGGAAAATTTCAGCCCAGACAGTTACATTTGGAAAACTTATAAGTGAACTAAAAGCAGGGTCTTATAATGGGAAATGTCAGGCAACATTAATAGGCAATACAACCCGCCCCATACATATGATGTACTACATCATATGTACTGCATCATATGTCCCATTGTTTGGCAAGGTATGGTCATTATGGGTCAGATCCTGCAAAGCGTTCAACTCCCTCTGAAGTCAATGCGAGTTGAGGCTGCTCAGCACGATACAGGTAGTTATTATGGGAGTTTTAATTCTGTTTTCTGAATCTCATGCAATGAAAGTCTCAGACAGTGTTGCAATAGCACTGCTGATTCTCTTAAATTCTTTGATCTTTTTTAAAGACATAGGGGGGAAAAGTATTTAATAAAAACACACCTTTGTTTGAGTGGCTGTGCCTCAACAACGCTTGAAGAGATTTTCTTCCAATTTCCCAAATGAATTCACTTCTGCAGTGAGAAGGAGCATGTGAAATTTCAGCCCCAACAGGAATGGTTAAAGGAGCCACTGAAAATAAGGGCTTAGAATGGAAGTGCCATCTCAACAATAACTAACAGAAGCAGAGAATAATAGAATCATAGAAGATTAGGGTTGGAAGAGACCTCAGGAGGTCATCTAGTCCAACCCCCTGCTCAAAGCAGGACCAACCACAACTAATTCATCCCAGACAGGGCTTTGTCAAGCTGGGCCTTAAAAACTTCTAAAGGTAGAGATTCCACCACCTCCCTAGGTAACCCATTCCAGTGCTTCACCAACCTCCTAGTGAAATAGTTTTTCCTAATATCCAGCCTAGACCTCCCCAACTGCAAGTTAAGACCATTGCTCCTTGTTTTGTCATCTGCCACCACTGAGAATAGCCGAGTTCCATCTTCTTTGGAACCCCCCATCAGGCAGTTGAAGGCTGCTATCAAATCCCGCCTCACTCTTCTGCAGACTAAATAAGCCTAGTTCCCTCAGCCTCTCCTCATAAGTCATGTGCCCCACCCCCTAATAATTTTTGTTGCCCTCTGCTGGACTCTCTCCAATTTGTCCACATCCTTTCTGAGGTGGGGGACTCAAAACTAGATGCAATACTCCAGATGTGGCCTCACCAGTGCCAAATAGAGGGGAATAATCACTTCCCTCAATCTGCTGGCAATGCTCCTACTAATGCAGCCCAATATGCCATTAGCCTTCTTGGCAACAAGGTTACACTGTTGACTCATATTCAGCTTCTCATCCACTATAATTCCCAGGTCCTTTCCTGCAGAACTGCCACTTAGCCAGTCAATTCCCAGCCTGTAGCAGTGCATGGGATTCTTCCGTCCTAAGTGCTGGACTCTGCACTTGTCCTTGTTGAACCTCATCAGATTTCTTTTGGCCCAATTCTCCAATTTGTGTAGATCACTCTGAACCGCTCCCTACCCTCCAGCATATCTACCTCTCCCCCCACTTAGTGTCATCCACGAACTTGCTGAGGGTGCAATCCATCCCATCTTCCAGATCATTAATGAAGATGTTGAACGAAACTAGCCCCAGGACCAACCCCTGAGGCACTTCGTTTGATACCAGCTGCCAACTAGACATCGAGCCATTGATCACTACCCTTTGAGCCCAACAATCTAGCCAGCTTTGTATCCACTTTATAGTCCATTCATCCAATCCATACTACTTTAACTTGCTGGCAAGAATACTGTGGGAGACTGTATCAAAAGCTTTGCTAAAGTCAAGGTATATCACGTTCACCGCTTTCCCCATATCCACAGAGCCAGTTATCTCATCATAGAAGGCAATCAGGTTGGTCGGGCATGACTTGCCCTTGGTGAATCCATGTTGACTGTTCCCGATCACCTTCCTCTCCTCCAAGTGCTTCAAAACAGTGGGGCAAACCCAGAGCCCAGTGCCCAGCATAAGTAGCTTCTCTGGATGCTGAGTGGATGCTGAAGTGGACACAGGGAGGAATCCTACCTCCAAGGTTATGGAGTGCGTAACGAGGTAGGTTCTGCAAACTCTTACATAGTCCCACTATAGGGCAAAGAACGGGAGGATTTGCACAGTTGTCAATCTCTCAGCCCTCTCCCAGAACACCTATGTCTGTCATGTAAGACTATCCCCACACAGGGGTCTTGCAATATGCAGGTGTGTGTACATCCTGCACAGCTCCCTGAAATATTTCCCTCACTTGAACAGTCAAAGTGCACCAGTTCTCTGCCAAAGGAGCCTCTGTGGCCATGGAAGCAGGGGCAAGAATTGCTCCTTAATGAAGCAGGCACAATCCTGCTTCGATTTTAAAACCACAGGACAGGCACATTCAGAAGTATTACTGCAGCCTTTTGAGGATGCAGCCATTGGCTCTTCAGTTACAATTTACTGTAACTTCCATAATTTACTCATTCCCAGATGCACTTTTACACTTGCCGTATAGTTATCTGAATTTGGTGTTAGTCATGTTAGCATAAAAACATTATGATCTGTTGTGCAGGTGACAAGTTCAAGAGTCCAGGAGTGCAGGAAAAAGGTGAGGAGGAGTGTTTATAACATCTAAAAGCCACATGCTCCTTGAGAATATATATGGTTTGCTGTATGAGATCTAAACAGATTTATACTTCCCCCCTCTGCTCTAATATAAACTATAGACACTAGCAGCAGGTCCTGCATTTTGAAGGCTCTGTTCTTCCAGCACTGTCTCCCACAATGCATCTATGACTGCCATCTGTGAACACTCCTTCACACTAACCAAGAGTACCTGGGAACAGTGGGTACATCAAGTTTGGTGTGTGTGCTTCTGTCAGTATGGACAGTGTGTACTGAGCATGCTGCATAAGAATTTTGTAAAGATTCTTCATGAGGAGAACTAGAGTGGGAGGTCAGAAAGTGTGACTGTGGCTGAGAAGGACTCAGTTTTCAATGTTAAGTCTGCATTTTGCTCCAATAAATAACAGTAGCACAACTCTGTAAGCCCACATTTAAAGTATTGAGATGTCTAATCACATTATTGCACTCAAAAATTAAACAGTTAGATGTCTACATGCTATAAAACACCCTCACAGTTATTTGTGGGTGCACAACCATGGAAACAAAATAGGAGGCCACTTTTGAAAATCAGGAGCAGTGAACTTATTCCTATAGCTGTTTCACTTTGTTCAGCAATTTTGTAAGTGGGCTTCACTATGTAACTTTGGAGGAGTGTCACTCTGGGAGTTTCTTGTTTTATACTAACCAATATAATAATGTTTTTAGAAATAATTTTTACAGATGATGATCAATGTACAGAATTTGACTTTCAGAAAGAAGATTGCTATGAAGGATATTACAGTACATGCAATTGCTTTTCTGCAACTCAGCTGTTAAAATTGAAACACCTTCTTAAGTTATCAAACTGTTTCATTTGAGTATCATTCTATTAACAATTGTCTGTCATGTCAGTCTAACATCATTTTTGTTTGTTTTTCAAATACCACTGGGAGATAACATATGGAATAGAAAGTCTTGCCTGGACATTGTGAAATGGCTTCTCATTTTCATAAGATTCACTGTAATGTGTGAAGTCATCGATGCTAAGCTGAAAAGCAGAAAAATAGTGCAGGTCAGACAGTGTCATCTCAGCTCATTACACACAAGCTGTATTCTGCATTGACAAGATGAAACAAATTACCAGTACATACCGTATCTTGAAGGAACAAGACAAGGTTCTTGGAATCCTGAGTAAACACAGGTTGCAGTAGCATATGCAGCTCCTGCTTTGAGATAATGTGTCCCTCATGTAAAGTAGCTTCAGAGTTCCACAGTGAGCTGAAATTAAAGTTAAATATTTTCCTTTATACTTGTTGCAAAGGTTGACATTTTGTTTCACTTAAATATACAAATGCTGGTAATGATATCGTAGTCTTTTGGCAAAGATCAGGTGTAATATCTGACAGTTTATTCTAGAGGTGAATTCAAATGGACAAATTATTCTAGTGTAGTTCATATCAAGTCAGTTGAGTTACACTAAGGATGAACTGGGGCATGGATGATTATTATTTATTACTACTGCCACCTGCCAGCCACCTGCCATTAGTATTTATTATGATTTGTGGAGTGCCAAAGGTATGCTAGATGCTTTATTGGCATGTGTAAAATGGGGACCCTCACATGAAGAATTTACATTCTCCATGTCCAATCCTGCAAACAGACACTACTAAACTAAGTGCTTTCCACTGTGGATGATCCCTTAGAAGTCAATGACACTGCCAATGGTAATAAACACTGTGGATCCAATTCAGCAAACCATCAGTGTTCAACAAAGCCTATGCTTAACTAGGAGACTGAATGGGACTTAAGTACATGATTAAGCGGTTTGCTGAACAGGGATGGATTTAAGCATCCATATAGACCTATTATTGTAACAGACAGGATACTTTTTAAAAGGAAGTTGATGGTACATGCTACCTTTCTTTTATATAAAATAGATTTTAAAAGTTGGAAGGAAGTCATATTGTTTGGTTGTTTAGAATACAAGAGAAAGTTTCCATTTGCTTGCTGTGGATCCTTGTAATGGTCCTTTCATCCTCGAGAGCAGTGGTTCCCAAACTTGTTCCGCTGCTTGTGCAGGGAAAGCCCCTGTCGGGCGGGGCTGGTTTGTGTACCTGCCGCGTCCGCAGGTTCGGCTGATCGTGGCTCCCACTGGCCGCGGTT